>NW_027465857.1:1505407-1806489 GCF_049634645.1 Pelodiscus sinensis | reverse complement strand
TGGCGGAGGACGGCACCCCCCTCACGGATCCGGTGGAGATGCGTGGAAGGGCCAGGGCCTTCTACGCCAGTTTGTTCTCCCCGGATCCGACCGAAGCCGACGCCTGCAGGGCGCTCTGGACCGAGCTCCCGACGGTCAGCGCGGGCGACCGAGACCGGCTGGAGCTGCCTCTCACTCTGGCCGAGTTCTCGGAAGCCCTCCGTCTCATGCCCAACAACAAAACCCCGGGCATGGACGGGCTGACCGTGGAGTTCTACCGCGTGTTCTGGGACGTCCTCGGCCCGGACCTCGTCACCGTCTGGGCCGAGTCCCTGGAGAGCGGGGTCCTCCCTCTGTCGTGCAGGCGAGCGGTGCTCGCCTTACTGCCGAAGAAGGGGGACCTCCGCGACCTACGGAATTGGCGTCCCGTCTCGCTCCTCAGCACGGACTACAAGATCGTAGCGAAAACCATCTCGCTGCGACTGCGGTCCGTGCTGGCGGACGTGATCCATCCCGACCAGACCTACACCGTCCCGGGCCGTAGTATATTTGATAACTTGTATTTGGTCCGGGATCTCTTAGAGCTCGGGTGTAGGGACGGCTTGTCGTTCGCCCTCCTGTCCCTGGACCAGGAGAAGGCGTTCGACAGGATGGACCACGGGTATCTCCTGGGCACCCTGCAGGCCTTCGGCTTCGGGCCCCGGTTTGTGGGTTTTCTCCGGGTGCTGTACGCCCTCGCGGAGTGTTTGGTCAGGCTCAACTGGACCCTGACCGAGCCGGTCAGCTTCGGGCGGGGGGTACGTCAGGGGTGTCCGCTGTCGGGCCAGCTGTACGCTCTGGCGATCGAGCCCTTCCTCTGTCTCCTCCGTAGGAGGTTGACGGGGTTGGTGCTTCGGGAGCCGGAGCTGCGGCTGGTCCTGTCGGCGTACGCCGATGACGTGCTCCTCGTGGTCCAGGACCCGGGCGACCTGGCGCGGGTGGAGGCTTGCCAAGCCGTCTACTCGGCAGCCTCCTCCGCCCGGGTCAACTGGGTCAAGAGCTCTGGCCTGGTGGTCGGGGACGGGTGGCGGGCCGGCTCCCTCCCACCCGCGCTTCAGGCCATCAGGTGGAGCGCGGGTCCGCTGCTCTATCTGGGCGTTTATTTATCCGCCACGCATCCTTCTCCGCCGGAAAACTGGCAAGGTTTGGAGGCCAGGGTGGGTGAGCGGCTGCGGAGATGGACGGGACTGCTCCGGTGTCTCTCCCTTCGCGGGAGAGCGCTGGTACTCAATCAGCTGGTCCTGTCCATGCTCTGGCACCGGCTCAACACCCTGCGCCCGGCCCCGGAGGTCCTGGCCAAGCTCCAGAGGGCGGCTTTGGGGTTCTTTTGGCCAGGACTGCACTGGGTCTCTGCAGGGGTCCTGTCCCTCCCCCTGGAGGAGGGGGGTCAGGGCCTGGTCTGCATACGCAGCCAGGTCCGGACCTTCCGCCTCCAGGCCCTGCAGAGACTCCTCTTCAGTGCAGGTAGTCCGGCATGGAGCACCTTGGCGCGCGCTTTCCTCCGCCGCCTCCGAGGGCTCCGATACGACCGGCAGCTCTTTTTTATCCACCCGAGGGGTCTTCCGCGAGACCTCTCAGAGCTGCCGGAATTCTACCAGGACCTCCTCCAGACCTGGAAGCTGTTCTCGGCGACCAGGTCCGTTGTGGCCTCCGAGGGGGCAGACCTCCTCGCGGAGCCCCTGCTCCACAATCCAGCCTTGTGCGTGCAGGTGGCGGAGTCTCCCTCGGTGCGCCGGAGGCTGATCCTGGCAGAAACCACCACGGTCGGAGACCTCCTGGACTACGACAGGGGGGACTGGGTGGATCCCCGAGCGCTCGCTCGGCGCATGGGGCTCTCCACCCCCCGAACCCCTCTGCGCCTACTCCAGGAGGTGAAGGCGGCTTTGCCGCGGCCCGCTCTCGACTTCCTGCAGCGGTCCTTGCGAGAGGGTACACCCCGCCCCTCCCCTCCTGCAAAGCCTCCGTCCCTGATTATTGGGCCCCTGTTCCACGGGCCCCCCCGGTCTCCCCACCCCTGGACCCCCAGCCGGCTGCAAAATCTGCAGCCGGTCTGTTTCCAAGCCGCGCCAAGGCAACATCTGTACACGCTCGTGCTCCACACCCTGCATTTCCCCACCCTCGTGTCCCGCCCTGATACCAAATGGCGGGACTATCTAAGACCCGTAGAGGGTGGGGAACCCCGGTGGGCCAGCGTCTATTCCGATCTAATTCCGCGGCCCATCGGGGACATCAGTTGGCGGCTCCTTCACGGAGCCGTGAGCACGGGCGTGTACTTGGCGCGGTTTACCCCCATCCCAGACACCTGCCCCTTCTGCGGCGTGAGGGAGAACCTGGCGCACGCCTACCTCGAATGCGCCAGGTTGCAGCCCCTATTCCGGCTCCTCCAGAACCTCTTATTGAGGTTCTGGCTGCACTTTTCCCCCCACCTATTCATTTACGCACACCCTATCCGTGGCCCCACAAAGTCGCGAGACCTCCTCGTCAACCTCCTCCTGGCCCTAGCTAAGAGCACCATCTACAATACCAGGAGGAGGATGCTAGACGAGGGGGTTCTCTGCGACTGTGGGGCCTATTTCCGCTCCTCCCTTGTGTCACGAATCCGGGCAGAGTTCCTCTGGGCGGCGTCCACTGGCTCCATCGACAGCTTTGAGGAGCAGTGGGCGCTGTCCGGGGTTCTCTGCTCGGTGTCCCCATCCGGCTCCCTTATTTTGAACCTAACCCGCACTCCTTGATCCTTTATTCATTATTTGTCCCAAGGAATTAGTTGGACATGGGTCCAGTGTCCCTCCCATAAGGCTGGGGAGGGGCTTTTAGAAGGTGGGCGGGCGAAGCCCGCCCACCATCCCATGTTTTCAAATAGACCACACCTGCTCCCAAAGTCATCTGCCACGCCCCTGCCCCAGCCAGCCCAAGAGTGTGTGCCCCGCCCCACCCAGCTGTTGTTTGCCTCCATTTTATCCCTCCCCACCCCCCCAGCCACCCCCCAGCCCTCGAGCACCACCTGATTTGCCTCGCCCCCTCCCTGCCCTGAGCGCTTGTGCCCCCCCTTTTAGTTAGCCCCCTTGTTCACTGCACCTCCCCAACGGCCCCAAAACCCCCCCTCCCCCCCGTATCCCAGTGCAGCCGGAGGAGCCGGCCCCCGCCCTGTACCCGTTACCTTGCCCCCTGTCTGCTCTGCCGGCACCCTCCTCCTCCGCTCCAGCCTTGCGGGGAGGAGTGGTTGCTGGCCCCTCGGTTCCCCTGCTCTATCCGCCCCTTTTGGTTCTCTCCCTCCCAGCAACCAGTCGGCGGGAGCGAGTAGTTGCCCCCCCCGCTTTTTCCCCTTCTCCCCTTCCCTCCCAATTATACGCCCCCCACCCTCCCCTTCCCTTGCGTGCCCCTGCCCCTGTATTAGCGACCTCCTCCTCTGCTACAGTCTCAGCAGGGAGGTGAGGCTGCTAACTCCTCTCCCCCCCCCCCATATCTTCAGTTGCCCTCCCCAAAACCAGCACCCTCCCTCTCTCCCACCCCCTCCATTTCAGACACCCTCCTCCCTCGCCTGCTGTCTGGTGGGGAGGAGCGGTGAACCCTTGCTCCCCTTCCTGTTATCCGTGCCTCCTTCCTACCCCCCCCTTCCATGATGGAGGCAGTCCCTACCACGGCCCCCTCGCTACCACCAGGCCCGACAACCGCTGCGGCTGACCTCCCGACCCTAGGCCCGAGCTCCGCCGCCGCCACGGCCGCCGCTCCCTCAGACACGGGAGCAACCATCACCTCGGCCGGAAAAAAGGGCGGGGGGAAGAAAAAGGGCAAAAGCCCGGCCCCGAAGGCCAAATCCATCACGGCCAAAGCCGCCCCGCCCTCCGCAGCCCCTCCTTCCCCTGCTGTCCCCTCCACCAGCTCTGGGGGTGACACAACTAAGGCCCCCAGAGCGTACGCCCAGGTGGCCGCTGCTACCCCCTCACCTGCCCCGTCATCGGCCCCGACTGCCGCCTCCAGCTCCATCCCTGGCGGCCGCGGCCCCTTTCCCACCATGACCAGGAGGCACGGCGTCCGCTGCCTCCTGGTTGCCGCCTCGCCCCACATGGAAACCTACGTGCGGGCGATGGCGAGGGTGGTGGGGGCCTCGGCCGTGGTGGCGGCCTCCAAGATGTACGGCAAGGCGGTCTTCTTCCTTGCTTCGGAGGCCGCCGCCCAGGAGGCGGTGGAGAGGGGCCTGGCGGTGGGAGGCGTGCACGTGCCCCTCGAACCTTTGGAGGACCTGGGTGTACGGGTGGTGCTCACCTCCGTCCCGCCCTTCCTCCCTAATGCCGCCCTGTTACCTTCCCTCTCCACCCTGGGGAAGCCCATCTCGACCATCAGCCCTCTCCCGCTGGGCTGTAAGGACCCCGCCCTCCGCCACGTTCTATCTTTCCGCCGGCAGGTACAACTGCAGCTGCCGCCGGCGGCGCGTGGCGGGGAGGCGCTCGAGGGGTCCTTCTTGGTGCCCTACCAGGGGGCCCATTATCGGATTCATTACTCCTCGGGGGAGACCCGGTGCTTCCTCTGCCGGGCGATGGGGCACGTCCGGAGGGACTGTCCCTTGGCCCGGTCGGAGGAGGCGTCCGGGCCCCCCGGGGCCCGTAAGGGCGCCGGCCCCACCACCGCCGGCCCCCCTGGTAGTCCGGGATCCGCGGCCGCCCCTCCTCCAACCGACGGCCCTGCTCGGGAGCCAGAGGCGTCCCCCCTGGCGCGCCCGAGCGGGCAGGCGGGCCCCACCTCTAATCGGTCAGTCACCGCGGGGCCCGAGGAGGAGAGGGTGGCGCGGTTGCCGCAGGGCGAGGGAGAGGGCCCTCCCCGGGTGGAGGTATCCCCTTCCTTCCCACCCTTGCCACAACGCCGTCCCCGAACCCCAAAAGTGCCCCCCGGCCTTGCCCTCGCTGACCGGCCCTCCACTTCCACCTCGGAGGGCTGGACGCTCGTCGGGGGCAAGCGCAAAGCCCGCCGGTTGCGGGCTCAATCTCCCCCCTCCGATGAGGAGGGCGGGAAGGCCCCCCTCCGAAAGATCCCGAGGGGGGCCGGCGCTGCCCAGAGCGCCCCCGACGAGCATCAGCGGGAGGCGCCGGCCGAGGAAGCCGCGGCGGCGAGGGGGGACGACGCCGCCCCCCCTGCGGAGCTTCTCCACGAGGAGGCCTCGGGTGGAGCCCCCCCGACCCCGGTTCCAACTGAGCCCCCCTCCGTCCCCGCTGAGGTAATTGTTGCCTCGGCGGCCGGAGGGGAAGGCTCCGGGGCCGAGGGGATGGAGCTTAGCTCCATCTTCGAGGAGATCGAGGCCCTGGGTCTGACCCCGCTCACCCAGGGGGAGGACGACCCTCCGCCAGCGGGCCTCGGTCTGGGCGGCGACTCTATGGCGCCGCCCCCTCCTCTCCCCGATCCCGTGTCCCAGGTGGCTGACCCCGTCCTCACGCTCGGGGCGCCCCTGATACTGCCCACTGGCCCGGCCGACTCGAGCGCCGGAACGGATGCCGCCGAGCCCTCTGGGGCGACGGCTGGCGCCGAGCGGCCGGGTCCCGGGGTTGGGGGTGCCCCCTCTCCAGCTACCGAGGCGGGGCAGTCATCCCCCTTTCCCGTTGGGGGCCCAGCAGAAAATGCCATCCAGGCCGACGCCGAGGCATTAACACTTGCCTCTCCACCTGAGCCCGGCGTCGGCGCGGGCCCCCTTCCTGTTCCCGACCCCCAACTTCCCATTCGGGAGGCGCCGCAGCCCGGTGGGATTGCCACAGGGGACCCTTTCCCAGACCCCGTCCAGGATCCCGATTCCCTCCCATGTCCCGATCCTCCCCCTACTCCCGCTCCCGCCCTTTATGAACCCATCTCCAGCCCCGAGTCCTCCCCTGTTCCCGATCCCTTCCCTACCCCCACCTCTGCCCCATTCTCTGTCCCCGACCCACTGTCCGGCCCTGAACCTACCCCTCCCCCCGGCTCTGCCGTGGAGGTAACCCCTCCCTTGCCGTCCCCCCCTTCTTTTCCCATCCTGGTCCCCGTCATGTTGCCCGATCCGTCCCTACCGCCCCCCCAAACATCCGCCAGTGCCACCCCCGCGAGGGCCGTCTCGTTCCCGCTAGCTGCGGGCGGCCCTTCGGGGGTCGTTTTTGTATCCCCGGTCCCCAACCCGTTGGGGGCTGCCTTGTTCCCTCCGCCGCCTCCTTCCCTGCCGGGGTCGGGGGCGGGCAGCGCGGCGCCAGCAGCAACGGCGCCGCGTCGGGGATCGGATCCCTGTTTGTCCGTCTCCGTGGCCCGTGAGCTTCATCCGGGGGCCCGGACGGAGGAGAATCCTGGTTCCCCCTCGGTGCTGAAGGGCGAGCTGCGCCAATTCCTCGCGGATAACCGCGGGGCGAAGGGAAAGGTGCAGCTCGCCCTCCAGCGCTGGGGGGACTTCCACTCCATCCTCCAGGCCACTAGAGCCTTGTTGCAGGAGGGGAGAGGGACCAGTAGGCAGGACGACGCGGCCCACCGTCAGACCCGCAGGTTTCGGGACGCTCTCCTGACCTTCGGGTCGGGGAGCGGTCTGCTGCGGGGCCTGCGTGAGGCCGCCGACTCGCCTGTCCGCGAGGATCTACCCCAGCCCTCATTATGAATTCTACCATCTTCGCAACATTGAATGCCCGGGGCTGTAGGGAGGGTCTCCGCAGGAGCCGGGTGCTCTCCTTCCTTCGGGAGGGGGGGTACTCGGTGGTTTTCCTGCAGGAGACCCACACGACTCCAGCCGTCGAGGCTGGCTGGCGGCTGGAGTGGGGGGACGGGGTGTATTTTAGCCACCTCGGCGCCCGCTCGGCCGGGGTGGCCACCCTGTTCTCCCCTGCCCTACGGCCCGAGGTGCTGGGGACCGCCGAGGTTGTCCCGGGCCGCCTGCTGCACGTCCGGGCCCGCGTGGAGGGGCGGACGTTGAACCTGGTCAACGTCTATGCCCCGAACGCGGGCCCGGACCAGGTCACCTTCTATCGGCAGGCGGCCACCTTCCTCGGCACTCTGGATCCTCGCGAGGGCCTGGTCCTGGGCGGGGACTTCAACACCACCCTCGATGACCGGGACCGTGTAGGACTCGCGAACTGCCAGGCCGCGGCGGACGTCCTCAGGGAGATCGTGGAACATCACTCCCTGGTGGACGTCTGGCGAGACCACCACCCGGACGACAGTACCACCTTCACTTACGTCCGGGTGGGGAAAACACGGTCGAGCCACTCCCGGTTGGATCGCATTTACCTCTCACGATTCCATCTGGCACGAGCCCACTCCTCCAGCATCCGGCCGGCCCCGTTCACGGACCACCATTTGGTGTCCGTGAAGGCCTCTCTGACTTCGGAGAGGCTGGGGCCGGCCTATTGGCATTTTAACAATAGTTTGCTGGAGGACGTGGGCTTCGTGGCGTCCTTCCGGGAGTTCTGGCAGGCCTGGCGGGGGCAGCGGCCCGCCTTTCCCTCGGCGCGGCGATGGTGGGATGTGGGGAAGGTGCGCGCCCGGCTCTTCTGCCGTGACTACTCCCGGGGCGCCAGCCGGCGGAGGGATGCGGCGATAGAGCAGCTGGAGCGGGAGGTCTTGAAGCTTGAGAGGCGCCTGGCGTCCGCCCCCGAGGATCCACTCCTCCGCGAGGCGTGCCGGGAGAAGCGGGAGGAGCTCCGAGCCCTGGAAGATCACAGGGCCCGGGGCGCTTTTGTTCGATCCCGCATCCACCTCCTTCGGGAGATGGATCGCGGCTCCCGCTTCTTCTATGCCCTGGAGAAAAGGAGGGGGGCAAAAAAGCACGTCACCTGCCTCTTGGCGGAGGACGGCACCCCCCTCACGGATCCGGTGGAGATGCGTGGAAGGGCCAGGGCCTTCTACGCCAGTTTGTTCTCCCCGGATCCGACCGAAGCCGACGCCTGCAGGGCGCTCTGGACCGAGCTCCCGACGGTCAGCGCGGGCGACCGAGACCGGCTGGAGCTGCCTCTCACTCTGGCCGAGTTCTCGGAAGCCCTCCGTCTCATGCCCAACAACAAAACCCCGGGCATGGACGGGCTGACCGTGGAGTTCTACCGCGTGTTCTGGGACGTCCTCGGCCCGGACCTCGTCACCGTCTGGGCCGAGTCCCTGGAGAGCGGGGTCCTCCCTCTGTCGTGCAGGCGAGCGGTGCTCGCCTTACTGCCGAAGAAGGGGGACCTCCGCGACCTACGGAATTGGCGTCCCGTCTCGCTCCTCAGCACGGACTACAAGATCGTAGCGAAAACCATCTCGCTGCGACTGCGGTCCGTGCTGGCGGACGTGATCCATCCCGACCAGACCTACACCGTCCCGGGCCGTAGTATATTTGATAACTTGTATTTGGTCCGGGATCTCTTAGAGCTCGGGTGTAGGGACGGCTTGTCGTTCGCCCTCCTGTCCCTGGACCAGGAGAAGGCGTTCGACAGGATGGACCACGGGTATCTCCTGGGCACCCTGCAGGCCTTCGGCTTCGGGCCCCGGTTTGTGGGTTTTCTCCGGGTGCTGTACGCCCTCGCGGAGTGTTTGGTCAGGCTCAACTGGACCCTGACCGAGCCGGTCAGCTTCGGGCGGGGGGTACGTCAGGGGTGTCCGCTGTCGGGCCAGCTGTACGCTCTGGCGATCGAGCCCTTCCTCTGTCTCCTCCGTAGGAGGTTGACGGGGTTGGTGCTTCGGGAGCCGGAGCTGCGGCTGGTCCTGTCGGCGTACGCCGATGACGTGCTCCTCGTGGTCCAGGACCCGGGCGACCTGGCGCGGGTGGAGGCTTGCCAAGCCGTCTACTCGGCAGCCTCCTCCGCCCGGGTCAACTGGGTCAAGAGCTCTGGCCTGGTGGTCGGGGACGGGTGGCGGGCCGGCTCCCTCCCACCCGCGCTTCAGGCCATCAGGTGGAGCGCGGGTCCGCTGCTCTATCTGGGCGTTTATTTATCCGCCACGCATCCTTCTCCGCCGGAAAACTGGCAAGGTTTGGAGGCCAGGGTGGGTGAGCGGCTGCGGAGATGGACGGGACTGCTCCGGTGTCTCTCCCTTCGCGGGAGAGCGCTGGTACTCAATCAGCTGGTCCTGTCCATGCTCTGGCACCGGCTCAACACCCTGCGCCCGGCCCCGGAGGTCCTGGCCAAGCTCCAGAGGGCGGCTTTGGGGTTCTTTTGGCCAGGACTGCACTGGGTCTCTGCAGGGGTCCTGTCCCTCCCCCTGGAGGAGGGGGGTCAGGGCCTGGTCTGCATACGCAGCCAGGTCCGGACCTTCCGCCTCCAGGCCCTGCAGAGACTCCTCTTCAGTGCAGGTAGTCCGGCATGGAGCACCTTGGCGCGCGCTTTCCTCCGCCGCCTCCGAGGGCTCCGATACGACCGGCAGCTCTTTTTTATCCACCCGAGGGGTCTTCCGCGAGACCTCTCAGAGCTGCCGGAATTCTACCAGGACCTCCTCCAGACCTGGAAGCTGTTCTCGGCGACCAGGTCCGTTGTGGCCTCCGAGGGGGCAGACCTCCTCGCGGAGCCCCTGCTCCACAATCCAGCCTTGTGCGTGCAGGTGGCGGAGTCTCCCTCGGTGCGCCGGAGGCTGATCCTGGCAGAAACCACCACGGTCGGAGACCTCCTGGACTACGACAGGGGGGACTGGGTGGATCCCCGAGCGCTCGCTCGGCGCATGGGGCTCTCCACCCCCCGAACCCCTCTGCGCCTACTCCAGGAGGTGAAGGCGGCTTTGCCGCGGCCCGCTCTCGACTTCCTGCAGCGGTCCTTGCGAGAGGGTACACCCCGCCCCTCCCCTCCTGCAAAGCCTCCGTCCCTGATTATTGGGCCCCTGTTCCACGGGCCCCCCCGGTCTCCCCACCCCTGGACCCCCAGCCGGCTGCAAAATCTGCAGCCGGTCTGTTTCCAAGCCGCGCCAAGGCAACATCTGTACACGCTCGTGCTCCACACCCTGCATTTCCCCACCCTCGTGTCCCGCCCTGATACCAAATGGCGGGACTATCTAAGACCCGTAGAGGGTGGGGAACCCCGGTGGGCCAGCGTCTATTCCGATCTAATTCCGCGGCCCATCGGGGACATCAGTTGGCGGCTCCTTCACGGAGCCGTGAGCACGGGCGTGTACTTGGCGCGGTTTACCCCCATCCCAGACACCTGCCCCTTCTGCGGCGTGAGGGAGAACCTGGCGCACGCCTACCTCGAATGCGCCAGGTTGCAGCCCCTATTCCGGCTCCTCCAGAACCTCTTATTGAGGTTCTGGCTGCACTTTTCCCCCCACCTATTCATTTACGCACACCCTATCCGTGGCCCCACAAAGTCGCGAGACCTCCTCGTCAACCTCCTCCTGGCCCTAGCTAAGAGCACCATCTACAATACCAGGAGGAGGATGCTAGACGAGGGGGTTCTCTGCGACTGTGGGGCCTATTTCCGCTCCTCCCTTGTGTCACGAATCCGGGCAGAGTTCCTCTGGGCGGCGTCCACTGGCTCCATCGACAGCTTTGAGGAGCAGTGGGCGCTGTCCGGGGTTCTCTGCTCGGTGTCCCCATCCGGCTCCCTTATTTTGAACCTAACCCGCACTCCTTGATCCTTTATTCATTATTTGTCCCAAGGAATTAGTTGGACATGGGTCCAGTGTCCCTCCCATAAGGCTGGGGAGGGGCTTTTAGAAGGTGGGCGGGCGAAGCCCGCCCACCATCCCATGTTTTCAAATAGACCCCCCTACACTTGTGAGAAGGAGGAGAGGCAGCAGGGTGCAGGGGCTGCCCTCTTCCTTCTCCCCCCACCCCGCTGGTTCCTGGTTCCTGCTTCTGCACCAGCCGGAGCCCTCCCCACCCAGCTGCCTACCCGCCCGCCCGCTGAGACCTGCTCCCCGGACGTCACTGCACCCCACCACCACCACCACCACCACTGCTACCACCACCTGCTGCTGTTGCTGCCTGGGGGGAGAGGGGGGGCCTGCCAGCTGCCCTCCCTCTCCCCTCCACCACTGCTCCAGAGAAGGAGGACCACCCCACCAGCACCTACCACCCGGAGCCCTTCCACTGCCGCCTGCCTGCTGCTGCTGCACCCCGCTGAGGGGGAGAAGAGGAGGTCATCACCACTGAGAACTGTGGAGGGGGTTTGTTCACAAACTGAGCTTTTTCAATCTGCTCCGGGGTGGTGGTGAATTGAACTGTTAAAAGGGGGGCTGGGGGAGAGGCTCGGAGCCCTCCCCCCAGTCCAGCTGCCCCCCCACCCGCTGCCACCACCCCTAAGGCCCCCTCCACCACCCTTTGCCACCTGGACTGCCTCTTCTCCCCCTGGTGGGGTTTGCTGCCCTGCCTGCCACCTGGGACTCTGCTGCAGCGGTGGGCGAGGTTGAGCCCCACACAGCGCTCGTGGGTGTGCTCCCTCCCCCCTCTTCTGGACTTGGCCCCCCTCCCTCAGCTACATCTGGCTGGGGGGCCACCCTTACCCCCGGTCACCCACCCTACCCCAGCAGCTTGGTTTTTCCCCCACTGCCTGCCCCTCCCTGTTAGCTTAGTTTGGTTCCTTCCCTCCCTTCCCAAATCCACTTACCCACCACACCTGCTCCCAAAGTCATCTGCCACGCCCCTGCCCCAGCCAGCCCAAGAGTGTGTGCCCCGCCCCACCCAGCTGTTGTTTGCCTCCATTTTATCCCTCCCCACCCCCCCCCCCCCAGCCCTTGAGCACCACCTGATTTGCCTCGCCCCCTCCCTGCCCTGAGCGCTTGTGCCCCCCCTTTTTAGTTAGCCCCCTTGTTCACTGCACCTCCCCAACGGCCCCACAACCCCCCCCCCCCCCGTATCCCAGTGCAGCCGGAGGAGCCGGCCCCCGCCCTGTGCCCGTTACCTTGCCCCCTGCCTGCCCTGCCGGCACCCTCCTCCTCCGCTCCAACCTTGCGGGGAGGAGCGGTTGCTGGCCCCTCGGTTCCCCTGCTCTATCCGCCCCTTTTGGTTCTCTCCCTCCCAGCAACCAGTCGGCGGGAGGGAGTAGTTGCCCCCCCTTTTTCCCCTTCTCCCCCTCCCTCCCAATTATACGCCCCCCCCACCCTTCCCTTCCCTTGCGTGCCCCCGCCCCCGTATTAGCGCCCTCCTCCTCTGCTACAGCCTTAGCAGGGAGGTGAGGCTGCTAACTCCCCCCCCCATATCTTCAGTTGCCCTCCCCAAAACCAACACCCTCCCTCTCTCCCACCCCCTCCATTTCAGACACCCTCCTCCCTCGCCTGCTGTCTGGTAGGGAGGAGCGGTAAACCCCTCCTCCCCTTCCTGCTATCTGTGCCTCCTTCCTACCCCCCCCCCTTCCATGATGGAGGCAGTCCCTACCGCGGCCCCCTCACTACCACCAGGCCCGACAACTGCTGCGGCTGACCTCCCGACCCCAGGCCCGAGCTCCGCCGCCGCCACGGCCACCGCTCCCTCAGACACGGGAGCAACCATCACCTCGGCCGGAAAAAAGGGCGGGGGGAAGAAAAAGGGCAAAAGCCCGGCCCCGAAGGCCAAATCCATCATGGCCAAAGCTGCCCCGCCCTCCGCAGCCCCTCCTTCCCCTGCTATCCCCTCCACCAGCTCTGGGGGTGACACAACTAAGGCCCCCAGAGCGTACGCCCAGGTGGCCGCTGCTACCCCCTCACCTGCCCTGTCATCAGCCCCGACTGCCGCCTCCAGCTCCATCCCTGGCGGCCGCGGCCCCTTTCCCACCATGACCAGGAGGCACGGCGTCCGCTGCCTCCTGGTTGCCGCCTCGCCCCACATGGAAACCTACGTGCGGGCGATGGCGAGGGTGGTGGGGGCCTCGGCCGTGGTGGCGGCCTCCAAGATGTACGGCAAGGCGGTCTTCTTCCTTGCCTCGGAGGCCGCCGCCCAGGAGGCGGTGGAGAGGGGCCTGGCGGTGGGGGGCGTGCACGTGCCCCTCGAACCTTTGGAGGACCTGGGCGTACGGGTGGTGCTCACCTCCGTCCCGCCCTTCCTCCCTAATGCCGCCCTGTTACCTTCCCTCTCCACCCTGGGGAAGCCCATCTCGACCATCAGCCCTCTCCCGCTGGGCTGTAAGGACCCCGCCCTCCGCCACGTTCTATCTTTCCGCCGGCAGGTACAACTGCAGCTGCCGCCGGCGGCGCGTGGCGGGGAGGCGCTCGAGGGGTCCTTCTTGGTGCCCTACCAGGGGGCCCATTATCGGATTCATTACTCCTCGGGGGAGACCCGGTGCTTCCTCTGCCGGGCGATGGGGCACGTCCGGAGGGACTGTCCCTTGGCCCGGTCGGAGGAGGCGTCCGGGCCCCCCGGGGCCCGTAAGGGCGCCGGCCCCACCACCGCCGGCCCCCCTGGTAGTCCGGGATCCGCGGCCGCCCCTCCTCCAACCGACGGCCCTGCTCGGGAGCCAGAGGCGTCCCCCCTGGCGCGCCCGAGCGGGCAGGCGGGCCCCACCTCTAATCGGTCAGTCACCGCGGGGCCCGAGGAGGAGAGGGTGGCGCGGTTGTCGCTGGGCGAGGGAGAGGGCCCTCCCCGGGTGGAGGTATCCCCTTCCTTCCCACCCTTGCCACAACGCCGTCCCCGAACCCCAAAAGTGCCCCCCGGCCTTGCCCTCGCTGACCGGCCCTCCACTTCCACCTTGGAGGGCTGGACGCTCGTCGGGGGCAAGCGCAAAGCCCGCCGGTTGCGGGCTCAATCTCCCCCCTCCGATGAGGAGGGCGGGAAGGCCCCCCTCCGAAAGATCCCGAGGGGGGCCGGCGCTGCCCAGAGCGCCCCCGACGAGCATCAGCGGGAGGCGCCGGCCGAGGAAGCCGCGGCGGCGAGGGGGGACGACGCCGCCCCCCCTGCGGAGCTTCTCCACGAGGAGGCCTCGGGTGGAGCCCCCCCGACCCCGGTTCCAACTGAGCCCCCCTCCGTTCCCGCTGAGGTAATTGTTGCCTCGGCGGCCGGAGGGGAAGGCTCCGGGGCCGAGGGGATGGAGCTTAGCTCCATCTTCGAGGAGATCGAGGCCCTGGGTCTGACCCCGCTCACCCAGGGGGAGGACGACCCTCCGCCAGCGGGCCTCGGTCTGGGCGGCGACTCTATGGCGCCGCCCCCTCCTCTCCCCGATCCCGTGTCCCAGGTGGCTGACCCCGTCCTCACGCTCGGGGCGCCCCTGATATTACCCACTGGCCCGGCCGACTCGAGCGCCGGAACGGATGCCGCCGAGCCCTCTGGGGCGACGGCTGGCGCCGAGCGGCCGGGTCCCGGGGTTGGGGGTGCCCCCTTTCCAGCTACCGAGGCGGGGCAGTCACCCCCCTTTCCCGTTGGGGGCCCAGCAGAAAATGCCATCCAGGCCGACGCCGAGGCATTAACACCTGCCTCTCCACTTGAGCCCGGCGTCGGCGCGGGCCCCCTTCCTGTTCCCGACCCCCAACTTCCCATTCGGGAGGCGCCGCAGCCCGGTGGGATTGCCACAGGGGACCCTTTCCCAGACCCCGTCCAGGATTCCAATTCCCTCCCACGTCCCGATCCTCCCCCTACCCCCGCTTCCGCCCTTTACGAACCCATCTCCAGCCCCGAGTCCTCCCCTGTTCCCGATCCCTTCCCTACCCCTACCTCTGCCCCATTCCCTGTCCCCGACCCACTGTCCGGCCCTGAACCTACCCCTCCCCCCGGCTCTGCCGTGGAGGTAACCCCTCCCTTGCCGTCCCCCCCTTCTTTTCCCATCCTGGTCCCCGTCATGTTGCCCGATCCGTCCCTACTGCCCCCCCAAACATCCGCCAGTGCCACCCCCGCGAGGGCCGTCTCGTTCCCGCTAGCTGCGGGCGGCCCTTCGGGGGTCGTTTTTGTATCCCCGGTCCCCAACCCGTTGGGGGCTGCCTTGTTCCCTCCGCCGCCTCCTTCCCTGCCGGGGTCGGGGGCGGGCAGCGCGGCGCTAGCAGCAACGGCGCCGCGTCGGGGATCGGATCCCTGTTTGTCCGTCTCCGTGGCCCGTGAGCTTCATCCGGGGGCCCGGACGGAGGAGAATCCTGGTTCCCCCTCGGTGCTGAAGGGCGAGCTGCGCCAATTCCTCGCGGATAACCGCGGGGCGAAAGGAAAGGTGCAGCTCGCCCTCCAGCGCTGGGGGGACTTCCACTCCATCCTCCAGGCCACTAGAGCCCTGTTGCAGGAGGGGAGAGGGACCAGTAGGCAGGACGACGCGGCCCACCGTCAGACCCGCAGGTTTCGGGACGCTCTCCTGACCTTCGGGTCGGGGAGCGGTCTGCTGCGGGGCCTGCGTGAGGCCGCCGACTCGCCTGTCCGCGAGGATCTACCCCAGCCCTCACTATGAATTCTACCATCTTCGCAACATTGAATGCCCGGGGCTGTAGGGCGGGTCTCCGCAGGAGCCGGGTGCTCTCCTTCCTTCGGGAGGGGGGGTACTCGGTGGTTTTCCTGCAGGAGACCCACACGACTCCAGCCGTCGAGGCTGGCTGGCGGCTGGAGTGGGGGGACGGGGTGTATTTTAGCCACCTCGGCGCCCGCTCGGCCGGGGTGGCCACCCTGTTCTCCCCTGCCCTACGGCCCGAGGTGCTGGGGACCGCCGAGGTTGTCCCGGGCCGCCTGCTGCACGTCCGGGCCCGCGTGGAGGGGCGGACGTTGAACCTGGTCAACGTCTATGCCCCGAACGCGGGCCCGGACCAGGTCACCTTCTATCGGCAGGCGGCCACCTTCCTCGGCACTCTGGATCCTCGCGAGGGCCTGGTCCTGGGCGGGGACTTCAACACCACCCTCGATGACCGGGACCGTGTAGGACTCGCGAACTGCCAGGCCGCGGCGGACGTCCTCAGGGAGATCGTGGAACATCACTCCCTGGTGGACGTCTGGCGAGACCACCACCCGGACGACAGTACCACCTTCACTTACGTCCGGGTGGGGAAAACACGGTCGAGCCACTCCCGGTTGGATCGCATTTACCTCTCACGATTCCATCTGGCACGAGCCCACTCCTCCAGCATCCGGCCGGCCCCGTTCACGGACCACCATTTGGTGTCCGTGAAGGCCTCTCTGACTTCGGAGAGGCTGGGGCCGGCCTATTGGCATTTTAACAATAGTTTGCTGGAGGACGTGGGCTTCGTGGCGTCCTTCCGGGAGTTCTGGCAGGCCTGGCGGGGGCAGCGGCCCGCCTTTCCCTCGGCGCGGCGATGGTGGGATGTGGGGAAGGTGCGCGCCCGGCTCTTCTGCCGTGACTACTCCCGGGGCGCCAGCCGGCGGAGAGATGCGGCGATAGAGCAGCTGGAGCGGGAGGTCTTGAAGCTTGAGAGGCGCCTGGCGTCCGCCCCCGAGGATCCACTCCTCCGCGAGGCGTGCCGGGAGAAGCGGGAGGAGCTCCGAGCCCTGGAAGATCACAGGGCCCGGGGCGCTTTTGTCCGATCCCGCATCCACCTCCTTCGGGAGATGGATCGCGGCTCCCGCTTCTTCTATGCCCTGGAGAAAAGGAGGGGGGCAAAAAAGCACGTCACCTGCCTCTTGGCGGAGGACGGCACCCCCCTCACGGATCCGGTGGAGATGCGTGAAAGGGCCAGGGCCTTCTACGCCAGTTTGTTCTCCCCGGATCCGACCGAAGCCGACGCCTGCAGGGCGCTCTGGACCGAGCTCCCGACGGTCAGCGCGGGCGACCGAGACCGGCTGGAGCTGCCTCTCACTCTGGCCGAGTTCTCGGAAGCCCTCCGTCTCATGCCCAACAACAAAACCCCGGGCATGGACGGGCTGACCGTGGAGTTCTACCGCGTGTTCTGGGACGTCCTCGGCCCGGACCTCGTCACCGTCTGGGCCGAGTCCCTGGAGAGCGGGGTCCTCCCTCTGTCGTGCAGGCGAGCGGTGCTCGCCTTACTGCCGAAGAAGGGGGACCTCCGCGACCTACGGAATTGGCGTCCCGTCTCGCTCCTCAGCACGGACTACAAGATCGTAGCGAAAACCATCTCGCTGCGACTGCGGTCCGTGCTGGCGGACGTGATCCATCCCGACCAGACCTACACCGTCCCGGGCCGTAGTATATTTGATAACTTGTATTTGGTCCGGGATCTCTTAGAGCTCGGGTGTAGGGACGGCTTGTCGTTCGCCCTCCTGTCCCTGGACCAGGAGAAGGCGTTCGACAGGATGGACCACGGGTATCTCCTGGGCACCCTGCAGGCCTTCGGCTTCGGGCCCCGGTTTGTGGGTTTTCTCCGGGTGCTGTACGCCCTCGCGGAGTGTTTGGTCAGGCTCAACTGGACCCTGACCGAGCCGGTCAGCTTCGGGCGGGGGGTACGTCAGGGGTGTCCGCTGTCGGGCCAGCTGTACGCTCTGGCGATCGAGCCCTTCCTCTGTCTCCTCCGTAGGAGGTTGACGGGGTTGGTGCTTCGGGAGCCGGAGCTGCGGCTGGTCCTGTCGGCGTACGCCGATGACGTGCTCCTCGTGGTCCAGGACCCGGGCGACCTGGCGCGGGTGGAGGCTTGCCAAGCCGTCTACTCGGCAGCCTCCTCCGCCCGGGTCAACTGGGTCAAGAGCTCTGGCCTGGTGGTCGGGGACGGGTGGCGGGCCGGCTCCCTCCCACCCGCGCTTCAGGCCATCAGGTGGAGCGCGGGTCCGCTGCTCTATCTGGGCGTTTATTTATCCGCCACGCATCCTTCTCCGCCGGAAAACTGGCAAGGTTTGGAGGCCAGGGTGGGTGAGCGGCTGCGGAGATGGACGGGACTGCTCCGGTGTCTCTCCCTTCGCGGGAGAGCGCTGGTACTCAATCAGCTGGTCCTGTCCATGCTCTGGCACCGGCTCAACACCCTGCGCCCGGCCCCGGAGGTCCTGGCCAAGCTCCAGAGGGCGGCTTTGGGGTTCTTTTGGCCAGGACTGCACTGGGTCTCTGCAGGGGTCCTGTCCCTCCCCCTGGAGGAGGGGGGTCAGGGCCTGGTCTGCATACGCAGCCAGGTCCGGACCTTCCGCCTCCAGGCCCTGCAGAGACTCCTCTTCAGTGCAGGTAGTCCGGCATGGAGCACCTTGGCGCGCGCTTTCCTCCGCCGCCTCCGAGGGCTCCGATACGACCGGCAGCTCTTTTTTATCCACCCGAGGGGTCTTCCGCGAGACCTCTCAGAGCTGCCGGAATTCTACCAGGACCTCCTCCAGACCTGGAAGCTGTTCTCGGCGACCAGGTCTGTTGTGGCCTCCGAGGGGGCAGACCTCCTCGCGGAGCCCCTGCTCCACAATCCAGCCTTGTGCGTGCAGGTGGCGGAGTCTCCCTCGGTGCGCCGGAGGCTGATCCTGGCAGAAACCACCACGGTCGGAGACCTCCTGGACTACGACAGGGGGGACTGGGTGGATCCCCGAGCGCTCGCTCGGCGCATGGGGCTCTCCACCCCCCGAACCCCTCTGCGCCTACTCCAGGAGGTGAAGGCGGCTTTGCCGCGGCCCGCTCTCGACTTCCTGCAGCGGTCCTTGCGAGAGGGTACACCCCGCCCCTCCCCTCCTGCAAAGCCTCCGTCCCTGATTATTGGGCCCCTGTTCCACGGGCCCCCCCGGTCTCCCCACCCCTGGACCCCCAGCCGGCTGCAAAATCTGCAGCCGGTCTGTTTCCAAGCCGCGCCAAGGCAACATCTGTACACGCTCGTGCTCCACACCCTGCATTTCCCCACCCTCGTGTCCCGCCCTGATACCAAATGGCGGGACTATCTAAGACCCGTAGAGGGTGGGGAACCCCGGTGGGCCAGCGTCTATTCCGATCTAATTCCGCGGCCCATCGGGGACATCAGTTGGCGGCTCCTTCACGGAGCCGTGAGCACGGGCGTGTACTTGGCGCGGTTTACCCCCATCCCAGACACCTGCCCCTTCTGCGGCGTGAGGGAGAACCTGGCGCACGCCTACCTCGAATGCGCCAGGTTGCAGCCCCTATTCCGGCTCCTCCAGAACCTCTTATTGAGGTTCTGGCTGCACTTTTCCCCCCACCTATTCATTTACGCACACCCTATCCGTGGCCCCACAAAGTCGCGAGACCTCCTCGTCAACCTCCTCCTGGCCCTAGCTAAGAGCACCATCTACAATACCAGGAGGAGGATGCTAGACGAGGGGGTTCTCTGCGACTGTGGGGCCTATTTCCGCTCCTCCCTTGTGTCACGAATCCGGGCAGAGTTCCTCTGGGCGGCGTCCACTGGCTCCATCGACAGCTTTGAGGAGCAGTGGGCGCTGTCCGGGGTTCTCTGCTCGGTGTCCCCATCCGGCTCCCTTATTTTGAACCTCTAACCCGCACTCCTTGATCCTTTATTCATTATTTGTCCCAAGGAATTAGTTGGACATGGGTCCAGTGTCCCTCCCATAAGGCTGGGGAGGGGCTTTTAGAAGGTGGGCGGGCTTTGCCCGCCCACCATCCCATGTTTTCAAATAGACCCCCCTACACTTGTGAGAAGGAGGAGAGGCAGCAGGGTGCAGGGGCTGCCCTCTTCCTTCTCCCCCCACCCCGCTGGTTCCTGGTTCCTGCTTCTGCACCAGCCGGAGCCCTCCCTACCCAGCTGCCTACCCGCCCGCCCGCCGAGACCTGCTCCCCGGACGTCACTGCACCCCACCACCACCACCACCGCTACCACCACCTGCTGCTGTTGCTGCCTGGGGGGAGAGGGGGGGCCTGCCAGCTGCCCTCCCTCTCCCCTCCACCACTGCTCCAGAGGAGGAGGACCACCCCACCAGCACCTACCACCTGGAGGCCTTCCACTGCCGCCTGCCTGCTGCTGCTGCTGCACCCCGCTGAGGGGGAGAAGAGGAGATCATCACCACTGAGAACTGTGGAGGGGGTTTGTTCACAAACTGAGCTTTTTCAATCTGCTCCGGGGTGGTGGTGAATTGAACTGTTAAAAGGGGGGCTGGGGGAGAGGCTCGGAGCCCTCCCCCCAGTCCAGTTGCCCCCCCACCCCACCCGCTGCCACCACCCCCAAGGCCCCCTCCACCACCCCTTACCATCTGGACTGTCTCTTCTCCCCCTGGTGGGGTTTGCTGCCCTGCCTGCCACCTGGGACTCTGCTGCAGCGGTGGGCGAGGTTGAGCCCCACACAGTGCTCGTGGGTGTGCTCCCTCCCCCCTCTTCTGGACTTGGCCCCCCTCCCTCAGCTACATCTGGCTGGGGGGCCATCCTTACCCCCGGTCACCCACCCTACCCCAGCAGCTTGTTTTTTTCCCCCACTGCCTGCCTCTCCCTGTTAGCTTAGTTTGGTTCCTTCCCTCCCTTCCCAAATCCACTTACCCACCACACCTGCTCCCAAAGTCATCTGCCACGCCCCTGCCCCAGCCAGCCCAAGAGTGTGTGCCCCGCCCCACCCAGCTGTTGTTTGCCTCCATTTTATCCCTCCCCACCCCCCAGCCCCCCCCCAGCCCTTGAGCACCACCCGATTTGCCTCGCCCCCTCCCTGCCCTGAGCGCTTGTGCCCCCCCTTTTTAGTTAGCCCCCTTGTTCACTGCACCTCCCTAACGGCCCCACAACCCCCCCCCCCCCCGTATCCCAGTGCAGCCGGAGGAGCCGGCCCCCGCCCTGTACCCGTTACCTTGCCCCCTGCCTGCCCTGCCGGCACCCTCCTCCTCCGCTCCAGCCTTGCGGGGAGGAGTGGTTGCTGGCCCCTCGGTTCCCCTGCTCTATCCGCCCCTTTTGGTTCTCTCCCTCCCAGCAACCAGTCGGCGGGAGGGAGTATTTGCCCCCCCTTTTTTCCCCTTCTCCCCTTCCCTCCCAATTATACGCCCCCCCCACCCTTCCCTTCCCTTGCGTGCCCCCGCCCCCGTATTAGCGCCCTCCTCCTCTGCTACAGCCTCAGCAGGGAGGTGAGGCTGCTAACTCCCCCCCCCCCCCCATATCTTCAGTTGCCCTCCCCAAAACCAACACCCTCCCTCTCCCCCACCCCCTCCATTTCAGACACCCTCCTCCCTCGCCTGCTGTCTGGTAGGGAGGAGCGGTAAACCCCTCCTCCCCTTCCTGCTATCTGTGCCTCCTTCCTACCCCCCCCCCTTCCATGATGGAGGCAGTCCCTACCGCGGCCCCCTCACTACCACCAGGCCCGACAACTGCTGCGGCTGACCTCCCGACCCCAGGCCCGAGCTCCGCCGCCGCCACGGCCACCGCTCCCTCAGACACGGGAGCAACCATCACCTCGGCCGGAAAAAAGGGCGGGGGGAAGAAAAAGGGCAAAAGCCCGGCCCCGAAGGCCAAATCCATCATGGCCAAAGCCGCCCCGCCCTCCGCAGCCCCTCCTTCCCCTGCTATCCCCTCCACCAGCTCTGGGGGTGATACAACTAAGGCCCCCAGAGCGTACGCCCAGGTGGCCGCTGCTACCCCCTCACCTGCCCCGTCATCAGCCCCGACTGCCGCCTCCAGCTCCATCCCTGGCGGCCGCGGCCCCTTTCCCACCATGACCAGGAGGCACGGCGTCCGCTGCCTCCTGGTTGCCGCCTCGCCCCACATGGAAACCTACGTGCGGGCGATGGCGAGGGTGGTGGGGGCCTCGGCCGTGGTGGCGGCCTCCAAGATGTACGGCAAGGCGGTCTTCTTCCTTGCTTCGGAGGCCGCCGCCCAGGAGGCGGTGGAGAGGGGCCTGGCGGTGGGAGGCGTGCACGTGCCCCTCGAACCTTTGGAGGACCTGGGCGTACGGGTGGTGCTCACCTCCGTCCCGCCCTTCCTCCCTAATGCCGCCCTGTTACCTTCCCTCTCCACCCTGGGGAAGCCCATCTCGACCATCAGCCCTCTCCCGCTGGGCTGTAAGGACCCCGCCCTCCGCCACGTTCTATCTTTCCGCCGGCAGGTACAACTGCAGCTGCCGCCGGCGGCGCGTGGCGGGGAGGCGCTCGAGGGGTCCTTCTTGGTGCCCTACCAGGGGGCCCATTATCGGATTCATTACTCCTCGGGGGAGACCCGGTGCTTCCTCTGCCGGGCGATGGGGCACGTCCGGAGGGACTGTCCCTTGGCCCGGTCGGAGGAGGCGTCCGGGCCCCCCGGGGCCCGTAAGGGCGCCGGCCCCACCACCGCCGGCCCCCCTGGTAGTCCGGGATCCGCGGCCGCCCCTCCTCCAACCGACGGCCCTGCTCGGGAGCCAGAGGCGTCCCCCCTGGCGCGCCCGAGCGGGCAGGCGGGCCCCACCTCTAATCGGTCAGTCACCGCGGGGCCCGAGGAGGAGAGGGTGGCGCGGTTGCCGCAGGGCGAGGGAGAGGGCCCTCCCCGGGTGGAGGTATCCCCTTCCTTCCCACCCTTGCCACAACGCCGTCCCCGAACCCCAAAAGTGCCCCCCGGCCTTGCCCTCGCTGACCGGCACTCCACTTCCACCTTGGAGGGCTGGACGCTCGTCGGGGGCAAGCGCAAAGCCCGCCGGTTGCGGGCCCAATCTCCCCCCTCCGATGAGGAGGGCGGGAAGGCCCCCCTCCGAAAGATCCCGAGGGGGGCCGGCGCTGCCCAGAGCGCCCCCGACGAGCATCAGCGGGAGGCGCCGGCCGAGGAAGCCGCGGCGGCGAGGGGGGACGACGCCGCCCCCCCTGCAGAGCTTCTCCACGAGGAGGCCTCGGGTGGAGCCCCCCCGGCCCTGAGTTCAACTGAGCCCCCCTCCGTTCCCGCTGAGGTAATTGTTGCCTCGGCGGCCGGAGGGGAAGGCTCCGGGGCCGAGGGGATGGAGCTTAGCTCCATCTTCGAGGAGATCGAGGCCCTGGGTCTGACCCCGCTCACCCAGGGGGAGGACGACCCTCCGCCAGCGGGCCTCGGTCTGGGCGGCGACTCTATGGCGCCGCCCCCTCCTCTCCCCGATCCCGTGTCCCAGGTGGCTGACCCCGTCCTCACGCTCGGGGCGCCCCTGATACTGCCCACTGGCCCGGCCGACTCGAGCGCCGGAACGGATGCCGCCGAGCCCTCTGGGGCGACGGCTGGCGCCGAGCGGCCGGGTCCCGGGGTTGGGGGTGCCCCCTCTCCAGCTACCGAGGCGGGGCAGTCATCCCCCTTTCCCGTTGGGGGCCCAGCAGAAAATGCCATCCAGGCCGACGCCGAGGCATTAACACTTGCCTCTCCACCTGAGCCCGGCGTCGGCGCGGGCCCCCTTCCTGTTCCCGACCCCCAACTTCCCATTCGGGAGGCGCCGCAGCCCGGTGGGATTGCCACAGGGGACCCTTTCCCAGACCCCGTCCAGGATCCCGATTCCCTCCCATGTCCCGATCCTCCCCCTACTCCCGCTCCCGCCCTTTATGAACCCATCTCCAGCCCCGAGTCCTCCCCTGTTCCCGATCCCTTCCCTACCCCCACCTCTGCCCCATTCTCTGTCCCCGACCCACTGTCCGGCCCTGAACCTACCCCTCCCCCCGGCTCTGCCGTGGAGGTAACCCCTCCCTTGCCGTCCCCCCCTTCTTTTCCCATCCTGGTCCCCGTCATGTTGCCCGATCCGTCCCTACCGCCCCCCCAAACATCCGCCAGTGCCACCCCCGCGAGGGCCGTCTCGTTCCCGCTAGCTGCGGGCGGCCCTTCGGGGGTCGTTTTTGTATCCCCGGTCCCCAACCCGTTGGGGGCTGCCTTGTTCCCTCCGCCGCCTCCTTCCCTGCCGGGGTCGGGGGCGGGCAGCGCGGCGCCAGCAGCAACGGCGCCGCGTCGGGGATCGGATCCCTGTTTGTCCGTCTCCGTGGCCCGTGAGCTTCATCCGGGGGCCCGGACGGAGGAGAATCCTGGTTCCCCCTCGGTGCTGAAGGGCGAGCTGCGCCAATTCCTCGCGGATAACCGCGGGGCGAAGGGAAAGGTGCAGCTCGCCCTCCAGCGCTGGGGGGACTTCCACTCCATCCTCCAGGCCACTAGAGCCTTGTTGCAGGAGGGGAGAGGGACCAGTAGGCAGGACGACGCGGCCCACCGTCAGACCCGCAGGTTTCGGGACGCTCTCCTGACCTTCGGGTCGGGGAGCGGTCTGCTGCGGGGCCTGCGTGAGGCCGCCGACTCGCCTGTCCGCGAGGATCTACCCCAGCCCTCATTATGAATTCTACCATCTTCGCAACATTGAATGCCCGGGGCTGTAGGGCGGGTCTCCGCAGGAGCCGGGTGCTCTCCTTCCTTCGGGAGGGGGGGTACTCGGTGGTTTTCCTGCAGGAGACCCACACGACTCCAGCCGTCGAGGCTGGCTGGCGGCTGGAGTGGGGGGACGGGGTGTATTTTAGCCACCTCGGCGCCCGCTCGGCCGGGGTGGCCACCCTGTTCTCCCCTGCCCTACGGCCCGAGGTGCTGGGGACCGCCGAGGTTGTCCCGGGCCGCCTGCTGCACGTCCGGGCCCGCGTGGAGGGGCGGACGTTGAACCTGGTCAACGTCTATGCCCCGAACGCGGGCCCGGACCAGGTCACCTTCTATCGGCAGGCGGCCACCTTCCTCGGCACTCTGGATCCTCGCGAGGGCCTGGTCCTGGGCGGGGACTTCAACACCACCCTCGATGACCGGGACCGTGTAGGACTCGCGAACTGCCAGGCCGCGGCGGACGTCCTCAGGGAGATCGTGGAACATCACTCCCTGGTGGACGTCTGGCGAGACCACCACCCGGACGACAGTACCACCTTCACTTACGTCCGGGTGGGGAAAACACGGTCGAGCCACTCCCGGTTGGATCGCATTTACCTCTCACGATTCCATCTGGCACGAGCCCACTCCTCCAGCATCCGGCCGGCCCCGTTCACGGACCACCATTTGGTGTCCGTGAAGGCCTCTCTGACTTCGGAGAGGCTGGGGCCGGCCTATTGGCATTTTAACAATAGCTTGCTGGAGGACGTGGGCTTCGTGGCGTCCTTCCGGGAGTTCTGGCAGGCCTGGCGGGGGCAGCGGCCCGCCTTTCCCTCGGCGCGGCGATGGTGGGATGTGGGGAAGGTGCGCGCCCGGCTCTTCTGCCGTGACTACTCCCGGGGCGCCAGCCGGCGGAGGGATGCGGCGATAGGGCAGCTGGAGCGGGAGGTCTTGAAGCTTGAGAGGCGCCTGGCGTCCGCCCCCGAGGATCCACTCCTCCGCGAGGCGTGCCGGGAGAAGCGGGAGGAGCTCCGAGCCCTGGAAGATCACAGGGCCCGGGGCGCTTTTGTTCGATCCCGCATCCACCTCCTTCGGGAGATGGATCGCGGCTCCCGCTTCTTCTATGCCCTGGAGAAAAGGAGGGGGGCAAAAAAGCACGTCACCTGCCTCTTGGCGGAGGACGGCACCCCCCTCACGGATCCGGTGGAGATGCGTGGAAGGGCCAGGGCCTTCTACGCCAGTTTGTTCTCCCCGGATCCGACCGAAGCCGACGCCTGCAGGGCGCTCTGGACCGAGCTCCCGACGGTCAGCGCGGGCGACCGAGACCGGCTGGAGCTGCCTCTCACTCTGGCCGAGTTCTCGGAAGCCCTCCGTCTCATGCCCAACAACAAAACCCCGGGCATGGACGGGCTGACCGTGGAGTTCTACCGCGTGTTCTGGGACGTCCTCGGCCCGGACCTCGTCACCGTCTGGGCCGAGTCCCTGGAGAGCGGGGTCCTCCCTCTGTCGTGCAGGCGAGCGGTGCTCGCCTTACTGCCGAAGAAGGGGGACCTCCGCGACCTACGGAATTGGCGTCCCGTCTCGCTCCTCAGCACGGACTACAAGATCGTAGCGAAAACCATCTCGCTGCGACTGCGGTCCGTGCTGGCGGACGTGATCCATCCCGACCAGACCTACACCGTCCCGGGCCGTAGTATATTTGATAACTTGTATTTGGTCCGGGATCTCTTAGAGCTCGGGTGTAGGGACGGCTTGTCGTTCGCCCTCCTGTCCCTGGACCAGGAGAAGGCGTTCGACAGGATGGACCACGGGTATCTCCTGGGCACCCTGCAGGCCTTCGGCTTCGGGCCCCGGTTTGTGGGTTTTCTCCGGGTGCTGTACGCCCTCGCGGAGTGTTTGGTCAGGCTCAACTGGACCCTGACCGAGCCGGTCAGCTTCGGGCGGGGGGTACGTCAGGGGTGTCCGCTGTCGGGCCAGCTGTACGCTCTGGCGATCGAGCCCTTCCTCTGTCTCCTCCGTAGGAGGTTGACGGGGTTGGTGCTTCGGGAGCCGGAGCTGCGGCTGGTCCTGTCGGCGTACGCCGATGACGTGCTCCTCGTGGTCCAGGACCCGGGCGACCTGGCGCGGGTGGAGGCTTGCCAAGCCGTCTACTCGGCAGCCTCCTCCGCCCGGGTCAACTGGGTCAAGAGCTCTGGCCTGGTGGTCGGGGACGGGTGGCGGGCCGGCTCCCTCCCACCCGCGCTTCAGGCCATCAGGTGGAGCGCGGGTCCGCTGCTCTATCTGGGCGTTTATTTATCCGCCACGCATCCTTCTCCGCCGGAAAACTGGCAAGGTTTGGAGGCCAGGGTGGGTGAGCGGCTGCGGAGATGGACGGGACTGCTCCGGTGTCTCTCCCTTCGCGGGAGAGCGCTGGTACTCAATCAGCTGGTCCTGTCCATGCTCTGGCACCGGCTCAACACCCTGCGCCCGGCCCCGGAGGTCCTGGCCAAGCTCCAGAGGGCGGCTTTGGGGTTCTTTTGGCCAGGACTGCACTGGGTCTCTGCAGGGGTCCTGTCCCTCCCCCTGGAGGAGGGGGGTCAGGGCCTGGTCTGCATACGCAGCCAGGTCCGGACCTTCCGCCTCCAGGCCCTGCAGAGACTCCTCTTCAGTGCAGGTAGTCCGGCATGGAGCACCTTGGCGCGCGCTTTCCTCCGCCGCCTCCGAGGGCTCCGATACGACCGGCAGCTCTTTTTTATCCACCCGAGGGGTCTTCCGCGAGACCTCTCAGAGCTGCCGGAATTCTACCAGGACCTCCTCCAGACCTGGAAGCTGTTCTCGGCGACCAGGTCCGTTGTGGCCTCCGAGGGGGCAGACCTCCTCGCGGAGCCCCTGCTCCACAATCCAGCCTTGTGCGTGCAGGTGGCGGAGTCTCCCTCGGTGCGCCGGAGGCTGATCCTGGCAGAAACCACCATGGTCGGGGACCTCCTGGACTACGACAGGGGGGACTGGGTGGATCCCCGAGCGCTCGCTCGGCGCATGGGGCTCTCCACCCCCCGAACCCCTCTGCGCCTACTCCAGGAGGTGAAGGCGGCTTTGCCGCGGCCCGCTCTCGACTTCCTGCAGCGGTCCTTGCGAGAGGGTACACCCCGCCCCTCCCCTCCTGCAAAGCCTCCGTCCCTGATTATTGGGCCCCTGTTCCACGGGCCCCCCCGGTCTCCCCACCCCTGGACCCCCAGCCGGCTGCAAAATCTGCAGCCGGTCTGTTTCCAAGCCGCGCCAAGGCAACATCTGTACACGCTCGTGCTCCACACCCTGCATTTCCCCACCCTCGTGTCCCGCCCTGATACCAAATGGCGGGACTATCTAAGACCCGTAGAGGGTGGGGAACCCCGGTGGGCCAGCGTCTATTCCGATCTAATTCCGCGGCCCATCGGGGACATCAGTTGGCGGCTCCTTCACGGAGCCGTGAGCACGGGCGTGTACTTGGCGCGGTTTACCCCCATCCCAGACACCTGCCCCTTCTGCGGCGTGAGGGAGAACCTGGCGCACGCCTACCTCGAATGCGCCAGGTTGCAGCCCCTATTCCGGCTCCTCCAGAACCTCTTATTGAGGTTCTGGCTGCACTTTTCCCCCCACCTATTCATTTACGCACACCCTATCCGTGGCCCCACAAAGTCGCGAGACCTCCTCGTCAACCTCCTCCTGGCCCTAGCTAAGAGCACCATCTACAATACCAGGAGGAGGATGCTAGACGAGGGGGTTCTCTGCGACTGTGGGGCCTATTTCCGCTCCTCCCTTGTGTCACGAATCCGGGCAGAGTTCCTCTGGGCGGCGTCCACTGGCTCCATCGACAGCTTTGAGGAGCAGTGGGCGCTGTCCGGGGTTCTCTGCTCGGTGTCCCCATCCGGCTCCCTTATTTTGAACCTCTAACCCGCACTCCTTGATCCTTTATTCATTATTTGTCCCAAGGAATTAGTTGGACATGGGTCCAGTGTCCCTCCCATAAGGCTGGGGAGGGGCTTTTAGAAGGTGGGCGGGCTTTGCCCGCCCACCATCCCATGTTTTCAAATAGACCCCACTCCACTTGTGAGAAGGAGGAGAGGCAGCAGGGTGCAGGGGCTGCCCTCTTCCTTCTCCCCCCACCCCGCTGGTTCCTGGTTCCTGCTTCTGCACCAGCCGGAGCCCTCCCCACCCAGCTGCCTACCCGCCCGCCCGTCTGCTGAGGCCTGCTCCCCGGACGTCACTGCACCCCACCACCACCACCACCACCACCGCTACCACCACCACCACCACCACCACCTGCTGCTGTTGCGGCCTGGGGGGAGAGGGGGGGCCTGCCAGCTGCCCTCCCTCTCCCCTCCACCACTGCTCCAGAGGAGGAGGACCACCCCACCAGCACCTACCACCCGGAGGCCTTCCACTGCCGCCTGCCTGCTGCTGCTGCTGCACCCCGCTGAGGGGGAGAGGAGGAAGCCACCGAGAACTGTGGAGGGGGTTTGTTCACAAACTGAGCTTTTCAATCTGCTCCGGGGTGGTGGTGAACTGAACTGTTGAAAGGGGGGCTGGGGGAGAGGCTCGGAGCCCTCCCCCCAGTCCAGCTGCCCCCCCCCCCACCCGCTGCCACCACCCCCAAGGCCCCCTCCACCACCCTTTGCCACCTGGACTGCCTCTTCTCCCCCTGGTGGGGTTTGCTGCCCTGCCTGCCACCTGGGACTCTGCTGCAGCGGTGGGCGAGGTTGAGCCCCACACAGTGCTCGTGGGTGTGCTCCCTCCCCCCTCTTCTGGACTTGGCCCCCCTCCCTCAGCTACATCTGGCTGGGGGGCCATCCTTACCCCCGGTCACCCACCCTACCCCAGCAGCTTGGTTTTTTCCCCCACTGCCTGCCCCTCCCTGTTAGCTTAGTTTGGTTCCTTCCCTCCCTTCCCAAATCCACTTACCCACCACACCTGCTCCCAAAGTCATCTGCCACGCCCCTGCCCCAGCCAGCCCAAGAGTGTGTGCCCCGCCCCACCCAGCTGTTGTTTGCCTCCATTTTATCCCTCCCCACCCCCCCCCAGCCCTTGAGCACCACCTGATTTGCCTCGCCCCCTCCCTGCCCTGAGCGCTTGTGCCCCCCCTTTTTAGTTAGCCCCCTTGTTCACTGCACCTCCCTAACGGCCCCACAACCCCCCCCCCCCCGTATCCCAGTGCAGCCGGAGGAGCCGGCCCCCGCCCTGTACCCGTTACCTTGCCCCCTGCCTGCCCTGCCGGCACCCTCCTCCTCCGCTCCAGCCTTGCGGGGAGGAGTGGTTGCTGGCCCCTCGGTTCCCCTGCTCTATCCGCCCCTTTTGGTTCTCTCCCTCCCAGCAACCAGTCGGCGGGAGGGAGTATTTGCCCCCCCTTTTTTCCCCTTCTCCCCTTCCCTCCCAATTATACGCCCCCCCCACCCTTCCCTTCCCTTGCGTGCCCCCGCCCCCGTATTAGCGCCCTCCTCCTCTGCTACAGCCTCAGCAGGGAGGTGAGGCTGCTAACTCCCCCCCCCATATCTTCAGTTGCCCTCCCCAAAACCAACACCCTCCCTCTCCCCCACCCCCTCCATTTCAGACACCCTCCTCCCTCGCCTGCTGTCTGGTAGGGAGGAGCGGTAAACCCCTCCTCCCCTTCCTGCTATCTGTGCCTCCTTCCTACCCCCCCCCCCTTCCATGATGGAGGCAGTCCCTACCGCGGCCCCCTCGCTACCACCAGGCCCGACAACTGCTGCGGCTGACCTCCCGACCCCAGGCCCGAGCTCCGCCGCCGCCACGGCCACCGCTCCCTCAGACACGGGAGCAACCGTCACCTCGGCCGGAAAAAAGGGCGGGGGGAAGAAAAAGGGCAAAAGCCCGGCCCCGAAGGCCAAATCCATCATGGCCAAAGCCGCCCCGCCCTCCGCAGCCCCTCCTTCCCCTGCTATCCCCTCCACCAGCTCTGGGGGTGACGCAACTAAGGCCCCCAGAGCGTACGCCCAGGTGGCCGCTGCTACCCCCTCACCTGCCCTGTCATCAGCCCCGACTGCCGCCTCCAGCTCCATCCCTGGCGGCCGCGGCCCCTTTCCCACCATGACCAGGAGGCACGGCGTCCGCTGCCTCCTGGTTGCCGCCTCGCCCCACATGGAAACCTACGTGCGGGCGATGGCGAGGGTGGTGGGGGCCTCGGCCGTGGTGGCGGCCTCCAAGATGTACGGCAAGGCGGTCTTCTTCCTTGCCTCGGAGGCCGCCGCCCAGGAGGCGGTGGAGAGGGGCCTGGCGGTGGGAGGCGTGCACGTGCCCCTCGAACCTTTGGAGGACCTGGGCGTACGGGTGGTGCTCACCTCCGTCCCGCCCTTCCTCCCTAATGCCGCCCTGTTACCTTCCCTCTCCACCCTGGGGAAGCCCATCTCGACCATCAGCCCTCTCCCGCTGGGCTGTAAGGACCCCGCCCTCCGCCACGTTCTATCTTTCCGCCGGCAGGTACAACTGCAGCTGCCGCCGGCGGCGCGTGGCGGGGAGGCGCTCGAGGGGTCCTTCTTGGTGCCCTACCAGGGGGCCCATTATCGGATTCATTACTCCTCGGGGGAGACCCGGTGCTTCCTCTGCCGGGCGATGGGGCACGTCCGGAGGGACTGTCCCTTGGCCCGGTCGGAGGAGGCGTCCGGGCCCCCCGGGGCCCGTAAGGGCGCCGGCCCCACCACCGCCGGCCCCCCTGGTAGTCCGGGATCCGCGGCCGCCCCTCCTCCAACCGACGGCCCTGCTCGGGAGCCAGAGGCGTCCCCCCTGGCGCGCCCGAGCGGGCAGGCGGGCCCCACCTCTAATCGGTCAGTCACCGCGGGGCCCGAGGAGGAGAGGGTGGCGCGGTTGCCGCAGGGCGAGGGAGAGGGCCCTCCCCGGGTGGAGGTATCCCCTTCCTTCCCACCCTTGCCACAACGCCGTCCCCGAACCCCAAAAGTGCCCCCCGGCCTTGCCCTCGCTGACCGGCCCTCCACTTCCACCTTGGAGGGCTGGACGCTCGTCGGGGGCAAGCGCAAAGCCCGCCGGTTGCGGGCTCAATCTCCCCCCTCCGATGAGGAGGGCGGGAAGGCCCCCCTCCGAAAGATCCCGAGGGGGGCCGGCGCTGCCCAGAGCGCCCCCGACGAGCATCAGCGGGAGGCGCCGGCCGAGGAAGCCGTGGCAGCGAGGGGGGACGATGAAGTCCCCCCTGAGGAGCCTATCCATGAGGAGGCCTCTGATGGAGCCCCCCCGGCCCTGAGTTCAACTGAGCCCCCCTCCGTTCCCGCTGAGGTAATTGTTGCCTCGGCGGCCGGAGGGGAAGGCTCCGGGGCCGAGGGGATGGAGCTTAGCTCCATCTTCGAGGAGATCGAGGCCCTGGGTCTGACCCCGCTCACCCAGGGGGAGGACGACCCTCCGCCAGCGGGCCTCGGTCTGGGCGGCGACTCTATGGCGCCGCCCCCTCCTCTCCCCGATCCCGTGTCCCAGGTGGCTGACCCCGTCCTCACGCTCGGGGCGCCCCTGATACTACCCACTGGCCCGGCCGACTCGAGCGCCGGAACGGATGCCGCCGAGCCCTCCGGGGCGACGGCTGGCGCCGAGCGGCCGGGTCCCGGGGTTGGGGGTGCCCCCTCTCCAGCTACCGAGGCGGGGCAGTCATCCCCCTTTCCCGTTGGGGGCCCAGCAGAAAATGCCATCCAGGCCGACGCCGAGGCATTAACACCTGCCTCTCCACTTGAGCCCGGCGTCGGCGCGGGCCCCCTTCCTGTTCCCGACCCCCAACTTCCCATTCGGGAGGCGCCGCAGCCCGGTGGGATCGCCACAGGGGACCCTTTCCCAGACCCCGTCCAGGATCCCAATTCCCTCCCACGTCCCGATCCTCCCCCTACTCCCGCTTCCGCCCTTTACGAACCCATCTCCAGCCCCGAGTCCTCCCCTGTTCCCGATCCCTTCCCTACCCCTACCTCTGCCCCATTCCCTGCCCCCGACCCACTGTCCGGCCCTGAACCTACCCCTCCCCCCGGCTCTGCCGTGGAGGTAACCCCTCCCTTGCCGTCCCCCCCTTCTTTTCCCATCCTGGTCCCCGTCATGTTGCCCGATCCGTCCCTACCGCCCCCCCAAACATCCGCCAGTGCCACCCCCGCGAGGGCCGTCTCGTTCCCGCTAGCTGCGGGCGGCCCTTCGGGGGTCGTTTTTGTATCCCCGGTCCCCAACCCGTTGGGGGCTGCCTTGTTCCCTCCGCCGCCTCCTTCCCTGCCGGGGTCGGGGGCGGGCAGCGCGGCGCCAGCAGCAACGGCGCCGCGTCGGGGATCGGATCCCTGTTTGCCCGTCTCCGTGGCCCGTGAGCTTCATCCGGGGGCCCGGACGGAGGAGAATCCTGGTTCCCCCTCGGTGCTGAGGGGCGAGCTGCGCCAATTCCTCGCGGATAACCGCGGGGCGAAGGGAAAGGTGCAGCTCGCCCTCCAGCGCTGGGGGGACTTCCACTCCATCCTCCAGGCCACTAGAGCCCTGTTGCAGGAGGGGAGAGGGACCAGTAGGCAGGACGACGCGGCCCACCGTCAGACCCGCAGGTTTCGGGACGCTCTCCTGACCTTCGGGTCGGGGAGCGGTCTGCTGCGGGGCCTGCGTGGGGCCGCCGACTCGCCTGTCCGCGAGGATCTACCCCAGCCCTCACTATGAATTCTACCATCTTCGCAACATTGAATGCCCGGGGCTGTAGGGCGGGTCTCCGCAGGAGCCGGGTGCTCTCCTTCCTTCGGGAGGGGGGGTACTCGGTGGTTTTCCTGCAGGAGACCCACACGACTCCAGCCGTCGAGGCTGGCTGGCGGCTGGAGTGGGGGGACGGGGTGTATTTTAGCCACCTCGGCGCCCGCTCGGCCGGGGTGGCCACCCTGTTCTCCCCTGCCCTACGGCCCGAGGTGCTGGGGACCGCCGAGGTTGTCCCGGGCCGCCTGCTGCACGTCCGGGCCCGCGTGGAGGGGCGGACGTTGAACCTGGTCAACGTCTATGCCCCGAACGCGGGCCCGGACCAGGTCACCTTCTATCGGCAGGCGGCCACCTTCCTCGGCACTCTGGATCCTCGCGAGGGCCTGGTCCTGGGCGGGGACTTCAACACCACCCTCGATGACCGGGACCGTGTAGGACTCGCGAACTGCCAGGCCGCGGCGGACGTCCTCAGGGAGATCGTGGAACATCACTCCCTGGTGGACGTCTGGCGAGACCACCACCCGGACGACAGTACCACCTTCACTTACGTCCGGGTGGGGAAAACACGGTCGAGCCACTCCCGGTTGGATCGCATTTACCTCTCACGATTCCATCTGGCACGAGCCCACTCCTCCAGCATCCGGCCGGCCCCGTTCACGGACCACCATTTGGTGTCCGTGAAGGCCTCTCTGACTTCGGAGAGGCTGGGGCCGGCCTATTGGCATTTTAACAATAGCTTGCTGGAGGACGTGGGCTTCGTGGCGTCCTTCCGGGAGTTCTGGCAGGCCTGGCGGGGGCAGCGGCCCGCCTTTCCCTCGGCGCGGCGATGGTGGGATGTGGGGAAGGTGCGCGCCCGGCTCTTCTGCCGTGACTACTCCCGGGGCGCCAGCCGGCGGAGGGATGCGGCGATAGAGCAGCTGGAGCGGGAGGTCTTGAAGCTTGAGAGGCGCCTGGCGTCTGCCCCCGAGGATCCACTCCTCCGCGAGGCGTGCCGAGAGAAGCGGGAGGAGCTCCGAGCCCTGGAAGATCACAGGGCCCGGGGCGCTTTTGTCCGATCCCGCATCCACCTCCTTCGGGAGATGGATCGCGGCTCCCGCTTCTTCTATGCCCTGGAGAAAAGGAGGGGGGCAAAAAAGCACGTCACCTGCCTCTTGGCGGAGGACGGCACCCCCCTCACGGATCCGGTGGAGATGCGTGGAAGGGCCAGGGCCTTCTACGCCAGTTTGTTCTCCCCGGATCCGACCGAAGCCGACGCCTGCAGGGCGCTCTGGACCGAGCTCCCGACGGTCAGCGCGGGCGACCGAGACCGGCTGGAGCTGCCTCTCACTCTGGCCGAGTTCTCGGAAGCCCTCCGTCTCATGCCCAACAACAAAACCCCGGGCATGGACGGGCTGACCGTGGAGTTCTACCGCGTGTTCTGGGACGTCCTCGGCCCGGACCTCGTCACCGTCTGGGCCGAGTCCCTGGAGAGCGGGGTCCTCCCTCTGTCGTGCAGGCGAGCGGTGCTCGCCTTACTGCCAAAGAGGGGGGACCTCCGCGACCTACGGAATTGGCGTCCCGTCTCGCTCCTCAGCACGGACTACAAGATCGTAGCGAAAACCATCTCGCTGCGACTGCGGTCCGTGCTGGCGGACGTGATCCATCCCGACCAGACCTACACCGTCCCGGGCCGTAGTATATTTGATAACTTGTATTTGGTCCGGGATCTCTTAGAGCTCGGGTGTAGGGACGGCTTGTCGTTCGCCCTCCTGTCCCTGGACCAGGAGAAGGCGTTCGACAGGATGGACCACGGGTATCTCCTGGGCACCCTGCAGGCCTTCGGCTTCGGGCCCCGGTTTGTGGGTTTTCTCCGGGTGCTGTACGCCCTCGCGGAGTGTTTGGTCAGGCTCAACTGGACCCTGACCGAGCCGGTCAGCTTCGGGCGGGGGGTACGTCAGGGGTGTCCGCTGTCGGGCCAGCTGTACGCTCTGGCGATCGAGCCCTTCCTCTGTCTCCTCCGTAGGAGGTTGACGGGGTTGGTGCTTCGGGAGCCGGAGCTGCGGCTGGTCCTGTCGGCGTACGCCGATGACGTGCTCCTCGTGGTCCAGGACCCGGGCGACCTGGCGCGGGTGGAGGCTTGCCAAGCCGTCTACTCGGCAGCCTCCTCCGCCCGGGTCAACTGGGTCAAGAGCTCTGGCCTGGTGGTCGGGGACGGGTGGCGGGCCGGCTCCCTCCCACCCGCGCTTCAGGCCATCAGGTGGAGCGCGGGTCCGCTGCTCTATCTGGGCGTTTATTTATCCGCCACGCATCCCTCTCCGCCGGAAAACTGGCAAGGTTTGGAGGCCAGGGTGGGTGAGCGGCTGCGGAGATGGACGGGACTGCTCCGGTGTCTCTCCCTTCGCGGGAGAGCGCTGGTACTCAATCAGCTGGTCCTGTCCATGCTCTGGCACCGGCTCAACACCCTGCGCCCGGCCCCGGAGGTCCTGGCCAAGCTCCAGAGGGCAGCTTTGGGGTTCTTTTGGCCAGGACTGCACTGGGTCTCTGCAGGGGTCCTGTCCCTCCCCCTGGAGGAGGGGGGTCAGGGCCTGGTCTGCATACGCAGCCAGGTCCGGACCTTCCGCCTCCAGGCCCTGCAGAGACTCCTCTTCAGTGCAGGTAGTCCGGCATGGAGCACCTTGGCGCGCGCTTTCCTCCGCCGCCTCCGAGGGCTCCGATACGACCGGCAGCTCTTTTTTATCCACCCGAGGGGTCTTCCGCGAGACCTCTCAGAGCTGCCGGAATTCTACCAGGACCTCCTCCAGACCTGGAAGCTGTTCTCGGCGACCAGGTCCGTTGTGGCCTCCGAGGGGGCAGACCTCCTCGCGGAGCCCCTGCTCCACAATCCAGCCTTGTGCGTGCAGGTGGCGGAGTCTCCCTCGGTGCGCCGGAGGCTGATCCTGGCGGAAACCACCACGGTCGGAGACCTCCTGGACTACGACAGGGGGGACTGGGTGGATCCCCGAGCGCTCGCTCGGCGCATGGGGCTCTCCACCCCCCGAACCCCTCTGCGCCTACTCCAGGAGGTGAAGGCGGCTTTGCCGCGGCCCGCTCTCGACTTCCTGCAGCGGTCCTTGCGAGAGGGTACACCCCGCCCCTCCCCTCCTGCAAAGCCTCCGTCCCTGATTATTGGGCCCCTGTTCCACGGGCCCCCCCGGCCTCCCCACCCCTGGACCCCCAGCCGGCTGCAAAATCTGCAGCCGGTCTGTTTCCAAGCCGCGCCAAGGCAACATCTGTACACGCTCGTGCTCCACACCCTGCATTTCCCCACCCTCGTGTCCCGCCCTGATACCAAATGGCGGGACTATCTAAGACCCGTAGAGGGTGGGGAACCCCGGTGGGCCAGCGTCTATTCCGATCTAATTCCGCGGCCCATCGGGGACATCAGTTGGCGGCTCCTTCACGGAGCCGTGAGCACGGGCGTGTACTTGGCGCGGTTTACCCCCATCCCAGACACCTGCCCCTTCTGCGGCGTGAGGGAGAACCTGGCGCACGCCTACCTCGAATGCGCCAGGTTGCAGCCCCTATTCCGGCTCCTCCAGAACCTCTTATTGAGGTTCTGGCTGCACTTTTCCCCCCACCTATTCATTTACGCACACCCTATCCGTGGCCCCACAAAGTCGCGAGACCTCCTCGTCAACCTCCTCCTGGCCCTAGCTAAGAGCACCATCTACAATACCAGGAGGAGGATGCTAGACGAGGGGGTTCTCTGCGACTGTGGGGCCTATTTCCGCTCCTCCCTTGTGTCACGAATCCGAGCAGAGTTCCTCTGGGCGGCGTCCACTGGCTCCATCGACAGCTTTGAGGAGCAGTGGGCGCTGTCCGGGGTTCTCTGCTCGGTGTCCCCATCCGGCTCCCTTATTTTGAACCTCTAACCCGCACTCCTTGATCCTTTATTCATTATTTGTCCCAAGGAATTAGTTGGACATGGGTCCAGTGTCCCTCCCATAAGGCTGGGGAGGGGCTTTTAGAAGGTGGGCGGGCTTCGCCCGCCCACCATCCCATGTTTTCAAATAGACCCCCCTACACTCGTGAGAAGGAGGAGAGGAAGCGGGGTGCAGGGGCTGCTCTCTTCCTTCTCCCCCCACCCCGCTGGTTCCTGGTTCCTGCTCCTGCACCAGCCGGAGCCCTCCCCACCCAGCTGCCTACCCGCCCGTCTGCTGAGGCCTGCTCCCCGGACGTCACTGCACCCCACCACCATCACCACCGCTACCACCACCACCACCACCACCTGCTGCTGTTGCTGCCTGGGGGGAGAGGGGGGGCCTGCCAGCTGCCCTCCCTCTCCCCTCCACCATCGCTCCAGAGGAGGAGGACCACCCCACCAGCACCTACCACCCGGAGGCCTTCCACTGCCGCCTGCCTGCTGCTGCTGCTGCACCCCGCTGAGGGGGAGAAGAGGAGATCATCACCACTGAGAACTGTGGAGGGGGTTTGTTCACAAACTGAGCTTTTTCAATCTGCTCCGGGGTGGTGGTGAATTGAACTGTTAAAAGGGGGGCTGGGGGAGAGGCTCGGAGCCCTCCCCCCAGTCCAGTTGCCCCCCCACCCCACCCGCTGCCACCACCCCCAACGCCCCCTCCACCACCCCTTACCATCTGGACTGTCTCTTCTCCCCCTGGTGGGGTTTGCTGCCCCGCCTGCCACCTGGGACTCTGCTGCAGCGGTGGGCGAGGTTGAGCCCCACACAGTGCTCGTGGGTGTGCTCCCTCCCCCCTCTTCTGGACTTGGCCCCCCTCCCTCAGCTACATCTGGCTGGGGGGCCACCCTTACCCCCGGTCACCCACCCTACCCCAGCAGCTTGGTTTTTTCCCCCACTGCCTGCCCCTCCCTGTTAGCTTAGTTTGGTTCCTTCCCTCCCTTCCCAAATCCACTTACCCACCACACCTGCTCCCAAAGTCATCTGCCACGCCCCTGCCCCAGCCAGCCCAAGAGTGTGTGCCCCGCCCCACCCAGCTGTTGTTTGCCTCCATTTTATCCCTCCCCACCCCCCAGCCCCCCCCCAGCCCTTGAGCACCACCCGATTTGCCTCGCCCCCTCCCTGCCCTGAGCGCTTGTGCCCCCCCTTTTTAGTTAGCCCCCTTGTTCACTGCACCTCCCCAACGGCCCCATAACCCCCCCCCCCCCCCCCGTATCCCAGTGCAGCCGGAGGAGCCGGCCCCCGCCCTGTACCCGTTACCTTGCCCCCTGTCTGTCCTGCCGGCACCCTCCTCCTCCGCTCCAGCCTTGCGGGGAGGAGTGGTTGCTGGCCCCTCGGTTTCCCTGCTCTATCCGCCCCTTTTGGTCCTCTCCCTCCCAGCAACCAGTCGGCGGGAGGGAGTAGTTGCCCCCCCTTTTTCCCTTTCTCCCCTTCCCTCCCAATTATACGCCCCCCCACCCTCCCCTTCCCTTGTGTGCCCCCGACCCTGTATTAGCGCCCTCCTCCTCTGCTACAGCCTCAGCAGGGAGGTGAGGCTGCTAACTCCTCTCCCCCCCCCCCCCCCATATCTTCAGTTGCCCTCCCCAAAACCAGCACCCTCCCTCTCTCCCACCCCCTCCATTTCAGACACCCTCCTCCCTCGCCTGCTGTCTGGTGGGGAGGAGCGGTGAACCCTTCCTCCCCTTCCTGCTATCTGTGCCTCCTTCCTACCCCCTTCCATGATGGAGGCAGTCCCTACCGCGGCCCCCTCACTATCACCAGGCCCGACAACTGCTGCGGCTGACCTCCCGACCCTAGGCCCGAGCTCCGCCGCCGCCACGGCCGCCGCTCCCTCAGACACGGGAGCAACCATCACCTCGGCCGGAAAAAAGGGCGGGGGGAAGAAAAAGGGCAAAAGCCCGGCCCCGAAGGCCAAATCCATCACAGCCAAAGCCGCCCCGCCCTCCGCAGCCCCTCCTCCCCCTGCTATTCCCTCCACCAGCTCTGGGGGCGACACAACCAAGGCCCCCAGAGCGTACGCCCAGGTGGCCGCTGCTACCCCCTCACCTGCCCCGTCATCGGCCCCGACTGCCGCCTCCAGCTCCATCCCTGGTGGCCGGGGCCCTTTTCCCACCATGACCAGGAGGCACGGCGTCCGCTGCCTCCTGGTCGCCGCCTCGCCCCACATGGAAACCTACGTGCGGGCGTTGGCGAGGGTGGTGGGGGCCTCGGCCGTGGTGGCGGCCTCCAAAATGTATGGCAAGGCGGTGTTCTTCCTTGCCTCGGAGGCCGCCGCCCAGGAGGCGGTGGAGAGGGGCCTGGCGGTGGGGGGCGTGCACGTGCCCCTCGAACCGTTGGAGGACCTGGGCGTACGGGTGGTGCTCACCTCCGTCCCGCCCTTCCTCCCTAATGCCGCCCTGTTACCTTCCCTCTCCACCCTGGGGAAGCCCATCTCGACCATCAGCCCTCTCCCGCTGGGCTGTAAGGACCCCGCCCTCCGCCACGTTCTATCTTTCCGCCGGCAGGTACAACTGCAGCTGCCGCCGGCGGCGCGTGGCGGGGAGGCGCTCGAGGGGTCCTTCTTGGTGCCCTACCAGGGGGCCCATTATCGGATTCATTACTCCTCGGGGGAGACCCGGTGCTTCCTCTGCCGGGCGATGGGGCACGTCCGGAGGGACTGTCCCTTGGCCCGGTCGGAGGAGGCGTCCGGGCCCCCCGGGGCCCGTAAGGGCGCCGGCCCCACCACCGCCGGCCCCCCTGGTAGTCCGGGATCCGCGGCCGCCCCTCCTCCAACCGACGGCCCTGCTCGGGAGCCAGAGGCGTCCCCCCTGGCGCGCCCGAGCGGGCAGGCGGGCCCCACCTCTAATCGGTCAGTCACCGCGGGGCCCGAGGAGGAGAGGGTGGCGCGGTTGCCGCAGGGCGAGGGAGAGGGCCCTCCCCGGGTGGAGGTATCCCCTTCCTTCCCACCCTTGCCACAACGCCGTCCCCGAACCCCAAAAGTGCCCCCCGGCCTTGCCCTCGCTGACCGGCCCTCCACTTCCACCTTGGAGGGCTGGACGCTCGTCGGGGGCAAGCGCAAAGCCCGCCGGTTGCGGGCTCAATCTCCCCCCTCCGATGAGGAGGGCGGGAAGGCCCCCCTCCGAAAGATCCCGAGGGGGGCCGGCGCTGCCCAGAGCGCCCCCGACGAGCATCAGCGGGAGGCGCCGGCCGAGGAAGCCGCGGCGGCGAGGGGGGACGACGCCGCCCCCCCTGCGGAGCTTCCCCACGAGGAGGCCTCGGGTGGAGCCCCCCCGACCCCGGTTCCAACTGAGCCCCCCTCCGTTCCCGCTGAGGTAATTGTTGCCTCGGCGGCCGGAGGGGAAGGCTCCGGGGCCGAGGGGATGGAGCTTAGCTCCATCTTCGAGGAGATCGAGGCCCTGGGTCTGACCCCGCTCACCCAGGGGGAGGACGACCCTCCGCCAGCGGGCCTCGGTCTGGGCGGCGACTCTATGGCGCCGCCCCCTCCTCTCCCCGATCCCGTGTCCCAGGTGGCTGACCCCGTCCTCACACTTGGGGCGCCCCTGATACTGCCCACTGGCCCGGCCGACTCGAGCGCCGGAACGGATGCCGCCGAGCCCTCCGGGGCGACGGCTGGCGCCGAGCGGCCGGGTCCCGGGGTTGGGGGTGCCCCCTCTCCAGCTACCGAGGCGGGGCAGCCATCCCCCTTTCCCGTTGGGGGCCCAACAGAAAATGCCATCCAGGCCGACGCCGAGGCATTAACACTTGCCTCTCCACCTGAGCCCGGCGTCGGCGCGGGCCCCCTTCCTGTTCCCGACCCCCAACTTCCCATTCGGGAGGCGCCGCAGCCCGGTGGGATTGCCACAGGGGACCCTTTCCCAGACCCCGTCCAGGATCCCAATTCCCTCCCACGTCCCGATCCTCCCCCTACTCCCGCTTCCGCCCTTTATGAACCCATCTCCAGCCCCGAGTCCTCCCCTGTTCCCGATCCCTTCCCTACCCCTACCTCTGCCCCATTCCCTGTCCCCGACCCACTGTCCGGCCCTGAACCTACCCCTCCCCCCGGCTCTGCCGTGGAGGTAACCCCTCCCTTGCCGTCCCCCCCTTCTTTTCCCATCCTGGTCCCCGTCATGTTGCCCGATCCGTCCCTACCGCCCCCCCAAACATCCGCCAGTGCCACCCCCGCGAGGGCCGTCTCGTTCCCGCTAGCTGCGGGCGGCCCTTCGGGGGTCGTTTTTGTATCCCCGGTCCCCAACCCGTTGGGGGCTGCCTTGTTCCCTCCGCCGCCTCCTTCCCTGCCGGGGTCGGGGGCGGGCAGCGCGGCGCCAGCAGCAACGGCGCCGCGTCGGTGATCGGATCCCTGTTTGCCCGTCTCCGTGGCCCGTGAGCTTCATCCGGGGGCCCGGACGGAGGAGAATCCTGGTTCCCCCTCGGTGCTGAGGGGCGAGCTGCGCCAATTCCTCGCGGATAACCGCGGGGCGAAGGGAAAGGTGCAGCTCGCCCTCCAGCGCTGGGGGGACTTCCACTCCATCCTCCAGGCCACTAGAGCCTTGTTGCAGGAGGGGAGAGGGACCAGTAGGCAGGACGACGCGGCCTACCGTCAGACCCGCAGGTTTCGGGACGCTCTCCTGACCTTCGGGTCGGGGAGCGGTCTGCTGCGGGGTCTGCGTGAGGCTGCCGACTCGCCTGTCCGCGAGGATCTACCCCAGCCCTCACTATGAATTCTACCATCTTCGCAACATTGAATGCCCGGGGCTGTAGGGCGGGTCTCCGCAGGAGCCGGGTGCTCTCCTTCCTTCGGGAGGGGGGGTACTCGGTGGTTTTCCTGCAGGAGACCCACACGACTCCAGCCGTCGAGGCTGGCTGGCGGCTGGAGTGGGGGGACGGGGTGTATTTTAGCCACCTCGGCGCCCACTCGGCCGGGGTGGCCACCCTGTTCTCCCCTGCCCTACGGCCCGAGGTGCTGGGGACCGCCGAGGTTGTCCCGGGCCGCCTGCTGCACGTCCGGGCCCGCGTGGAGGGGCGGACGTTGAACCTGGTCAACGTCTATGCCCCGAACGCGGGCCCGGACCAGGTCACCTTTTATCGGCAGGCGGCCACCTTCCTCGGCACTCTGGATCCTCGCGAGGGCCTGGTCCTGGGCGGGGACTTCAACACCACCCTCGATGACCGGGACCGTGTAGGACTCGCGAACTGCCAGGCCGCGGCGGACGTCCTCAGGGAGATCGTGGAACATCACTCCCTGGTGGACGTCTGGCGAGACCACCACCCGGACGACAGTACCACCTTCACTTACGTCCGGGTGGGGAAAACACGGTCGAGCCACTCCCGGTTGGATCGCATTTACCTGTCGCGATTCCATCTGGCACGAGCCCACTCCTCCAGCATCCGGCCGGCCCCGTTCACGGACCACCATTTGGTGTCCGTGAAGGCCTCTCTGACTTCGGAGAGGCTGGGGCCGGCCTATTGGCATTTTAACAATAGCTTGCTGGAGGACGTGGGCTTCGTGGCGTCCTTCCGGGAGTTCTGGCAGGCCTGGCGGGGGCAGCGGCCCGCCTTTCCCTCGGCGCGGCGATGGTGGGATGTGGGGAAGGTGCGCGCCCGGCTCTTCTGCCGTGACTACTCCCGGGGCGCCAGCCGGCGGAGGGATGCGGCGATAGGGCAGCTGGAGCGGGAGGTCTTGAAGCTTGAGAGGCGCCTGGCGTCCGCCCCCGAGGATCCACTCCTCCGCGAGGCGTGCCGGGAGAAGCGGGAGGAGCTCCGAGCCCTGGAAGATCACAGGGCCCGGGGCGCTTTTGTTCGATCCCGCATCCACCTCCTTCGGGAGATGGATCGCGGCTCCCGCTTCTTCTATGCCCTGGAGAAAAGGAGGGGGGCAAAAAAGCACGTCACCTGCCTCTTGGCGGAGGACGGCACCCCCCTCACGGATCCGGTGGAGATGCGTGAAAGGGCCAGGGCCTTCTACGCCAGTTTGTTCTCCCCGGATCCGACCGAAGCCGACGCCTGCAGGGCCCTCTGGACCGAGCTCCCGACGGTCAGCGCGGGCGACCGAGACCGGCTGGAGCTGCCTCTCACTCTGGCCGAGTTCTCGGAAGCCCTCCGTCTCATGCCCAACAACAAAACCCCGGGCATGGACGGGCTGACCGTGGAGTTCTACCGCGTGTTCTGGGACGTCCTCGGCCCGGACCTCGTCACCGTCTGGGCCGAGTCCCTGGAGAGCGGGGTCCTCCCTCTGTCGTGCAGGCGAGCGGTGCTCGCCTTACTGCCGAAGAAGGGGGACCTCCGCGACCTACGGAATTGGCGTCCCGTCTCGCTCCTCAGCACGGACTACAAGATCGTAGCGAAAACCATCTCGCTGCGACTGCGGTCCGTGCTGGCGGACGTGATCCATCCCGACCAGACCTACACCGTCCCGGGCCGTAGTATATTTGATAACTTGTATTTGGTCCGGGATCTCTTAGAGCTCGGGTGTAGGGACGGCTTGTCGTTCGCCCTCCTGTCCCTAGACCAGGAGAAGGCGTTCGACAGGATGGACCACGGGTATCTCCTGGGCACCCTGCAGGCCTTCGGCTTCGGGCCCCGGTTTGTGGGTTTTCTCCGGGTGCTGTACGCCCTCGCGGAGTGTTTGGTCAGGCTCAACTGGACCCTGACCGAGCCGGTCAGCTTCGGGCGGGGGGTACGTCAGGGGTGTCCGCTGTCGGGCCAGCTGTACGCTCTGGCGATCGAGCCCTTCCTCTGTCTCCTCCGTAGGAGGTTGACGGGGTTGGTGCTTCGGGAGCCGGAGCTGCGGCTGGTCCTGTCGGCGTACGCCGATGACGTGCTCCTCGTGGTCCAGGACCCGGGCGACCTGGCGCGGGTGGAGGCTTGCCAAGCCGTCTACTCGGCAGCCTCCTCCGCCCGGGTCAACTGGGTCAAGAGCTCTGGCCTGGTGGTCGGGGCCAGGTGGCGGGCAGGCTCCCTCCCACCCGCGCTTCAGGCCATCAGGTGGAGCGCGGGTCCGCTGCTCTATCTGGGCGTTTATTTATCCGCCACGCATCCCTCTCCGCCGGAAAACTGGCAAGGTTTGGAGGCCAGGGTGGGTGAGCGGCTGCGGAGATGGACGGGACTGCTCCGGTGTCTCTCCCTTCGCGGGAGAGCGCTGGTACTCAATCAGCTGGTCCTGTCCATGCTCTGGCACCGGCTCAACACCCTGCGCCCGGCCCCGGAGGTCCTGGCCAAGCTCCAGAGGGCAGCTTTGGGGTTCTTTTGGCCAGGACTGCACTGGGTCTCTGCAGGGGTCCTGTCCCTCCCCCTGGAGGGGGGGGGTCAGGGCCTGGTCTGCATACGCAGCCAGGTCCGGACCTTCCGCCTCCAGGCCCTGCAGAGACTCCTCTTCAGTGCAGGTAGTCCGGCATGGGGCACCTTGGCGCGCGCTTTCCTCCGCCGCCTCCGAGGGCTCCGATACGACCGGCAGCTCTTTTTTATCCATCCGAGGGGTCTTCCGCGAGACCTCTCAGAGCTGCCGGAATTCTACCAGGACCTCCTCCAGACCTGGAAGCTGTTCTCGGCGACCAGGTCCGTTGTGGCCTCCGAGGGGGCAGACCTCCTCGCGGAGCCCCTGCTCCACAATCCAGCCTTGTGCGTGCAGGTGGCGGAGTCTCCCTCGGTGCGCCGGAGGCTGATCCTGGCAGAAACCACCATGGTCGGGGACCTCCTGGACTACGACAGGGAGGACTGGGTGGATCCCCGAGCGCTCGCTCAACGCATGGGGCTCTCCACCCTTCGAACCCCCCTGCGCCTACTCCAGGAGGTGAAGGCGGCTTTGCCGCGGCCCGCTCTCGACTTCCTGCAGCGGTCCTTGCGAGAGGGTACACCCCGCCCCTCCCCTCCTGCAAAGCCTCCGTCCCTGATTATTGGGCCCCTGTTCCACGGGCCCCCCCGGCCTCCCCACCCCTGGACCCCCAGCCGGCTGCAAAATCTGCAGCCGGTCTGTTTCCAAGCCGCGCCAAGGCAACATCTGTACACGCTCGTGCTCCACACCCTGCATTTCCCCACCCTCGTGTCCCGCCCTGATACCAAATGGCGGGACTATCTAAGACCCGTAGAGGGTGGGGAACCCCGGTGGGCCAGCGTCTATTCCGATCTAATTCCGCGGCCCATCGGGGACATCAGTTGGCGGCTCCTTCACGGGGCCGTGAGCACGGGCGTGTACTTGGCGCGGTTTACCCCCATCCCAGACACCTGCCCCTTCTGCGGCGTGAGGGAGAACCTGGCGCACGCCTACCTTGAATGCGCCAGGTTGCAGCCCCTATTCCGGCTCCTCCAGAACCTCTTATTGAGGTTCTGGCTGCACTTTTCCCCCCACCTATTCATTTACGCACACCCTATCCGTGGCCCCACAAAGTCGCGAGACCTCCTCGTCAACCTCCTCCTGGCCCTAGCTAAGAGCACCATCTACAATACCAGGAGGAGGATGCTAGACGAGGGGGTTCTCTGCGACTGTGGGGCCTATTTCCGCTCCTCCCTTGTGTCACGAATCCGAGCGGAGTTCCTCTGGGCGGCGTCCACTGGCTCCATCGACAGCTTTGGGGAGCAGTGGGCGCTGTCCGGGGTTCTCTGCTCGGTGTCCCCATCCGGCTCCCTTATTTTGAACCTCTAACCCGCACTCCTTGATCCTTTATTCATTATTTGTCCCAAGGAATTAGTTGGACATGGGTCCAGTGTCCCTCCCATAAGGCTGGGGAGGGGCTTTTAGAAGGTGGGCGGGCTTCGCCCGCCCACCATCCCATGTTTTCAAATAGACCCCCCTACACTCGTGAGAAGGAGGAGAGGAAGCGGGGTGCAGGGGCTGCTCTCTTCCTTCTCCCCCCACCCCGCTGGTTCCTGGTTCCTGCTCCTGCACCAGCCGGAGCCCTCCCCACCCAGCTGCCTACCCGCCCGTCTGCTGAGGCCTGCTCCCCGGACGTCACTGCACCCCACCACCATCACCACCGCTACCACCACCACCACCACCACCTGCTGCTGTTGCTGCCTGGGGGGAGAGGGGGGGCCTGCCAGCTGCCCTCCCTCTCCCCTCCACCATCGCTCCAGAGGAGGAGGACCACCCCACCAGCACCTACCACCCGGAGGCCTTCCACTGCCGCCTGCCTGCTGCTGCTGCTGCACCCCGCTGAGGGGGAGAAGAGGAGATCATCACCACTGAGAACTGTGGAGGGGGTTTGTTCACAAACTGAGCTTTTTCAATCTGCTCCGGGGTGGTGGTGAATTGAACTGTTAAAAGGGGGGCTGGGGGAGAGGCTCGGAGCCCTCCCCCCAGTCCAGCTGCCCCCCCCACCCGCTGCCACCACCCCTAAGGCCCCCTCCACCACCCTTTGCCACCTGGACTGCCTCTTCTCCCCCTGGTGGGGTTTGCTGCCCTGCCTGCCACCTGGGACTCTGCTGCAGCGGTGGGCGAGGTTGAGCCCCACACAGCGCTCGTGGGTGTGCTCCCTCCCCCCTCTTCTGGACTCGGCCCCCCTCCCTCAGCTACATCTGGCTGGGGGGCCACCCTTACCCCCGGTCACCCACCTTACCCCAGCAGCTTGGTTTTTTTTTTCCCCCACTGCCTACCCCTCCCTGTTAGCTTAGTTTGGTTCCTTCCCTCCCTTCCCAAATCCACTTACCCACCACACCTGCTCCCAAAGTCATCTGCCACGCCCCTGCCCCAGCCAGCCCAAGAGTGTGTGCCCCGCCCCACCCAGCTGTTGTTTGCCTCCATTTTATCCCTCCCCACCCCCCCCCAGCCCTTGAGCACCACCTGATTTGCCTCGCCCCCTCCCTGCCCTGAGCGCTTGTGCCCCCCCTTTTAGTTAGCCCCCTTGTTCACTGCACCTCCCCAACGGCCCCACAACCCCCCCCCCCCCGTATCCCAGTGCAGCCGGAGGAGCCGGCCCCCGCCCTGTACCCGTTACCTTGCCCCCTGCCTGCCCTGCCGGCACCCTCCTCCTCCGCTCCAGCCTTGCGGGGAGGAGTGGTTGCTGGCCCCTCGGTTCCCCTGCTCTATCCGCCCCTTTTGGTTCTCTCCCTCCCAGCAACCAGTCGGCGGGAGGGAGTAGTTGCCCCCCCTTTTTTCCCCTTCTCCCCTTCCCTCCCAATTATACGCCCCCCCCACCCTTCCCTTCCCTTGCGTGCCCCCGCCCCCGTATTAGCGCCCTCCTCCTCTGCTACAGCCTCAGCAGGGAGGTGAGGCTGCTAACTCCCCCCCCCATATCTTCAGTTGCCCTCCCCAAAACCAACACCCTCCCTCTCCCCCACCCCCTCCATTTCAGACACCCTCCTCCCTCGCCTGCTGTCTGGTAGGGAGGAGCGGTAAACCCCTCCTCCCCTTCCTGCTATCTGTGCCTCCTTCCTACCCCCCCCCTTCCATGATGGAGGCAGTCCCTACCGCGGCCCCCTCACTACCACCAGGCCCGACAACTGCTGCGGCTGACCTCCCGACCCCAGGCCCGAGCTCCGCCGCCGCCACGGCCACCGCTCCCTCAGACACGGGAGCAACCATCACCTCGGCCGGAAAAAAGGGCGGGGGGAAGAAAAAGGGCAAAAGCCCGGCCCCGAAGGCCAAATCCATCATGGCCAAAGCCGCCCCGCCCTCCGCAGCCCCTCCTTCCCCTGCTATCCCCTCCACCAGCTCTGGGGGTGACACAACTAAGGCCCCCAGAGCGTACGCCCAGGTGGCCGCTGCTACCCCCTCACCTGCCCTGTCATCAGCCCCGACTGCCGCCTCCAGCTCCATCCCTGGCGGCCGCGGCCCCTTTCCCACCATGACCAGGAGGCACGGCGTCCGCTGCCTCCTGGTTGCCGCCTCGCCCCACATGGAAACCTACGTGCGGGCGATGGCGAGGGTGGTGGGGGCCTCGGCCATGGTGGCGGCCTCCAAGATGTACGGCAAGGCGGTCTTCTTCCTTGCCTCGGAGGCCGCCGCCCAGGAGGCGGTGGAGAGGGGCCTGGCGGTGGGAGGCGTGCACGTGCCCCTCGAACCTTTGGAGGACCTGGGCGTACGGGTGGTGCTCACCTCCGTCCCGCCCTTCCTCCCTAATGCCGCCCTGTTACCTTCCCTCTCCACCCTGGGGAAGCCCATCTCGACCATCAGCCCTCTCCCGCTGGGATGTAAGGACCCCGCCCTCCGCCACGTTCTATCTTTCCGCCGGCAGGTACAACTGCAGCTGCCGCCGGCGGCGCGTGGCGGGGAGGCGCTCGAGGGGTCCTTCTTGGTGCCCTACCAGGGGGCCCATTATCGGATTCATTACTCCTCGGGGGAGACCCGGTGCTTCCTCTGCCGGGCGATGGGGCACGTCCGGAGGGACTGTCCCTTGGCCCGGTCGGAGGAGGCGTCCGGGCCCCCCGGGGCCCGTAAGGGCGCCGGCCCCACCACCGCCGGCCCCCCTGGTAGTCCGGGATCCGCGGCCGCCCCTCCTCCAACCGACGGCCCTGCTCGGGAGCCAGAGGCGTCCCCCCTGGCGCGCCCGAGCGGGCAGGCGGGCCCCACCTCTAATCGGTCAGTCACCGCGGGGCCCGAGGAGGAGAGGGTGGCGCGGTTGCCGCAGGGCGAGGGAGAGGGCCCTCCCCGGGTGGAGGTATCCCCTTCCTTCCCACCCTTGCCACAACGCCGTCCCCGAACCCCAAAATTGCCCCCCGGCCTTGCCCTCGCTGACCGGCCCTCCACTTCCACCTTGGAGGGCTGGACGCTCGTCGGGGGCAAGCGCAAAGCCCGCCGGTTGCGGGCTCAATCTCCCCCCTCCGATGAGGAGGGCGGGAAGGCCCCCCTCCGAAAGATCCCGAGGGGGGCCGGCGCTGCCCAGAGCGCCCCCGACGAGCATCAGCGGGAGGCGCCGGCCGAGGAAGCCGCGGCGGCGAGGGGGGACGACGCCGCCCCCCCTGCGGAGCTTCTCCACGAGGAGGCCTCGGGTGGAGCCCCCCCGACCCCGGTTCCAACTGAGCCCCCCTCCGTTCCCGCTGAGGTAATTGTTGCCTCGGCGGCCGGAGGGGAAGGCTCCGGGGCCGAGGGGATGGAGCTTAGCTCCATCTTCGAGGAGATCGAGGCCCTGGGTCTGACCCCGCTCACCCAGGGGGAGGACGACCCTCCGCCAGCGGGCCTCGGTCTGGGCGGCGACTCTATGGCGCCGCCCCCTCCTCTCCCCGATCCCGTGTCCCAGGTGGCTGACCCCGTCCTCACACTTGGGGCGCCCCTGATACTGCCCACTGGCCCGGCCGACTCGAGCGCCGGAACGGATGCCGCCGAGCCCTCCGGGGCGACGGCTGGCGCCGAGCGGCCGGGTCCCGGGGTTGGGGGTGCCCCCTCTCCAGCTACCGAGGCGGGGCAGCCATCCCCCTTTCCCGTTGGGGGCCCAGCAGAAAATGCCATCCAGGCCGACGCCGAGGCATTAACACTTGCCTCTCCACCTGAGCCCGGCGTCGGCGCGGGCCCCCTTCCTGTTCCCGACCCCCAACTTCCCATTCGGGAGGCGCCGCAGCCCGGTGGGATTGCCACAGGGGACCCTTTCCCAGACCCCGTCCAGGATCCCAATTCCCTCCCACGTCCCGATCCTCCCCCTACTCCCGCTTCCGCCCTTTATGAACCCATCTCCAGTCCCGAGTCCTCCCCTGTTCCCGATCCCTTCCCTACCCCTACCTCTGCCCCATTCCCTGCCCCCGACCCACTGTCCGGCCCTGAACCTACCCCTCCCCCCGGCTCTGCTGTGGAGGTAACCCCTCCCTCGCCGTCCCCCCCTTCTTTTCCCATCCTGGTCCCCGTTATGTTGCCCGATCCGTCCCTACTGCCCCCCCAAACGTCCGCCAGTGCCACCCCCGCGAGGGCCGTCTCGTTCCCGCTAGCTGCGGGCGGCCCTTCGGGGGTCGTTTTTGTATCCCCGGTCCCCAACCCGTTGGGGGCTGCCTTGTTCCCTCCGCCGCCTCCTTCCCTGCCGGGGTCGGGGGCGGGCAGCGCGGCGCCAGCAGCAACGGCGCTGCGTCGGGGATCGGATCCCTGTTTGCCCGTCTCCGTGGCCCGTGAGCTTCATTCGGGGGCCCGGACGGAGGAGAATCCTGGTTCCCCCTCGGTGCTGAGGGGCGAGCTGCGCCAATTCCTCGCGGATAACCGCGGGGCGAAGGGAAAGGTGCAGCTCGCCCTCCAGCGCTGGGGGGACTGCCACTCCATCCTCCAGGCCACTAGAGCCTTGTTGCAGGAGGGGAGAGGGACCAGTAGGCAGGACGACGCGGCCCACCGTCAGACCCGCAGGTTTCGGGACGCTCTCCTGACCTTCGGGTCGGGGAGCGGTCTGCTGCGGGGCCTGCGTGAGGCCGCCGACTCGCCTGTCCGCGAGGATCTACCCCAGCCCTCACTATGAACTGTACCATCTTCGCAACATTGAATGCCCGGGGCTGTAGGGCGGGTCTCCGCAGGAGCCGGGTGCTCTCCTTCCTTCGGGAGGGGGGGTACTCGGTGGTTTTCCTGCAGGAGACCCACACGACTCCAGCCGTCGAGGCTGGCTGGCGGCTGGAGTGGGGGGACGGGGTGTATTTTAGCCACCTCGGCGCCCGCTCGGCCGGGGTGGCCACCCTGTTCTCCCCTGCCCTACGGCCCGAGGTGCTGGGGACCGCCGAGGTTGTCCCGGGCCGCCTGCTGCACGTCCGGGCCCGCGTGGAGGGGCGGACGTTGAACCTGGTCAACGTCTATGCCCCGAACGCGGGCCCGGACCAGGTCACCTTTTATCGGCAGGCGGCCACCTTCCTCGGCACTCTGGATCCTCGCGAAGGCCTGGTCCTGGGCGGGGACTTCAACACCACCCTCGATGACCGGGACCGTGTAGGACTCGCGAACTGCCAGGCCGCGGCGGACGTCCTCAGGGAGATTGTGGAACATCACTCCCTGGTGGACGTCTGGCGAGACCACCACCCGGACGACAGTACCACCTTCACTTACGTCCGGGTGGGGAAAACACGGTCGAGCCACTCCCGGTTGGATCGCATTTACCTCTCACGATTCCATCTGGCACGAGCCCACTCCTCCAGCATCCGGCCGGCCCCGTTCACGGACCACCATTTGGCGTCCGTGAAGGCCTCTCTGACTTCGGAGAGGCTGGGGCCGGCCTATTGGCATTTTAACAATAGCTTGCTGGAGGACGTGGGCTTCGTGGCGTCCTTCCGGGAGTTCTGGCAGGCCTGGCGGGGGCAGCGGCCCGCCTTTCCCTCGGCGCGGCGATGGTGGGATGTGGGGAAGGTGCGCGCCCGGCTCTTCTGCCGTGACTACTCCCGGGGCGCCAGCCGGCGGAGGGATGCGGCGATAGAGCAGCTGGAGCGGGAGGTCTTGAAGCTTGAGAGGCGCCTGGCGTCCGCCCCCGAGGATCCACTCCTCCGCGAGGCGTGCCGGGAGAAGCGGGAGGAGCTCCGAGCCCTGGAAGATCACAGGGCCCGGGGCGCTTTTGTCCGATCCCGCATCCACCTCCTTCGGGAGATGGATCGCGGCTCCCGCTTCTTCTATGCCCTGGAGAAAAGGAGGGGGGCAAAAAAGCACGTCACCTGCCTCTTGGCGGAGGACGGCACCCCCCTCACGGATCCGGTGGAGATGCGTGGAAGGGCCAGGGCCTTCTACGCCAGTTTGTTCTCCCCGGATCCGACCGAAGCTGACGCCTGCAGGGCGCTCTGGACCGAGCTCCCGACGGTCAGCGCGGGCGACCGAGACCGGCTGGAGCTGCCTCTCACTCTGGCCGAGTTCTCGGAAGCCCTCCGTCTCATGCCCAACAACAAAACCCCGGGCATGGACGGGCTGACCGTGGAGTTCTACCGCGTGTTCTGGGACGTCCTCGGCCCGGACCTCGTCACCGTCTGGGCCGAGTCCCTGGAGAGCGGGGTCCTCCCTCTGTCGTGCAGGCGAGCGGTGCTCGCCTTACTGCCGAAGAGGGGGGACCTCCGCGACCTACGGAATTGGCGTCCCGTCTCGCTCCTCAGCACGGACTACAAGATCGTAGCGAAAACCATCTCGCTGCGACTGCGGTCCGTGCTGGCGGACGTGATCCATCCCGACCAGACCTACACCGTCCCGGGCCGTAGTATATTTGATAACTTGTATTTGGTCCGGGATCTCTTAGAGCTCGGGTGTAGGGACGGCTTGTCGTTCGCCCTCCTGTCCCTGGACCAGGAGAAGGCGTTCGACAGGATGGACCACGGGTATCTCCTGGGCACCCTGCAGGCCTTCGGCTTCGGGCCCCGGTTTGTGGGTTTTCTCCGGGTGCTGTACGCCCTCGCGGAGTGTTTGGTCAGGCTCAACTGGACCCTGACCGAGCCGGTCAGCTTCGGGCGGGGGGTACGTCAGGGGTGTCCGCTGTCGGGCCAGCTGTACGCTCTGGCGATCGAGCCCTTCCTCTGTCTCCTCCGTAGGAGGTTGACGGGGTTGGTGCTTCGGGAGCCGGAGCTGCGGCTGGACCTGTCGGCATACGCCGATGACGTGCTCCTCGTGGTCCAGGACCCGGGCGACCTGGCGCGGGTGGAGGCTTGCCAAGCCGTCTACTCGGCAGCCTCCTCCGCCCGGGTCAACTGGGTCAAGAGCTCTGGCCTGGTGGTCGGGGACGGGTGGCGGGCCGGCTCCCTCCCACCCGCGCTTCAGGCCATCAGGTGGAGCGCGGGTCCGCTGCTCTATCTGGGCGTTTATTTATCCGCCACGCATCCCTCTCCGCCGGAAAACTGGCAAGGTTTGGAGGCCAGGGTGGGTGAGCGGCTGCGGAGATGGACGGGACTGCTCCGGTGTCTCTCCCTTCGCGGGAGAGCGCTGGTACTCAATCAGCTGGTCCTGTCCATGCTCTGGCACCGGCTCAACACCCTGCGCCCGGCCCCGGAGGTCCTGGCCAAGCTCCAGAGGGCAGCTTTGGGGTTCTTTTGGCCAGGACTGCATTGGGTCTCTGCAGGGGTCCTGTCCCTCCCCCTGGAGGAGGGGGGTCAGGGCCTGGTCTGCATACGCAGCCAGGTCCGGACCTTCCGCCTCCAGGCCCTGCAGAGACTCCTCTTCAGTGCAGGTAGTCCGGCATGGGGCACTTTGGCGCGCGCTTTCCTCCGCCGCCTCCGAGGGCTCCGATACGACCGGCAGCTCTTTTTCATCCACCCGAGGGGTCTTCCGCGAGACCTCTCAGAGCTGCCGGAATTCTACCAGGACCTCCTCCAGACCTGGAAGCTGTTCTCGGCGACCAGGTCCGTTGTGGCCTCCGAGGGGGCAGACCTCCTCGCGGAGCCCCTGCTCCACAATCCAGCCTTGTGTGTGCAGGTGGCGGAGTCTCCCTCGGTGCGCCGGAGGCTGATCCTGGCAGAAACTACCACGGTCGGAGACCTCCTGGACTACGACAGGGGGGACTGGGTGGATCCCCGAGCGCTCGCTCGGCGCATGGGGCTCTCCACCCCCCGAACCCCTCTGCGCCTACTCCAGGAGGTGAAGGCGGCTTTGCCGCGGCCCGCTCTCGACTTCCTGCAGCGGTCCTTGCGAGAGGGTACACCCCGCCCCTCCCCTCCTGCAAAGCCTCCGTCCCTGATTATTGGGCCCCTGTTCCACGGGCCCCCCCGGCCTCCCCACCCCCGGACCCCCAGCCGGCTGCAAAATCTGCAGCCGGTCTGTTTCCAAGCCGCGCCAAGGCAACATCTGTACACGCTCGTGCTCCACACCCTGCACTTCCCCACCCTCGTGTCCCGCCCTGATACCAAATGGCGGGACTATCTAAGACCCGTAGAGGGTGGGGAACCCCGGTGGGCCAGCGTCTATTCCGATCTAATTCCGCGGCCCATCGGGGACATCAGTTGGCGGCTCCTTCACGGAGCCGTGAGCACGGGCGTGTACTTGGCGCGGTTCACCCCCATCCCAGACACCTGCCCCTTCTGCGGCGTGAGGGAGAACCTGGCGCACGCCTACCTCGAATGCGCCAGGTTGCAGCCCCTATTCCGGCTCCTCCAGAACCTCTTATTGAGGTTCTGGCTGCACTTTTCCCCCCACCTATTCATTTACGCACACCCTATCCGTGGCCCCACAAAGTCGCGAGACCTCCTCGTCAACCTCCTCCTGGCCCTAGCTAAGAGCACCATCTACAATACCAGGAGGAGGATGCTAGACGAGGGGGTTCTCTGCGACTGTGGGGCCTATTTCCGCTCCTCCCTTGTGTCACGAATCCGGGCAGAGTTCCTCTGGGCGGCGTCCACTGGCTCCATCGACAGCTTTGAGGAGCAGTGGGCGCTGTCCGGGGTTCTCTGCTCGGTGTCCCCATCCGGCTCCCTTATTTTGAACCTCTAACCCGCACTCCTTGATCCTTTATTCATTATTTGTCCCAAGGAATTAGTTGGACATGGGTCCAGTGTCCCTCCCATAAGGCTGGGGAGGGGCTTTTAGAAGGTGGGCGGGCTTTGCCCGCCCACCATCCCATGTTTTCAAATAGACCGCACTTCACTTGTGAGAAGGAGGAGAGGCAGCGGGGTGCAGGGGCTGCCCTCTTCCTTCTCCCCCCACCCCGCTGGTTCCTGGTTCCTGCTTCTGCACCAGCCGGAGCCCTCCCCACCCAGCTGCCTACCCGCCCGCCCGTCTGCTGAGGCCTGCTCCCCGGACGTCACTGCACCCCACCACCACCACCACCACCACCACCACCACCTGCTGCTGTTGCTGCCTGGGGGGAGAGGGGGGGCCTGCCAGCTGCCCTCCCTCTCCCCTCCACCACTGCTCCAGAGGAGGAGGACCACCCCACCAGCACCTACCACCCGGAGGCCTTCCACTGCCATCTGCCTGCTGCTGCTGCTGCACCCCGCTGAGGGGGAGAAGAGGAGATCATCACCACTGAGAACTGTGGAGGGGGTTTGTTCACAAACTGAGCTTTTTCAATCTGCTCCGGGGTGGTGGTGAATTGAACTGTTAAAAGGGGGGCTGGGGGAGAGGCTCGGAGCCCTCCCCCCAGTCCAGCTGCCCCCCCCACCCGCTGCCACCACCCCTAAGGCCCCCTCCACCACCCTTTGCCACCTGGACTGCCTCTTCTCCCCCTGGTGGGGTTTGCTGCCCTGCCTGCCACCTGGGACTCTGCTGCAGCGGTGGGCGAGGTTGAGCCCCACACAGCGCTCGTGGGTGTGCTCCCTCCCCCCTCTTCTGGACTCGGCCCCCCTCCCTCAGCTACATCTGGCTGGGGGGCCACCCTTACCCCCGGTCACCCACCCTACCCCAGCAGCTTGGTTTTTTTTTTTTTTTTTTTTTTTTTTTTTTTTTCCCCCCCCCCCCCACTGCCTGCCCCTCCCTGTTAGCTTAGTTTGGTTCCTTCCCTCCCTTCCCAAATCCACTTACCCACCACACCTGCTCCCAAAGTCATCTGCCACGCCCCTGCCCCAGCCAGCCCAAGAGTGTGTGCCCCGCCCCACCCAGCTGTTGTTTGCCTCCATTTTATCCCTCCCCACCCCCCCCAGCCCTTGAGCACCACCTGATTTGCCTCGCCCCCTCCCTGCCCTGAGCGCTTGTGCCCCCCCTTTTAGTTAGCCCCCTTGTTCACTGCACCTCCCCAACGGCCCCACAACCCCCCCCCCCCCCGTATCCCAGTGCAGCCGGAGGAGCCGGCCCCCGCCCTGTACCCGTTACCTTGCCCCCTGCCTGCCCTGCCGGCACCCTCCTCCTCCGCTCCAGCCTTGCGGGGAGGAGTGGTTGCTGGCCCCTCGGTTCCCCTGCTCTATCCGCCCCTTTTGGTTCTCTCCCTCCCAGCAACCAGTCGGCGGGAGGGAGTAGTTGCCCCCCCCCTTTTTTCCCTTCCCTCCCAATTATACGCCCCCCCCACCCTTCCCTTCCCTTGCGTGCCCCCGCCCCCGTATTAGCGCCCTCCTCCTCTGCTACAGCCTCAGCAGGGAGGTGAGGCTGCTAACTCCCCCCCCATATCTTCAGTTGCCCTCCCCAAAACCAACACCCTCCCTCTCCCCCACCCCCCCCATTTCAGACACCCTCCTCCCTCGCCTGCTGTCTGGTAGGGAGGAGCGGTAAACCCCTCCTCCCCTTCCTGCTATCTGTGCCTCCTTCCTACCCCCCCCCTTCCATGATGGAGGCAGTCCCTACCGCGGCCCCCTCACTACCACCAGGCCCGACAACTGCTGCGGCTGACCTCCCGACCCCAGGCCCGAGCTCCGCCGCCGCCACGGCCACCGCTCCCTCAGACACGGGAGCAACCATCACCTCGGCCGGAAAAAAGGGCGGGGGGAAGAAAAAGGGCAAAAGCCCGGCCCCGAAGGCCAAATCCATCATGGCCAAAGCCGCCCCGCCCTCCGCAGCCCCTCCTTCCCCTGCTATCCCCTCCACCAGCTCTGGGGGTGACACAACTAAGGCCCCCAGAGCGTACGCCCAGGTGGCCGCTGCTACCCCCTCACCTGCCCTGTCATCAGCCCCGACTGCCGCCTCCAGCTCCATCCCTGGCGGCCGCGGCCCCTTTCCCACCATGACCAGGAGGCACGGCGTCCGCTGCCTCCTGGTTGCCGCCTCGCCCCACATGGAAACCTACGTGCGGGCGATGGCGAGGGTGGTGGGGGCCTCGGCCGTGGTGGCGGCCTCCAAGATGTACGGCAAGGCGGTCTTCTTCCTTGCCTCGGAGGCCGCCGCCCAGGAGGCGGTGGAGACGGGCCTGGCGGTGGGAGGCGTGCACGTGCCCCTCGAACCTTTGGAGGACCTGGGCGTACGGGTGGTGCTCACCTCCGTCCCGCCCTTCCTCCCTAATGCCGCCCTGTTACCTTCCCTCTCCACCCTGGGGAAGCCCATCTCGACCATCAGCCCTCTCCCGCTGGGCTGTAAGGACCCCGCCCTCCGCCACGTTCTATCTTTCCGCCGGCAGGTACAACTGCAGCTGCCGCCGGCGGCGCGTGGCGGGGAGGCGCTCGAGGGGTCCTTCTTGGTGCCCTACCAGGGGGCCCATTATCGGATTCATTACTCCTCGGGGGAGACCCGGTGCTTCCTCTGCCGGGCGATGGGGCACGTCCGGAGGGACTGTCCCTTGGCCCGGTCGGAGGAGGCGTCCGGGCCCCCCGGGGCCCGTAAGGGCGCCGGCCCCACCACCGCCGGCCCCCCTGGTAGTCCGGGATCCGCGGCCGCCCCTCCTCCAACCGACGGCCCTGCTCGGGAGCCGGGCCCCACCTCTATTCGGTCAGTCACCGCGGGGCCCGAGGAGGAGAGGGTGGCGCGGTTGCCGCAGGGCGAGGGAGAGGGCCCTCCCCGGGTGGAGGTATCCCCTTCCTTCCCACCCTTGCCACAACGCCGTCCCCGAACCCCAAAAGTGCCCCCCGGCCTTGCCCTCGCTGACCGGCCCTCCACTTCCACCTTGGAGGGCTGGACGCTCGTCGGGGGCAAGCGCAAAGCCCGCCGGTTGCGGGCTCAATCTCCCCCCTCCGATGAGGAGGGCGGGAAGGCCCCCCTCCGAAAGATCCCGAGGGGGGCCGGCGCTGCCCCGATGAAGTCCCCCCTGAGGAGCCTATCCATGAGGAGGCCTCTGATGGAGCCCCCCCGGCCCTGAGTTCAACTGAGCCCCCCCTCCGTTCCCGCTGAGGTAATTGTTGCCTCGGCGGCCGGAGGGGAAGGCTCCGGGGCCGAGGGGATCGAGCCTAGCTCCATCTTCGAGGAGATCGAGGCCCTGGGTCTGACCCCGCTCACCCAGGGGGAGGACGACCCCCCGCCAGCGGGCCTCGGTCTGGGCGGCGACTCTGTGGCGCCGCCCCCTCCTCTCCCCGATCCCGTGTCCCAGGTGGCTGACCCCGTCCTCACACTTGGGGCGCCCCTGATACTGCCCACTGGCCCGGCCGACTCGAGCGCCGGAACGGATGCCGCCGAGCCCTCCGGGGCGACGGCTGGCGCCGAGCGGCCGGGTCCCGGGGTTGGGGGTGCCCCCTCTCCAGCTACCGAGGCGGGGCAGCCATCCCCCTTTCCCGTTGGGGGCCCAGCAGAAAATGCCATCCAGGCCGACGCCGAGGCATTAACACTTGCCTCTCCACCTGAGCCCGGCGTCGGCGCGGGCCCCCTTCCTGTTCCCGACCCCCAACTTCCCATTCGGGAGGCGCCGCAGCCCGGTGGGATTGCCACAGGGGACCCTTTCCCAGACCCCGTCCAATATCCCAATTCCCTCCCACGTCCCGATCCTCCCCCTACTCCCGCTTCCGCCCTTTATGAACCCATCTCCAGCCCCGAGTCCTCCCCTGTTCCCGATCCCTTCCCTACCCCTACCTCTGCCCCATTCCCTGCCCCCGACCCACTGTCCGGCCCTGAACCTACCCCTCCCCCCGGCTCTGCTGTGGAGGTAACCCCTCCCTCGCCGTCCCCCCCCTTCTTTTCCCATCCTGGTCCCCGTTATGTTGCCCGATCCGTCCCTACTGCCCCCCCAAACGTCCGCCAGTGCCACCCCCGCGAGGGCCGTCTCGTTCCCGCTAGCTGCGGGCGGCCCTTCGGGGGTCGTTTTTGTATCCCCGGTCCCCAACCCGTTGGGGGCTGCCTTGTTCCCTCCGCCGCCTCCTTCCCTGCCGGGGTCGGGGGCGGGCAGCGCGGCGCCAGCAGCAACGGCGCCGCGTCGGGGATCGGATCCCTGTTTGCCCGTCTCCGTGGCCCGTGAGCTTCATCCGGGGGCCCGGACGGAGGAGAATCCTGGTTCCCCCTCGGTGCTGAGGGGCGAGCTGCGCCAATTCCTCGCGGATAACCGCGGGGCGAAGGGAAAGGTGCAGCTCGCCCTCCAGCGCTGGGGGGACTTCCACTCCATCCTCCAGGCCACTAGAGCCTTGTTGCAGGAGGGGAGAGGGACCAGTAGGCAGGACGACGCGGCCTACCGTCAGACCCGCAGGTTTCGGGACACTCTCCTGACCTTCGGGTCGGGGAGCAGTCTGCTGCGGGGCCTGCGTGAGGCCGCCGACTCGCCTGTCCGCGAGGATCTACCCCAGCCCTCACTATGAATTCTACCATCTTTGCAACATTGAATGCCCGGGGCTGTAGGGCGGGTCTCCGCAGGAGCCGGGTGCTCTCCTTCCTTCGGGAGGGGGGGTACTCGGTGGTTTTCCTGCAGGAGACCCACACGACTCCAGCCGTCGAGGCTGGCTGGCGGCTGGAGTGGGGGGACGGGGTGTATTTTAGCCACCTCGGCGCCCACTCGGCCGGGGTGGCCACCCTGTTCTCCCCTGCCCTACGGCCCGAGGTGCTGGGGACCGCCGAGGTTGTCCCGGGCCGCCTGCTGCACGTCCGGGCCCGCGTGGAGGGGCGGACGTTGAACCTGGTCAACGTCTATGCCCCGAACGCGGGCCCGGACCAGGTCACCTTTTATCGGCAGGCGGCCACCTTCCTCGGCACTCTGGATCCTCGCGAGGGCCTGGTCCTGGGCGGGGACTTCAACACCACACTCGATGACCGGGACCGTGTAGGACTCGCGAACTGCCAGGCCGCGGCGGACGTCCTCAGGGAGATCGTGGAACATCACTCCCTGGTGGACGTCTGGCGAGACCACCACCCGGACGACAGTACCACCTTCACTTACGTCCGGGTGGGGAAAACACGGTCGAGCCACTCCCGGTTGGATCGCATTTACCTCTCACGATTCCATCTGGCACGAGCCCACTCCTCCAGCATCCGGCCGGCCCCGTTCACGGACCACCATTTGGTGTCCGTGAAGGCCTCTCTGACTTCGGAGAGGTTGGGGCCGGCCTATTGGCATTTTAACAATAGTTTGCTGGAGGACGTGGGCTTCGTGGCGTCCTTCCGGGAGTTCTGGCAGGCCTGGCGGGGGCAGCGGCCCGCCTTTCCCTCGGCGCGGCGATGGTGGGATGTGGGGAAGGTGCGCGCCCGGCTCTTCTGCCGTGACTACTCCCGGGGCGCCAGCCGGCGGAGGGATGCGGCGATAGAGCAGCTGGAGCGGGAGGTCTTGAAGCTTGAGAGGCGCCTGGCGTCCGCCCCCGAGGATCCACTCCTCCGCGAGGCGTGCCGGGAGAAGTGGGAGGAGCTCCGAGCCCTGGAAGATCACAGGGCCCGGGGCGCTTTTGTCCGATCCCGCATCCACCTCCTTCGGGAGATGGATCGCGGCTCCCGCTTCTTCTATGCCCTGGAGAAAAGGAGGGGGGCAAAAAAGCACGTCACCTGCCTCTTGGCGGAGGACGGCACCCCCCTCACGGATCCGGTGGAGATGCGCGGAAGGGCCAGGGCCTTCTACGCCAGTTTGTTCTCCCCGGATCCGACCGAAGCCGACGCCTGCAGGGCGCTCTGGACCGAGCTCCTGACGGTCAGCGCGGGCGACCGAGACCGGCTGGAGCTGCCTCTCACTCTGGCCGAGTTCTCGGAAGCCCTCCGTCTCATGCCCAACAACAAAACCCCGGGCATGGACGGGCTGACCGTGGAGTTCTACCGCGTGTTCTGGGACGTCCTCGGCCCGGACCTCGTCACCGTCTGGGCCGAGTCCCTGGAGAGCGGGGTCCTCCCTCTGTCGTGCAGGCGAGCGGTGCTCGCCTTACTGCCGAAGAAGGGGGACCTCCGCGACCTACGGAATTGGCGTCCCGTCTCGCTCCTCAGCACGGACTACAAGATCGTAGCGAAAACCATCTCGCTGCGACTGCGGTCCGTGCTGGCGGACGTGATCCATCCCGACCAGACCTACACCGTCCCGGGCCGTAGTATATTTGATAACTTGTATTTGGTCCGGGATCTCTTAGAGCTCGGGTGTAGGGACGGCTTGTCGTTCGCCCTCCTGTCCCTGGACCAGGAGAAGGCGTTCGACAGGATGGACCACGGGTATCTCCTGGGCACCCTGCAGGCCTTCGGCTTCGGGCCCCGGTTTGTGGGTTTTCTCCGGGTGCTGTACGCCCTCGCGGAGTGTTTGGTCAGGCTCAACTGGACCCTGACCGAGCCGGTCAGCTTCGGGCGGGGGGTACGTCAGGGGTGTCCGCTGTCGGGCCAGCTGTACGCTCTGGCGATCGAGCCCTTCCTCTGTCTCCTCCGTAGGAGGTTGACGGGGTTGGTGCTTCGGGAGCCGGAGCTGCGGCTGGTCCTGTCGGCGTACGCCGATGACGTGCTCCTCGTGGTCCAGGACCCGGGCGACCTGGCGCGGGTGGAGGCTTGCCAAGCCGTCTACTCGGCAGCCTCCTCCGCCCGGGTCAACTGGGTCAAGAGCTCTGGCCTGGTGGTCGGGGACGGGTGGCGGGCCGGCTCCCTCCCACCCGCGCTTCAGGCCATCAGGTGGAGCGCGGGTCCGCTGCTCTATCTGGGCGTTTATTTATCCGCCACGCATCCCTCTCCGCCGGAAAACTGGCAAGGTTTGGAGGCCAGGGTGGGTGAGCGGCTGCGGAGATGGACGGGACTGCTCCGGTGTCTCTCCCTTCGCCGGAGAGCGCTGGTACTCAATCAGCTGGTCCTGTCCATGCTCTGGCACCGGCTCAACACCCTGCGCCCGGCCCCGGAGGTCCTGGCCAAGCTCCAGAGGGCAGCTTTGGGGTTCTTTTGGCCAGGACTGCACTGGGTCTCTGCAGGGGTCCTGTCCCTCCCCCTGGAGGAGGGGGGTCAGGGCCTGGTCTGCATACGCAGCCGGGTCCGGACCTTCCGCCTCCAGGCCCTGCAGAGACTCCTCTTCAGTGCAGGTAGTCCGGCATGGGGCACCTTGGCGCGCGCTTTCCTCCGCCGCCTCCGAGGGCTCCGATACGACCGGCAGCTCTTTTTTATCCATCCGAGGGGTCTTCCGCGAGACCTCTCAGAGCTGCCGGAATTCTACCAGGACCTCCTCCAGACCTGGAAGCTGTTCTCGGCGACCAGGTCCGTTGTGGTCTCCGAGGGGGCAGACCTCCTCGCGGAGCCCCTGCTCCACAATCCAGCCTTGTGCGTGCAGGTGGCGGAGTCTCCCTCGGTGCGCCGGAGGCTGATCCTGGCAGAAACCACCACGGTCGGAGACCTCCTGGACTACGACAGGGGGGACTGGGTGGATCCCCGAGCGCTCGCTCGGCGCATGGGGCTCTCCACCCCCCGAACCCCTCTGCGCCTACTCCAGGAGGTGAAGGCGGCTTTGCCGCGGCCCGCTCTCGACTTCCTGCAGCGGTCCTTGCGAGAGGGTACACCCCGCCCCTCCCCTCCTGCAAAGCCTCCGTCCCTGATTATTGGGCCCCTGTTCCACGGGCCCCCCCGGCCTCCCCACCCCTGGACCCCCAGCCGGCTGCAAAATCTGCAGCCGGTCTGTTTCCAAGCCGCGCCAAGGCAACATCTGTACACGCTCGTGCTCCACACCCTGCATTTCCCCACCCTCGTGTCCCGCCCTGATACCAAATGGCGGGACTATCTAAGACCCGTAGAGGGTGGGGAACCCCGGTGGGCCAGCGTCTATTCCGATCTAATTCCGCGGCCCATCGGGGACATCAGTTGGCGGCTCCTTCACGGAGCCGTGAGCACGGGCGTGTACTTGGCGCGGTTTACCCCCATCCCAGACACCTGCCCCTTCTGCGGCGTGAGGGAGAACCTGGCGCACGCCTACCTCGAATGCGCCAGGTTGCAGCCCCTATTCCGGCTCCTCCAGAACCTCTTATTGAGGTTCTGGCTGCACTTTTCCCCCCACCTATTCATTTACGCACACCCTATCCGTGGCCCCACAAAGTCGCGAGACCTCCTCGTCAACCTCCTCCTGGCCCTAGCTAAGAGCACCATCTACAATACCAGGAGGAGGATGCTAGACGAGGGGGTTCTCTGCGACTGTGGGGCCTATTTCCGCTCCTCCCTTGTGTCACGAATCCGAGCAGAGTTCCTCTGGGCGGCGTCCACTGGCTCCATCGACAGCTTTGAGGAGCAGTGGGCGCTGTCCGGGGTTCTCTGCTCGGTGTCCCCATCCGGCTCCCTTATTTTGAACCTCTAACCCGCACTCCTTGATCCTTTATTCATTATTTGTCCCAAGGAATTAGTTGGACATGGGTCCAGTGTCCCTCCCATAAGGCTGGGGAGGGGCACCATCCCATGTTTTCAAATAGACCCAGCTGCCTCCCTGCCCGCCCCGCTGCTGAAGCCTGCTCCCCGGACATCGCTGCACCCCACCACCATCACCACCACCACCACCACCTCTACCACCACCTGCTGCTGTTGCTGCCTGGGGGGAGAGGGGGGGGCCTGCCGGCTGCCCTCCCTCTCCCCTCCACCATCGCTCCAGAGGAGGAGGACCACCCCACCAGCACCTACCACCCGGAGGCCTTCCACTGCCATCTGCCTGCTGCTGCTGCTGCACCCCGCTGAGGGGGAGAAGAGGAGATCATCACCACTGAGAACTGTGGAGGGGGTTCGTTCACAAACTGAGCTTTTTCAATCTGCTCCGGGGTGGTGGTGAATTGAACTGTTAAAAGGGGGGCTGGGGGAGAGGCTCAGAGCCCTCCCCCCAGTCCAGTTGCCCCCCCACCCCACCCGCTGCCACCACCCCCAACGCCCCCTCCACCACCCCTTACCATCTGGACTGTCTCTTCTCCCCCTGGTGGGGTTTGCTGCCCCGCCTGCCACCTGGGACTCTGCTGCAGCGGTGGGCGAGGTTGAGCCCCACACAGTGCTCGTGGGTGTGCTCCCTCCCCCCTCTTCTGGACTTGGCCCCCCTCCCTCAGCTACATCTGGCTGGGGGGCCACCCTTACCCCCGGTCACCCACCCTACCCCAGCAGCTTGGTCTTTCCCCCCACTGCCTGCCCCTCCCTGTTAGCTTAGTTTGGTTCCTTCCCTCCCTTCCCAAAGTCACTTACCCACCACACCTGCTCCCAAAGTCATCTGCCACGCCCCTGCCCCAGCCAGCCCAAGAGTGTGTGCCCCGCCCCACCCAGCTGTTGTTTGCCTCCATTTTATCCCTCCCCACCCCCCCCACCCCCCCAGCCCTTGAGCACCACCAGATTGCCTCGCCCCCTCCCTGCCCTGAGCGCTTGTGCCCCCCCCTTTTTAGTTAGCCCCCTTGTTCACTGCACCTCCCCAGCGGCCCCATAACCCCCCCCCCCCCCCCCCCGTATCCCAGTGCAGCCGGAGGAGCCGGCCCCCGCCCTGTACCCGTTACCTTGCCCCTTGTCTGCCCTGCCGGCACCCTCCTCCTCCGCTCCAGCCTTGCGGGGAGGAGTGGTTGCTGGCCCCTCGGTTCCCCTGCTCTATCCGCCCCTTTTGGCTCTCTCCCTCCCAGCAACCAGTCGGCGGGAGGGAGTAGTTGCCCCCCCTTTTTTCCCCTTCCCTCCCAATTATACCCCCCCACCCTCCCCTTCCCTTGCGTGCCCCCGCCCCTGTATTAGCGCCCTCCTCCTCTGCTACAGCCTCAGCAGGGAGGTGAGGCTGCTAACTCCTCTCCCCCCCCCCCCCCATATCTTCAGTTGCCCTCCCCAAAACCAGCACCCTCCCTCTCTCCCACCCCCTCCATTTCAGACACCCTCCTCCCTCGCCTGCTGTCTGGTGGGGAGGAGCGGTGAACCCTTGCTCCCCTTCCTGTTATCTGTGCCTCCTTCCTACCCCCCCCCTTCCATGATGGAGGCAGTCCCTACCGCGGCCCCCTCGGTACCACCAGGCCCGACAACCGCTGCGGCTGACCTCCCGACCCTAGGCCCGAGCTCCGCCGCCGCCACGGCCGCCGCTCCCTCAGACACGGGAGCAACCATCACCTCGGCCGGAAAAAAGGGCGGGGGGAAGAAAAAGGGCAAAAGCCCAGCCCCAAAGGCCAAATCCACCACGGCCAAAGCCGCCCCGCCCTCCGCAGCCCCTCCTTCCCCTGCTGTCCCCTCCACCAGCTCTGGGGGTGACACAATCAAGACCCCCAGAGCGTACGCCCAGGTGGCCGCTACCGCCCCCCCACGTGCCCCGTCATCAGCCCCGACTGCCGCCTCCAGCTCCATCCCTGGTGGCCGGGGCCCCTTTCCCACCATGACCAGGAGGCACGGCGTCCGCTGCCTCCTGGTCGCCGCCTCGCCCCACATGGAAACCTACGTGCGGGCGATGGCGAGGGTGGTGGGGGCCTCGGCCGTGGTGGCGGCCTCCAAGATGTACGGCAAGGCGGTGTTCTTCCTTGCCTCGGAGGCCGCCGCCCAGGAGGCGGTGGAGAGGGGCCTGGCGGTGGGAGGCGTGCACGTGCCCCTCGAACCTCTGGAGGACCTGGGCGTACGGGTGGTGCTCACCTCCGTCCCGCCCTTCCTCCCTAATGCCGCCCTGTTACCTTCCCTCTCCACCCTGGGGAAGCCCATCTCGACCATCAGCCCTCTCCCGCTGGGCTGTAAGGACCCCGCCCTCCGCCACGTCCTATCCTTCCGCCGGCACGTACAGCTGCAGCTGCCGCCGGCGGCGCGTGGCGGGGAGGCGCTCGAGGGGTCCTTCATGGTGCCCTACCAGGGGGCCCATTATCGGATTCATTACTCCTCGGGGGAGACCCGGTGCTTCCTCTGCCGGGCGATGGGGCACGTCCGGAGGGACTGTCCCTTGGCCCGGTCGGAGGAGGCGTCCGGGCCCCCCGGGGCCCGTAAGGGCGCCGGCCCCACCACCGCCGGCCCCCCTGGTAGTCCGGGATCCGCGGCCGCCCCTCCTCCAACCGACGGCCCTGCTCGGGAGCCGGAGGCGCCCCCTCCGACGTGCCCGAGCGGGCAGGCGGGCCCCGCCTCTACACGATCTGTCTCTGCGGGGCCCGAGGAGGAGAGGGTGGCGCGGCTGCCGCCGGGCAAGGGAGAGGGCCCTCCCCAGGTGGAGGTATCCCCCTCCTTCCCTCCTTTGCCACAACGCCCTCCCCGAAAATCAAACGTGCCCCCCGGCCTTGCCCCTGCTGACCAGCCCTCCACCTCCACCTTGGAGGACTGGACGCTCGTCCGGGGGAAGCGCAAAGCCCGCCGTTCGCGGGCTTCCTCTCCCCCCTCCGATACGGAGGGCGGGAAGGCCCCCCGAAAGATCCCGAGGGGGGCCAGCGCTGTCATGATCCCCCCCGGCGAGCGTCAGCAGGAGGCGCCGGCCGAGGAAGCCGTGGCAGCGAGGGGGGATGATGAAGTCCCCCCTGAGGAGCCTATCCACGAGGAGGCCTCTGATGGAGCCCCCCCGGCCCTGGGTTCAACTGAGACCCCCTCCGTCCCCGCCGAGGTAATTGGTGCCTTGGCGGCCGGAGGGGAAGGCTCCGGGGCCGAGGGGATGGAGCTTAGCTCCATCTTCGAGGAGATCGAGGCCCTGGGTCTGACCCCGCTTACCCAGGGGGAGGACGACCCTCCGCCAGCGGGCCTCGGTCTGGGCGGCGACTCTATGGCGCCGCCCCCTCCTCTTCCCGATCCCGTGTCCCAGGTGGCTGACCCCGTCCTCACGCTCGGGGCGCCCCTGATACTGCCCTCTGGCCCGGCCGACTCGAGCGCCGGAACGGATGCCGCCGAGCCCTCAGGGGCGACGGCTGGCGCCGAGCGGCCGGGTCCCGGGGTTGGGGGTGCCCCCTCTCCAGCTACCGAGGCGGGGCAGTCATCCCCCTTTCCCGTTGGGGGCCCAGCAGAAAATGCCATCCAGGCCGACGCCGAGGCATTAACACTTGCCTCTCCACCTGAGCCCGGCGTCGGCGCGGGCCCCCTTCCTGTTCCCGACCCCCAACTTCCCATTCGGGAGGCGCCGCAGCCCGGTGGGATTGCCACAGGGGACCCTTTCCCAGACCCCGTCCAGGATCCCGATTCCCTCCCATGTCCCGATCCTCCCCCTACTCCCGCTTCCGCCCTTTATGAACCCATCTCCAGCCCCGAGTCCTCCCCTGTTCCCGATCCCTTTCCTACCCCCACCTCTGCCCCATTCCCTGTCCCCGACCCACTGTCCGGCCCTGAACCTACCCCTCCCCCCGGCTCTGCCGTGGAGGTAACCCCTCCCCTGCCGTCCCCCCCTTCTTTTCCCATCCTGGTCCCCGTCATGTTGCCCGATCCGTCCCTACTGCCCCCCCAAACATCCGCCAGTGCCACCCCCGCGAGGGCCGTCTCGTTCCCGCTAGCTGCGGGCGGCCCTTCGGGGGTCGTTTTTGTATCCCCGGTCCCCAACCCGTTGGGGGCTGCCTTGTTCCCTCCGCCGCCTCCTTCCCTGCCGGGGTCGGGGGCGGGCAGCGCGGCGCCAGCAGTAACGGCGCCGCGTCGGGGATCGGGTCCCTGTTTGCCCGTCTCCGTGGCCCGTGAGCTTCATCCGGGGGCCCGGACGGAGGAGAATCCTGGTTCCCCCTCGGTGCTGAAGGGCGAGCTGCGCCAATTCCTCGCGGATAACCGCGGGGCGAAAGGAAAGGTGCAGCTCGCCCTCCAGCGCTGGGGGGACTTCCACTCCATCCTCCAGGCCACTAGAGCCTTGTTGCAGGAGGGGAGAGGGACCAGTAGGCAGGACGACGCGGCCCACCGTGAGACCCGCAGGTTTCGGGACGCTCTCCTGACCTTCGGGTCGGGGAGCGGTCTGCTGCGGGGCCTGCGTGAGGCCGCCGACTCGCCTGTCCGCGAGGATCTACCCCAGCCCTCATTATGAATCCTACCATCTTTGCAACATTGAATGCCCGGGGCTGTAGGGCGGGTCTCCGCAGGAACCGGGTGCTCTCCTTCCTTCGGGAGGGGGGGTACTCGGTGGTTTTCCTGCAGGAGACCCACACGACTCCAGCCGTCGAGGCTGGCTGGCGGCTGGAGTGGGGGGACGGGGTGTATTTTAGCCACCTCGGCGCCCACTCGGCCGGGGTGGCCACCCTGTTCTCCCCTGCCCTACGGCCCGAGGTGCTGGGGACCGCCGAGGTTGTCCCGGGCTGCCTGCTGCACGTCCGGGCCCGCGTGGAGGAGCGGACGTTGAACCTGGTCAACGTCTATGCCCCGAACGCGGGCCCGGACCAGGTCACCTTTTATCGGCAGGCGGCCACCTTCCTCGGCACTCTGGATCCTCGCGAGGGCCTGGTCCTGGGCGGGGACTTCAACACCACCCTCGATGACCGGGACCGTGTAGGACTCGCGAACTGCCAGGCCGCGGCGGACGTCCTCAGGGAGATCGTGGAACATCACTCCCTGGTGGACGTCTGGCGGGACCACCACCCGGACGACAGTACCACCTTCACTTACGTCCGGGTGGGGAAAACACGGTCGAGCCACTCCCGGTTGGATCGCATTTACCTCTCACGATTCCATCTGGCACGAGCCCACTCCTCCAGCATCCGGCCGGCCCCGTTCACGGACCACCATTTGGTGTCCGTGAAGGCCTCTCTGACTTCGGAGAGGCTGGGGCCGGCCTATTGGCATTTTAACAATAGCTTGCTGGAGGACGTGGGCTTCGTGGCGTCCTTCCGGGAGTTCTGGCAGGCCTGGCGGGGGCAGCGGCCCGCCTTTCCCTCGGCGCGGCGATGGTGGGATGTGGGGAAGGTGCGCGCCCGGCTCTTCTGCCGTGACTACTCCCGGGGCGCCAGCCGGCGGAGGGATGCGGCGATAGAGCAGCTGGAGCGGGAGGTCTTGAAGCTTGAGAGGCGCCTGGCGTCCGCCCCCGAGGATCCACTCCTCCGCGAGGCGTGCCGGGAGAAGCGGGAGGAGCTCCGAGCCCTGGAAGATCACAGGGCCCGGGGCGCTTTTGTTCGATCCCGCATCCACCTCCTTCGGGAGATGGATCGCGGCTCCCGCTTCTTCTACGCCCTGGAGAAAAGGAGGGGGGCAAAAAAGCACGTCACCTGCCTTTTGGCGGAGGACGGCACCCCCCTCACGGATCCGGCGGAGATGCGTGGAAGGGCCAGGGCCTTCTACGCCAGTTTGTTCTCCCCGGATCCGACCGAAGCCGACGCCTGCCTGGCGCTCTGGACCGAGCTCCCGACGGTCAGCGCGGGCGTCCGAGACCGGCTGGAGCTGCCTCTCACTCTGGCCGAGTTCTCGGAAGCCCTCCTTCTCATGCCCAATAACAAAACCCCGGGCATGGACGGGCTGACCGTGGAGTTCTACCGCGTGTTCTGGGACGTCCTCGGCCCGGACCTCGTCACCGTCTGGGCCGAGTCCCTGGAGAGCGGGGTCCTCCCTCTGTCGTGCAGGCGAGCGGTGCTCGCCTTACTGCCGAAGAAGGGGGACCTCCGCGACCTACGGAATTGGCGTCCCGTCTCGCTCCTCAGCACGGACTACAAGATCGTAGCGAAAACCATCTCGCTGCGACTGCGGTCCGTGCTGGCGGACGTGATCCATCCCGACCAGACCTACACCGTCCCGGGCCGTAGTATATTTGATAACTTGTATTTGGTCCGGGATCTCTTAGAGCTCGGGTGTAGGGACGGCTTGTCGTTCGCCCTCCTGTCCCTGGACCAGGAGAAGGCGTTCGACAGGATGGACCACGGGTATCTCCTGGGCACCCTGCAGGCCTTCGGCTTCGGGCCCCGGTTTGTGGGTTTTCTCCGGGTGCTGTACGCCCTCGCGGAGTGTTTGGTCAGGCTCAACTGGACCCTGACCGAGCCGGTCCGCTTTGGGCGGGGGGTGCGTCAGGGGTGTCCGCTGTCCGGCCAGCTGTATGCTCTGGCGATCGAGCCCTTCCTCTGTCTCCTCCGTAGAAGGTTGACGGGGTTGGTGCTTCGGGAGCCGGAGCTGCGGCTGGTCCTGTCGGCGTACGCCGATGACGTGCTCCTCGTGGTCCAGGACCCGGGCGACCTGGCGCGGGTGGAGGCTTGCCAAGCCGTCTACTCGGCAGCCTCCTCCGCACGGGTCAACTGGGTCAAGAGCTCTGGCCTGGTGGTCGGGGACGGGTGGCGGGCCGGCTCCCTCCCACCCGCGCTTCAGGCCATCAGGTGGAGCGCGGGTCCGCTGCTCTATCTGGGCGTTTATTTATCCGCCACGCATCCTTCTCCGCCGGAAAACTGGCAAGGTTTGGAGGCCAGGGTGGGTGAGCGGCTGCGGAGATGGACGGGACTGCTCCAGTGTCTCTCCCTTCGCAGGAGGGCGCTGGTACTCAATCAGCTGGTCCTGTCCATGCTCTGGCACCGGCTCAACACCCTGCGCCCGGCCCCGGAGGTCCTGGCCAAGCTCCAGAGGGCAGCTTTGGGGTTCTTTTGGCCAGGACTGCACTGGGTCTCTGCAGGGGTCCTGTCCCTCCCCCTGGAGGAGGGGGGTCAGGGCCTGGTCTGCATACGCAGCCAGGTCCGGACCTTCCGCCTCCAGGCCCTGCAGAGACTCCTCTTCAGTGCAGGTAGTCCGGCATGGGGCACCTTGGCGCGCGCTTTCCTCCGCCGCCTCCGAGGGCTCCGATACGACCGGCAGCTCTTTTTCATCCACCCGAGGGGTCTTCCGCGAGACCTCTCAGAGCTGCCGGAATTCTACCAGGACCTCCTCCAGACCTGGAAGCTGTTCTCGGCGACCAGGTCCGTTGTGGCCTCCGAGGGGGCAGACCTCCTCGCGGAGCCCCTGCTCCACAATCCAGCCTTGTGCGTGCAGGTGGCGGAGTCTCCCTCCGTGCGCCGGAGGCTGATCCTGGCAGAAACCACCATGGTCGGGGACCTCCTGGACTACGACAGGGGGGACTGGGTGGATCCCCGAGCGCTCGCTCGGCGCATGGGGCTCTCCACCCCCCGAACCCCTCTGCGCCTACTCCAGGAGGTGAAGGCGGCTTTGCCGCGGCCCGCTCTCGACTTCCTGCAGCGGTCCTTGCGAGAGGGTACGCCCCGCCCCTCCCCTCCTGCAAAGCCTCTGTCCCTTATTATTGGGCCCCTGTTCCACGGGCCCCCCCGGCCTCCCCACCCCTGGACCCCCAGCCGGCTGCAAAATCTGCAGCCGGTCTGTTTCCAAACCGCGCCAAGGCAACATCTGTACACGCTCGTGCTCCACACCCTGCATTTCCCCACCCTCGTGTCCCGCCCTGATACCAAATGGCGGGACTATCTAAGACCCGTGGAGGGTGGGGAACCCCGGTGGGCCAGCGTCTATTCCGATCTAATTCCGCGGCCCGTCGGGGACATCAGTTGGCGGCTCCTTCACGGAGCCGTGAGCACGGGCGTGTACTTGGCGCGGTTTACCCCCATCCCAGACACCTGCCCCTTCTGCGGCGTGAGGGAGAACCTGGCGCACGCCTACCTTGAATGTGCCAGCTTGCAGCCCCTATTCTGGCTCCTCCAGAACCTCTTATTGAGGTTCTGGCTGCACTTTTCCCCCCACCTATTCATTTACGCACACCCTATCCATGGCCCCACAAAGTCGCGAGACCTCCTCGTCAACCTCCTCCTGGCCCTAGCTAAGAGCACCATCTACAATACCAGGAGGAGGATGCTAGACGAGGGGGTTCTCTGCCACTGTGGGGCCTATTTCCGCTCCTCCCTTGTGTCACGAATCCGGGCAGAGTTCCTCTGGGCGGCGTCCACTGGCTCCATCGACAGCTTTGAGGAGCAGTGGGCGCTGTCCGGGGTTCTCTGCTCGGTGTCCCCATCCGGCTCCCTTATTTTGAACCTCTAGCCCGCACTCCTTGATCCTTTAGTCATTATTTGTCCCAAGCAATCAGTTGAACATGGGTCCAGTGTCCCTCCCATAAGGTTGGGGAGGGGCTTTTAGAAGGTGGGCGGGCTTTGCCTGCCCACCATCCCATGTTTTCAAATAGACTCCCTTCCTCTCCCCTGCCCCTTGCTCCACCCCCTGGCGCTATTGGTCTCTCCTAATGGTCTGTTTCTGCCCCTCCCCAATCCACGAACATAATGGAGGGGCAGTCGTGTGGTGCCCCTGCCACCTCGGCCCACCCCTCCTCACTGCCTCTATGAACCCTGAACCCTCTGAGGCTGCTGGGCCACCCGCTCATGCAGTGGAGGTGGTGGACATGGACGGGGATTCTGGGACCCCAACTGCTCCTGCCGCGGCACCTTCCGCCAAGAAAGCCTCCCTGAAGGGCAGGAAGAGCCAAGGGACCAAGAAGGGCAAGAGCCCCACCCAGAAGGCAAAACCTCTTGTGGCGAAGGCTCACCCCCCTGCCACAGCCTCGGCCGTGGCTTCTCCTCTTTCCTGTTCCTTCCACCGGCTCTGAGGGCGATGATGTCCCAGCCCCCAGGGCATAGGCCCAGGTAGCCGCCACCCTCCCGCCTGCTGCATCCTGAGCCACTCAAGCCGCCTCCTGGAATTCCATCCCTGGCGGCTGCAGCCTCTTCCCCACCCTCACCAGGAGGCACAGGGTCTGTTGCCTCCTGGTGTTGGTCTCGCCCCATGTGGAGACCTACGTGCGGGCATTGGCACGCGTGGTGGGGCCCACGGTCGTGGTGGCAGCCTCCAAGATGTTCAGGAAGGTGGTATTCTTCCTGACATCCGAGGCCGCCGCCCAGGAGGCAGTGGAGAAGGGTTTGGCAGTGGGGGGAGTCCATGTCCCACTCGAGCCTTTGGAAGACCTGGGCATACGGGTGGTATTTTCCTCCCTTCCTCCCCAACACTGCCCTACTGCCTTTCCTCTCCACCCTGGGGAGGCCCTTGTCAGTCCTAAGTCCCCTTCCTTTGGGCTGCAAGGACCCTACCCTCCACTATGTTCTCTCCTTCCGTCGGCAGGTGCAAATCCAACTCCTGCCGGCGGGGCGTGGTGGAGAAGCCCTAGAAGGGTCATTTTTGGTGCCCTATCAAGGGGCCCAGTACCAGGTATATTACACCTTGGGGGAGGCCCGGTGTTTTCTCTGTCGAGTGATGGGCATGTCCAAAAGGACTGCCCCCTGGCCCGGCTTGGAGATGCACTCGGGACCCCCAATGCCCGGAAGGGCACCGATTCTACCATTGCCAGTGGCCCTGACAGTCCGGACCCTGGGGTCACCCCTCCTCCAACCATGACCGTCATGAGTCCCGCTGGGGCTCCGCAGGGCCCAGACAAGCGAGCAGGCGCCATTGCCACCGCCAAAACCTGCAAGGCCAGGTCTGCGGAGGGGTCGGCGATGGGACTCGGACAGGGCTTACCTCAGGGGGAAGTTTCCCCTTGCCCAGTCCCTGTCTTCCCTCACCCTCCCACCACTGCCCTTGCCCCCTCACTCTTCCCCCCTTCAGGCCCAGCCCTCCTCCTTCGAGGGCTGGAAGGTTGCCATGGGCAGGCGCCACAAGCGAGCCCAGCATTCCACCTCACCCACTGAAGGGGAGGATACCCTCCTCGTGCCTCTAGGGGTGGATGTCGGAGCCATCCCTCCTTCTGAGCCCCCAGATGCTTCACAGCGCCATGGGGCAGCTGAGGTGGCTGCTCTGGTTGCGGAAGGGGTGAACGCCTCCTTCCTGAAGTCCCTGCAAGAGGGAGTGTCCACGGGGGATGCTCCCACCATCCCCACCTCCACTGTGAGGGCGACCGCTGATCCTGCCGCCGACAAGGGTGACCACGTGGCGGCGGGCGGTGGGCTCGCTTTCCTCTCAAGAGGTATTGGCTTTAGGGTTAACCCCGGCTGCCCCACAGGGGGATCAACGTGCCCTGGAGGGACGACAGTTGGCCTCTTCTTCCCCTTCCAGCGTGCCGCTCTCCCTTTTCCCTGCCTCCGAGTTGCCTGTAGCCAGACGTGAACCCCCATTTTAACATCCATCTTTGTCTGCTTGAAACCATGCAAGGCACATAAGAGCAGGAAAACAGCATATTCTTTGAAAACCTTGGAGCAGGAGGTTTAGATATGCTGGCTCAGTGACCGTGACCAACTGTAAGCAGAGATAGGAGGGTGGTCAAACTAAGAGGCTGTACATCGTGCCCTTGACTTAACCCATATTGATACGAACACACAGCCGTCCACGGGGGGAGGAATCTCCTGCCCAACAAGAACATCTGGCACTCCTAATTTAGCTATCTTCCTCTCTTACAAGTGTAAATTAACTTGTAACCTGCTTGTAAGAACTGGCGCCACAAAACGGACCAGTAAAATTTGGCCTCTTAAGATAAGAAAGAGAATACGGGCCCCCATGGGGTATAAAGATGAGTCCAGCAGCACGCTTGCTTTGTGTGTCAATCTACCATCTATCTGCTGGTCGGGTTTGGTGTTTGACCTCCCGAGGTTCCAGAGGGGACGCCCACCTCGTATTCGTCTTTCCTAGGAATTCAGGGACTGGCCCTGGCCTGACACGCTGGAGTCGAGAGGCACAGAAGGGGGTAAAAATTGTACCTAGATGTAGTCCTTTGTTTAAGTATATATATACATAGTGTTAGAGCTCTTTAAAGATTAAGCTGTCATTTAGTACCATTATTTCTATTTTCTATCTTTACCTTTTTCCTGTAACCATTTTAAGATCTATCTATATTTTACTATCAGAGGGGTAGCCGTGTTAGTCTGAATCTGAAGTGGGTCTTTGCCCACGAAAGCTTATGCTTCTACACTTCAGTTAGTCTATAAGGTGCCACAGGACTCCTCGTCGCTATATTTTACTAGTATTTAAGAAATAGAGCAATAGCCATTGTAACATATGATTTATAAGTTCCTTTAATAAACCTATAACTGTTTAAGCTTTAACCTGACTCCTTCAGTTGCTGTAATAGAACCAAGCACAATTTAAAAGAACCTCAGCCAGTCATAAAAAAACAGACATAGGGAGAGCTTAAGCGTTTGGATCTGTGTCACTCCCAGGTGACAAGATCCGTTGGGGCACCTTTTCAGCCTTTCCCAGGCTGCCCGCTGCGAAGGAACTTTGTGTTCTAGCAGTTAAAATCTAAAGTGTAATAAGCTCTTCCTACGCACTAAGGCGTCTGTTAGCCTGTTTGGCTACCCTCTGCAACAGGACCTCGGTCCTAGCAGTAAAGTCACAGACGTTAAACACTCAAAGCTCCTTTCAGCCTTCTGGGCTGCCCGCTGCGACGAGACTTCGTGTCTTAGCAGTTGAAGACTTAGGAGACATACCCACGCACACTGCCCTGACCGTCGGCTGACATTGCCCCAGGGTGTAACCAACTGCCCGGCCATCGGCAGCACTTCGGCCACTGAACCCATGGGCGATCCTAGGGGTCTGGAGTTCCCATCATTCCCCATCACCCCCTGGTGCTGGGGCCTCTGGCGCTGCACTCTAGGCAGTGACGGAGCCTGGCGCTGGGGAGATATTAACTTCCCCCACCACTGCCACCGCTCCCCCACCCTGCGAGGAGGCACCGCATCCTGGTGCTTCTTCCGCTGAGGCTTCTGATCCTGCTCCTGCTCCTAACCCCTGCCCCACTCCTGTTCCCTGTTCAGCCCCTCTCCTAACTGAATTTCCCACCTCTCTTCCTGCTCCCCCTCCTCCTTGTCTTGTTCCTAATCCCCCACCTCTTCCTCCCTTCCCCGATCCCTTCCCTGACATCTTTTCCTCCCCTTACACTGTTACTGCCGCCCCCGGGGCTGCCATGTTCAGTTCAGATGTCAGCACCTGGGAGGCAGTCTTTTTTTTCCTCCCACTCCCAGCATGTCTGGGGCTGTTCTCCCTCCACCACTCCCTGTGCCGTCATCCCAGAAGGGACTTCAGTGTCCCTGATTTCCCACATCAATCGGTCACGGGGCACGTGGAGGGGTCTGGCTCGAGGCTCCAGTGTGCTGAGGGGTGAGATGTGTGACTTCTTGGAGGACATTCGGGGCTCCAAGAACAAAGTGGCTCTCGCCCTTCAGCACTGGGGGGACTTCCATCTCATCCTCCAGACCATAAGGGCCATTTTGGGAGAGGGTAAAGGGACTGGGCGGCGGGAGGCTGTGGCCTACTGGCAGGCCCATACCTTCCATGATGCCCTGCTTACATTTGGGTACAGTCACAGTTTGCTGTGGGGCCCAGTGGGCACTGCCAGCGAGGATCTTTCCCAGCCCTCTCAATGCCGCTGTTCCTTGTTGCCACACTGAACACCCAGGGCTGCAGGCTGGGTCTCCGCAGGTGTCGGGTACTCTTGTTCCTTCAGGAGGGGGGGTATTCTGTCATCTTCCTGCAGGAGACCCACTCCGGCCGCTGATGCTAGGTGGTGGCTGGAGTGGGGGGACAGGGTGTACTTCATTCACCTGTCGGCCAATCAAGCTGGGGTGGTGACCCTGTTCTCCTCGAACCTGCAGCCCGAGGTGCTGGGGACTGCCGAGGCTGTGTGGGGCCGCCTGCTGCATCTCTGGGTCTGGGTGGAGGGGCTGACATTAAATCTAATTAACATCTATGCCCCAGCATCCGGCCCAGAGAGGCTTCGCTTCTACCAGCGGGCGTCTGCCTTCCTTGGCTCTCTGGATCCTCGCGAGTGCCTGGTCCTGGGCGGGGATTTGAACTGCACCCTCACGGAATGGGACTGCACAGGGACCGAGCGGTGCCTGGCCACCGCGGACATCCTCAGGGAGATAATAGACCAACACTCCCTGGTGGACGTCTGGCGTGACCTCCACCCGGGCGATGATGCAGTATTTACCTTCATTCAGGTGGAGGGTCAATGGTCGTTTCACTCCCGCTTGGACCATATTTATCTCTCACATCATCATCTCCTTCAAGCCCACTCCTCCAGCATTTGGCTGGCACCGTTCTCAGACCACCACTTGGTGGCCGTGGTGGCCTCTCCTCAGAGGGGCCGGCCTACTGGCATTTCAACAACAGCCTGCTGGAGGACGTGGGCTTTGTAACATCCTTCTAGGAGTTCTGGCTGGCCTGGGGCAGGCGGTGGTGGGATGTGAGGAAGGTGCGTGTGCGGCTCTTCTGCCGCGACTACACCCAGGGGGCCAGCTGGAGGGGGGATGTGGCGATAGAGCAGTTGGAATGGGAGGTCTTAGAGCTAGACAGGCGGCTGGCCACCGGCCCCAGAGATCCACCCCTCTGCGGAACATACCAGGAGGAACTTCGGGCCCAGGGTGCCTTTGTTCGTTCTCGCATCCATGTCCTTCGGGAGATGGATCGCGTCTCCTGCGTCTTCTATGCCATGGAGAAAGAGGGGGGCTAAAAAGCACATAATCTGCCTTTTGGTGGAGGATGGCAGCCCCCTCACAGATCCAGTGGAAATGCGCGAGAGGGCTTGTGCCCTCTACACCTCTCTGTTCTCCCCAGATCCGACCAACGCCAATGCCCGCAGAGTTCCCTTGAACTAATTCCCAACAGTCAGTGCAGGCGACCAGGACCAGCTAGAGCTGACTCTCTCTGTGGCCGAGTTCTAGGAAGGCCTCCGTCTCATGCCCACCAATAAATCCCCGGGCATGGACAGGCTGACCGTGGAGTTCTAACTCGTGTTCTGGAACGTCCTCGGCCCAGACCTTGCCAGCGTCTGGGCCGAGTCCTTGGAGTCCTCCCTTTATCGTGCAGGCAAGCCATGCTCGCCTTGCTGCCTAAGAAGGAGGACCTCCGTGATCTGAGGAACTGGCGTCCCATCTCGCTCCTCTGCACGGACTATAAAATCGTCGCCAAAGCCATCTCCCTGAGACTCAAGTCCGTGCTGGCGGATGGGGTCCATCCAGACCAAACCTACACCTTCCCGGGCCGTACCATCTTCGACAACCTTTATTTGGTCCGGGATCTCCTAGAGCTAGGGTGTAGGGATGGTCTGTCATTCGCCCTTCTGTCCTTGGATCAGGAGAAGGCGTTCAACCGGATGGACCACGGGTATCTCCTGGGCACTCTGCGGGCCTTCAGCTTCGGGGGCTTTCTCCAGGTGCTGTACGCTTCCGCAGAGTGTTTGGTCAGGCTCAACTGGACCCTGACCGCAGCGGTCAGCTTCGGGCGGGGAGTACGTCAAGGCTGTCCGGTGTCAGGCCAGCTGTATGCTCTGGTCAGCGAGCCCTTCCTCCATCTCCTTTGCAAGAGGTTGACAGAGTTGGTGCTCCGTGAACCAGAGATGTGGCTGGTCCTGTCGGCGTACACCCTCTGGCATATATGCTCTTCGTGGTCCAGGACCCGGGCGACCTGGGGCAGGTGGAGGCCTGCCAAGCCATCTAGTCAGTGGCCTCCTCTGTCCAGGTCAACTGGGTGAAGAACTCTGGCCCGGTGTTGGGGGATGGGTGGCGGGCAGTCTCCCTCCCACCCGCACTTCAGACCATCAGGTGGAGCGCAGGTCCACTGCTCTATCTCGGCGTTTTTCTCTCTGCCACGCATTCCTCTCCTCCGGAGAACTGGCAAGGTTTAGAGTCCAGGGTGGCTGAATGGTTGCGGAGATGGACAGGACTGCTCCGGTGCCTCTTCCTGCTTGGGAGGGCACTGGTACTTAACCAATTGGTCCTGTCCATGCTCTGGCACCGTCTCAACACCCTGGTCCCGACCCCGGGTTCTTCTGGCCAGGACTGCATTGGATCTCTTCAGAGGTTCTCCATCTCCCACTGGAGAAGGGAGGGCAGGGCCTGATGTGTTTGTTCACGCGGGTTCATGTCCTTCGCCTCCAGGCCCTGTAGAGGCTCCTATATGGTGCAGGTAGTCCGGCATGAAAGCGTGCGCCAGCGTGCTCCCTTCGTCGCTTCCGAGAGCTCTGATATGACCGGCAGCTCCTTTATTTGAGGGGCCTTCCACAAGACCTCTCCAGGCTGCTGGCCTTCTACCAGGACATCCTCCAGACTGGGAAGCTACTTGCAGCGACCAGGTCCTTGGGAGTCACCGTGGGGGCAGACCTCCTTGCGGAGCCCCTGCTATGCAACCCCCATCTACATGTGCAGGCGGTGGAGTCCCCCTCGGTGTGCCAGAGGCTGGTCCTGGCAGATGTCACAAGACTCATAGACTCATAGACTTTAAGGTCAGAAGGGACCATTATGATCATCTAGTCTGACCCCTGCACAGTGCAGGCCACAGAATCTCGCCCACCCCTCTTAGAATAATCCTCTCACCTATGTCTCAGATATTGAAGCCTTCAAATACTTTGAAGGCCCCAACATGCAGAGAGTCCTTCAGCTGTGATCTGTGCCCAATGCTACAGAGGAAGGCGAAAAACCTCCAGGGACTCTGCCAATCTACCCTGGAGGAAAATTCCTTCCAGACCCCAAATATGGCGATCAGCTAAACCCTGAGCATGTGGGCAAGACTCACCAGCCAGACACCCAGAAAGTTCCCTATAATGAATGGTCAATTAGTTACCAAGATCATGTTATTTCATCCAACCATCCCCTTATCATAGAACCATAGAGCTGGAAGAGACCTCAGAAGGTCATCAAGTCCAGCCCCCCGCTCTAGGCAGGACCAATCCCATCTAAATCAACCCGGCCAGGGCTTTGTCAAGCCGAGACTTAAACACCTCTAGGGATGGAGACTCCACTACTTCCCTAGGTAACCCATTCCAATGCTTCACTACCCTCCTAGTAAAATAGTTTTTCCTAATATCCAATCTGGACCTCTCCCACCACAACTTGAGACCATTGCTCCTTGTTCTGCCATCTGTTACTACTGAGAACAGCCTCTCTCCATCCTCTTTGGAACCTCCCTTCAGGAAGTTGAAGGCTGCTATCAAGTCCCCCCTCGCTCTTTGCTTCTGCAGACTAAACAGACCCAACTCCCTCAGCCTCTCCTCGTAGGTCATATGCTCCAGACCCCTAATCATTTTGGTTGCCCTCCGCTGGACCCTCTCCAATGCGTCCGCATCCTTTTTGTAGTGGGGGGCCCAGAACTGGACACAGTACTCCAGATGTGGCCTCACCAAAGCCGAATAAAGGGGAATAATGACATCTCTGGATCTGCTGGCAATGCTCCTCTTAATGCATCCTAATATGCCATTAGCCTTCTTGGCTACAAGGGCACACTGTTGACTCATATCCAGCTTCTCATCCACTGTAACCCCCAGGTCTCTTACATATAGTGCAACTCCTCCTCCTTTTTTCCCCTGCCTATTCTTCCTGAACAATCTATACCCTTCCATGACAGCGCTCCAGTCATGCGAGTCATCCCACCCGTCGATTCCTTTTGGGGGTGGTGGCCGTGGAACCCCCATCCCTAGGACTACGCATCCCATGCCTTTCAGTAGATGGTGCTCCCTTCTGGTTTCTACCTTGTGAGGTCCCTTCCAGAGCTTTCAGCACTGCAGAGCCTGTGGAGAGAGCTTGAAAGCGATTGCTTACCTCTATAGCATCGGGGGAATCCCGTGCTGGCCTTTTTCCCCTTCTAGAAGTTACTTGCTGCCAGTTCTCTTCTTGGTCGCGTACTGCCCTCACTGGCTCCTCTGCCTGCCGTGCTTGAAGGATCAATTGCTGCCTTCTATCGAGGAAGTCTTCATCCTCTCTGATCAAGCGTAAGGTCGACACTTGGGCCTCCAGTCCTCTAATTTTTTCTTCCAAAATCTCGACCAGCTTGCACTTGGTGCAGATGAAATCCGTTCTTTCTTCCGGGAGGAAGACAAACATGGCACACGCCGTGCAGGTAACAACAGCAGCAGACGCATCATCAACCATCGCTGCTGTCCTGGAGAAGGGATTTAAAAAGAAAGACAAGAGAACCTCCCGCCCTTCCCTCTCCCCTTCCAAACTCCCTCTCAAAACTCCCTGTTAGCAATCACCTGTTCGCAAGGATCGGAGACCTCCTGGAGTACAACCGGGGAGACTGGGTGGATCTTCAGGCCCTCGTCCAGCGCATGGGGCTCTTCACCCTACGTACTCCCCGGCACGTGCTTCAAGAGGTGAAGGACGCTTTGCCACCCACTGCTCAGGTGTATCTAAACAGGGTCCTGCAAGAGGGTGCACTCTGCCCACCCCTCTTCCCTGACCCTCCTGATCTCTCCATCAGCCCCGCGTACCTTCTCGACCACCTCCCCCTCGTCACCTGAGCCAGCTGCACATGTTGCAGCTGGTCCCCTTCTGAACCGTGCCAGTCACCTGTACACTCTCGTGATTCACACGCTCCACTTCCCCACCCTCGTGTCCCGCCCACATACTAACTGGCAGGATCTCCTACCACCAATAGAGGGTGGGGAACCCCGTTGGGCCAGCCTCTAATCCACCTTGATTCCACAGCCCACCGGGGACATCAGCTGGAGAATCCTACATGGACCTGTGAGCACGGGTGTGTATTTGGTGCGGTTCACCCCCATTCCCGACACTTGCCCCTTCTGTGGCGAGAGGGAGAACCTGGCACATGTCTACCTCGAGTGCGCCAGGTTACAGCCCCTCTTTCAGCTCCTCCAGAACCTCTTGTTGAGGTTCTGGCTGCACTTCTCCCCTCACCTACTAATCTATGCACACCCCATCCATGGCCCCACAAAGTTGCGGGACCTCCTGGTCAACCTCCTCCTGGCTATGGTCAAGATGGTGATTTATAAAACCAGGGAGCAGAGGTTGGCCAAGGGAGGGGCCTGAGCTTGTGGGGCCTATTTCCGTTCCTGCATCCGCTCACGCATCCGGGCAGAGTTCCAATGGGCTGTGTCCACTGGCTCTCTCGAGACCTTTGAGGAGCAGTGGGCGCTGTCCGGGGTTCTCTGCTCGGTGTCCCCATCCGTTTCCTTCATTTTAGCCCTTTGACCCTCACACCTCTCCCTGTTTTAGCTTTGTGTCCTAAGTAATTATTTGGTTTTCTGGGCTCAGTGGACCCTCCCCCTAGGCTGGGGGGAGGTCCTTTAGATGTGGGCGGGCTAATGCCCGCCCACCTCCCGGACTCCAGTAGGCTCAGGACCATGAATGCCAGAAGAGTGGGCACATGCCTGCAGGGAGATGAGAGGTGCTGGGAGACAGAGCCATTTCCTTCTGGGAAGTGTCTTTCTTCACAGGAGGACATGGGGCTTGGATTGCTTCTCCTACATAGCACAGAACAGGCTCATATGCTGTGAATACTTAAGGAATAAATCTCTCCTACAGAAGGAAGCCCAGTGCTCAGCACAGCAGGCCCTGCCATGGGCTGACACAGCACCACCCATGTCAGAGATGGCGCTTCTGTATGGCAAGCAGCAACAAACATTTCACTTATCCATGCGGAGGTGTTCCTATTGCACAGAGAGGCACCACTGCCAGCACTCCCTGGCAAACTTTCTCTTGTCCTTTTGGGCCAGAGCAGACAGAACCTGTGTCTCTCAGAGGGGACATTTTACATGTGATCAGCTGTCAGCCTTTACGACTGTGTTAGCAGCTTGTTCCAGCAGCACTCTGGCCCAACGTCAGTGTAATCAGGGAGGCGAGAGACAGGCAACCAGCACCTCAAACATCAACAAACAAGCGACACCATGAGGCAGACACAGTCCAGGCAAGATTGCTGGGAGCAGCTGCTCCCCTTTATCCTCCCCATGTGCTGCCTCCTACCCGCGGTGCGATACCCACATCTCTATGGCCACTCCTCTCACCATGCATGGTCTCCTTGATAGCACACTTCAATGTCTTTCTTTCTTTTTGTGGCCCCATCTCTACACTCCCAGTGCCCCGTAGACATTAATTAATTACAGGCCAATCAAGGGAGGGAAGAATTCTACAGTGGGGAACTGAGGTACGGAGAGACTCAGAGACTCGCCAATGGTCACACAAGGACCGTGGCACAGGAGGGAATTGAAGCCAGATCTCCAGCATCCTGCTCAGTGTCTCAGCCACGTGACCATCCTTATGTTATGTCCACAAACCTGTATGGGACAGTGGGCATATGCTCCCTCCTCACCGTGCACCAAGGTGCTGCTCTGGGCACCTGCCTCAAACCACCCAGTCACTGGGTAAGTCACTGAACAGCCAGGAAAGAGCAGTGATAGCCAGCCACTCCTGCTCTGACCTACAGACAAACGGCTCACCAGGGCCTGGACAATTCAGGGACTGGGGTGGAGATTTAAATCCTTAGAAACAACATGAAAATACACATAACCCCCCCGCCCTTTGTGACTGGTCCTTCACATGGATGCCAGAACTGCCCACTGAAGAAGTTTCACACAGCAACCCTACCCCCATTACCATGGCCGACTCACACCTGCTGTGTTCACATTCTCAGCATGCAGTATGCTGCAGAGGAGGGTTTCTGGCCATTCCAGGGGTTCGGCAAGTCTGACAAAGTGTGAGGAGCAACTAGGGGAAGAAACATACATACAGCTTTTGAGCTTTTATCAGAAGCAGGATGTCCGCCAAACAGTCGGAGGTGCCCGTAGACAATCTGCGTACTAAAGGAGCACTCAGAGATGACAAGGCTGTTGTGAAGAAGCTACATGAACTCTTTGCATCTGTCTGCGCTGCAGAAAATGTGAGGGATGATTCCTACACCCGAGCCAGGGTGAGGAACAAAGGTGCTGTCTCAATTTGTCTCAGCTCATATAAAACTGATTTTTAAAAAAGGCTCCAGAGGGGAGCTATCATTCAGTTAGCTTAAACCAGCCTCTGTACCAGGTGTCTGTTACATACCATAACGAGCAGTTTCATATCTGAGTTCTTTCAAAACTCTTAAATCACCAGGAACAAATGTTATTTTGACTCCTCAATTTATTACTAATTAGGTGAATAAGAGGTTTTAGAAGAAACTAACAAAGGGTATGTCTACACTACAGCGCTAATTCGAACTAACTTAGTTCGAATTAGTTAATTCGAACTAAGCTAATTCGAACTAATGCATCTAGAACTAAAAACTAGTTCGAATTAGCGTTTTGCTAATTCGAACTAGCGCGTCCACATTAAGTGGACCCTGAACCGGGCTTAAGGATGGCCGGAAGCAGTGCCGGCAGGGCATCAGAGGAGGACTTAGAGCATGGAGCTGCTGTCTCAGGCTAGCCGAGGGCTGTGCTTAAAGGGTCCCGACCCCCACCCCGGACAGACAGTTCTCAGGGGTGCCCCGCTTGCAAAGCAGTCCTGGCTTGGAGTGCCCTGAGTGCCCACACTGGGCACATCACAGAACTCGGCCATCAGTCTGTCTGCACTTGCCGCAGGCTGCCATCTGGGGAGAGGGAGCAATTGGGGGGCTGCAGGAGAGCTTCCATCCCCAGAAGCCCACAAAGCCAGCCCAGTCCTCCCCATCGGGGGCTCGTGCCCCATTCGTCCCTCACCTCCTTCCACTTACCCTTCCCTAGCCCCTCTTCTTGATGTACAAAATAAAGATAACGTGTCTTCCAAAATGGAATCTGTCCTTATTGAACAAAACTGGGGGAGACTGGGAAAAGGAGGTGGGAGAGGGGAAGAGAGAGGCTGGGAGAGGGGAGGGCAACTAAAATGATCAGGGGTTGGGAACAGGTCCCATATGAAGAGAGGCTAAAGAGACTGGGACTTTTCAGCTTAGAAAAGAGGAGACGGAGGGGGGACAGGATAGAGGTCTCTAAAAGCAGGAGTTGGGTGGAGACGGTGCATACAGAAAAGTTCTTCATTAGTTCCCATAAAGAAGGACTAGAGGACACCAAAGGAAAGGAATGGGTAGCAGGCTTCAAACTAGTAACAGAAAGTTGTTCTTCACAAAGCAAAGAGTCAACCTGTGGAACTCCTTGCTGCAGAAGGCTGTGAAGGCTAGAACTAGAACAGAGTTGAAAGGGAAGTGAGATCAAGTCATGGAGGTTGAGTCCATGGAGTGCTATTAGCCAGGGGGTAGGAGTGGTGTCCCTGCCCAAGGTTTGTGGAAGGCTGGAGAGGGATGGCACGAGACAAATGGCTTGGTCACTGTCTTCGGTCCACCCCCTCCAGGGTCCCTAGGGTTGGCCGCTGTTGGCAGACAGGCTACTGGGCTAGATGGACCTTTGGTCTGACCCAGTACGGCCATTGTAAGCTCAGGGCTCAGGGTCAGCGGTCTCAGTGGACCCCCTTGATTCTCTTGCACACCTGCTCCTGGGTGGCCAGGCTGGCAGCTCTCCTGCCCAAGCCGGCCACTTTCCTGTGCCTAGTGCGGAGATCATGGACGAGGTCCACGATGTCCGCACTAGCCCAGGTGGGTGCCCACCTCTTGCGGTTCCGGGCAAGCTCCCGGGAGCCGCCAGCCTGGTCCCGGGAAGAGGGGGAGGGCTGGGGAGCATCGGGTGGGTGGCTCGATCCGTGCCAGGTGCAGGGTCTGCTGGCTGGGTGCTGGCAGGCTTGCACCTGGCACGGGCACCGTAGCCAGCCCGTGCCCCTTTAAGGGGTCCGGGGCCAGGAGGGGGGCAGTAGAGTTTCCCTGGTGTTGGCCAGAGTGGCCACCAGGGAAACCTGGGGAGGGCTAGCCTCCCACTAGTTCGAATTAAGGGGCTACACACCCCTTAATTCGAACTAGCTAGTTCGAACTAGGCTTAATCCTCGTGGAATGAGGTTTACCTAGTTCGAACTAAGCGCTCCGTTAGTTCGAATTAAATTCGAACTAACGGAGCGCTAGTGTAGCGCCTATGAAAGTTAGTTCGAACTAACGTCTGTTAGTTCGAACTAACTTTGTAGTGTAGACATACCCTTAGGCACTTAAGCAAATTAGGGAGGCATGGGATAAGAGGAAAGGTCCTCTCATGGACTGGTAACTGGTTAAAAGACAGGAAACAAAGGGAGAAATAAATGGTCAGTTTTAAAAATAGCATGTGACAGACCGGGCCGTGTCTGGGCACAGCTAAGGGCGTCCGCTCAGGGCGAATTGCTCAAATCCGGGGTTCCTTACAGCCCCCGACTGGTGACCTCTCCACACAGGCCACAAACCAGTCCCACAGAGCGCTTCAGCAACCTGCCTGAAGCCTCCCGAGCAAAACCCCTTCGACACCCCAGCAATATCCGTGCCCCAGATGGCCCCGGGCCTATACACAGGTGGGGGGTCCTAGCACCCAATCCCACCTACCCCGAACAAGTTCTGTCCGGTTCCAAGAAACCAGCCACAGATCCCTGGTCAATTTACCCTATGGACCTTACCCACAAATCACGCTGGGCCAATCCTTTAGAATCTATATCTAAAGGTTTATTATTACAAGAAAGAAAAGCCTGAGAGTAAGGTTATTAAAGTACAGTACGTTACATGCACCGAATCTCCCAGTTCTCGATGCAGGCTCTAGCAGAGATGTTGCAGCTGCTGGTTTAAAAGTTCTTATTGCACATCCTACGATCAGGATGGGTTCACAGGTCTTCCGGGCTCTTCAATCCCTGCAGTGCTGCCTCTGGGATGAAGTGCTGAGCTGAGAACAAAATGGCATCGACCGCATGGCCTCTTTTATCCCCTTCCTGGCCTCTTCTTGTATGCAGCAGGTCACCTGGTCCGAGGCCAATCTCTATGTTCCCTGCTGGCTGCCCTCAGGTGACAAATCCCATTCTTTGGGTGTGTCCATAGCCCATTGAGAGCCATTGTTCCACAGGGCTTTGCTACTCAGCCTGTCCATAGCAATGCTTAACCACATTCACAGAAATATTCAGCTTCCACACAGATTACAGATTCCTACCTACACACACAGACATTATACACTCACATAAATAGCGTACATAAGATCAACAAACAATAAGCTCCCATTCAATACCCCACATGGCTCCCCCCACACCAATTTCTGGGGCCAACACCCCCACCTAGGGGTGCAGCAGCGATCTGGCTGCTTCCCTCCAATTCAGCAATGTGACATAGCAATAGCAAGTTGCTTCAAAGATCTGTGCTGTTCAACATAGTCATAACCAGGCTGAACTGTCAAGTGACAAAAGTTTCACACAATACAAAATGACTCCAGAAAGTTAATTCCAAAGCTCACTGTGAAGAGCTACAAAGGGATCTCACTAAACTGGATGACCGGGTGACAAAATGGCAGATAAAATTCCATGTTGATAAATGCAAAGTAATACACATTGGAAAATAGCATCCTAAATATATATCCAAAATGATGGGGTCTAAATTACCTATTACCACGCAAGAGTCATTTCAGATAGTTCTTTGGACATATCCACTCAATGTGCAGCATCAGTCAAAAAAGCAAATGGTATGTTGGGAATCATTGATAACAAAATAGAAAATCATGTTGTCTCTATAGAAATCCATGGTATGCCAACACTTTGAATACTGCAGGAAGTTCATGTCAACCCATCTCAAAAACGTGAAGAGGTTCAGAGAAGGGCAACAAAAATGATTAAGGGTATGGAACAGTTTCCATAGGAGGGGTGATTGCACAGCCTGGGACTGTTCAGCTTAGACAAGAGATGACTGAGGGGGATATGCCAGACATCTATATGATTATGCCTGAGGTGGGGAAAGTGAATAAGAAAGTGTTATTTGCCCCTTCACATAATACAAGAACCAGGGGGCCAGGGAAATTAACCAGGGAAATTAATAGGCAGCAGGTTTAAAATAAACAAATAAAAAAAGAAATGCAAAGCACAGTCACACAGTCAACCTGTGTAACTTGTTGCCAGGGGATGTTGTGAAAGCCAAAAGAATAGCTGGGTTCAACAAAGAACTGTAAGCCCCTGGGGGATAGGTCCATCAATGGGTACTAAACAACATGGTTAGAAACACAGCCCCATGCTCCAAGTGTTCCTAAACCTCCAAATGCCAGAACCACCTGGCACTGGCACTGCGTAAAGACAAGCTACTGGGCTACATGGCCTTTTGGTCTGACCCAGCATGGCCGCTCTTATGTGATGTCAGATGAAGCCAGGCTAAGAGGGTGAAAGCATTGCTCCCAACACACGTCTCCACATGCAATAAAAGCACCCATCCCTTTGGCTGGTGCTGTTTGCATGTAGTTCAGTCCTGAGTGAAAATCTCTTTTCACTAACCCCAGCCTGAGTTCTGCTGTGATGGACAAGTGGCCTGCTCTTCTGCGCCAGGGCTGAGCAGTGTCTCCACTGAGAGCAGAAAGAGGGAGGTAACAAATTGCTTCATTCATACTTGTGAGGGTTATGGGGGGGTGCGATCACCCCCTACCAGCCAGTAGGGGGGGTCAGTGGACCCCTCCACCTTGCGACCCGGCCTGCAGTTCAGGCCCTTAGTCTAGTTTTCCAGTCTTTGGGTGCGATCACCCCCTTTCCGCCCAGCAGGTCAAGGGGGGATCAGCGAACCCTGGTTCGTATCCGACTTTAGTGAACGGGTTAAGGGTGGTCGGGGTTTCGCTGGGGGGGGGGGGGTTGGGAGGGGGACCTGGTCCCGCCCCCTCTCCGGGTCCCAGCCCGGGGCCCTGAGTGCAGGGGCTCAAGTTAGCCCCTGCACGGCAGACGGGGGACGTGTTTCCTCCCGCAACTCATCTGCCCATGGGTGCCAGAAGGCTTCCGCCCCGGGCTGCTTCCTCCCTTCCCCCAACCCCCTAAGACGTTCTGCCGTTTCCCCCGGCTTACCGTGATTCTGAAGGTCTGGTCCGGGGTTGATCTGAGGGGAACCCAGGGGACAGCTGGCTCCCGAGCTTCTTGTCCCAGTCGGGCCGCCCTCTTTGTGGCCGCCAGGGTTCGTCCTGGTCATCTCCTGATCCAGGGCTGGCCGCTCGCCAGCTGTGGAGGCTGTCCTGAGAGCCCTGGGGGTGAGGGTGGGCCACCGGCCGGAGTCGGGTGCGTCCGCCTCGGACGCGGCAGCCTCGGACGCGGTCAGCACGGCCCCGGGGTTCTCCGCGGCCTCTCTGCTGCCGCCCGGCGCCCCCCGCCCAGCGTCCGTTTTAGTGCGGGGCAGCACGGCTGGGCCGTCTGCCCCATCACACACCTTCCCCCTTAAATCCTCACCCATCCCCACCTCCTCTCCGCCTTCGCGCTCTGGTATCCACGACAAACAATCTGCGTTTGCGTTTGCAGTTCCAGATCAGTGTTTTACTGTGAATTGGTATGGTTGCAGACTTAAATACCACCTTAGTATGCGTGGATTTGTGTCCTTCATATTCTGGATCCATTGAAGGGGTGTGTGGTCTGTCACCAAGGTGAATTCGCCACCTAGGAGGAAATAACATAATGATTCAATAGCCCACTTAAGGGCCAGGGCCTCTTTTTCAATGGTTGCATACCCCTTTTCCCGGGGAAATAGCTTACGACTCAAGTATAGAACTGGGTGCTCTGCCCCTTCCTCCTCCTGGGCTAACACTGTCCCCAACCCAAGGTGGGACGCGTCTGTCTGTAGAATAAAAGGTTTGTTAAAATCTGGTTGTATTAGAACCGGGGCATGGGTTAATTCGTGCTTTAGCCTTTTAAAGGCAGCGTCACACTGCTCCGTCCACTTTACTCGTTGCGGTTGCCCTTTGCTCGTTAGATCTGTAAGGGGGGCCGCTACCGACGAAAAATTGGCCACAAGCCTCCGATAATAGCCGGCGAGCCCCAAAAATTGGTGAACTTGTCTCTTCGTGGACGGGGTCGGGTACTCCCATACTGCTTGTATCTTACTGAGCAGGGGCTTAAGTCGCCCCCGCCCCACCATGTACCCTAGATAGGAAATCTCCGTTTTCCCGAAGTGACACTTCTTTGGGTTGGCCATCAAGTTCGCCCGTCGGAGCGCCCCCAGTATGGTTGCTATATGTTCAAGATGTTGCTCCCAAGACTTACTGAAAATTACAATGTCATCTATATATGCCGCTGCATATTCCTGATGGTCCCTTAGGATATGGTCCCTCAGTCTTTGAAAAGTGGCGGCGGCCCCGTGCAGGCCAAAGGGCATGTTCACGAACTGATATAGCCCGAATGGGGTGGCGAAAGCTGTCTTAGCCTGAGCTTCGGGGGATAGGGGGATTTGCCACTATCCCTTCGTAAGGTCTATGGTCGAGAGGTAGCGGGCCCTCCCCAGCCGGCTCAACAGCTCATCAATGCGGGGCATGGGGTACGCGTCGAACTGGGAGATCGCATTTACCTTATGGAAGTCTATGCAGAATCTAGTGGATCTGTCAGATTTCAGCACCAGCACTATCGGGCTTTGCCATTCGCTGCAGGATTCTTGGATCACACCCCACTCCAACATCGCCTGGAGTTCCTCCTTCACTACGCCCCACAGCTTGCGGGGTAACGGCTGCAGGTGGTCCCGCATGATCTTACCCGGCTCCGTTATTATGTTGTGGCGAACCCCCTGGGCTTGTCCTGGTCGGCTGGTCAACACCTCCCGGAACCGTTGTAGTACCTGTTTCACCTGTTCTTGCTGAGTCGTAGAGAGCGTTTCCCTGATCCGGGCTTGATCTAATGCGACCTTGGGATCTCCCCAGGGCCCGAACTCAATATCGGCGGGCCGTGGGTCTATCAGGAGGGCCTCCCGGGGGTTCCATTTTTTTAGCAGGTTTACGTGGTAAATCTGGGTCTCCCTCCGGTTGCTGTTTAATAGGATCTCGTAATCCACCAGGCCGACCTGTCTCACCACCCTGAAGGGCCCCTGCCATCGGGCCAATAACTTTGATTTCCCCTGTCGGGAGTAGCAATAGGACTGAGTCGCCCGGTGCGAATGTTCTTACCTTGGCTTTAGGATCATAATGGGCCCGTTGTCCATCTTGGGCTTTCTGGAGGTTTTCGCGTGCCCATTCTGCTAGGCCGCAGAGATTTTTCCGCAGTTTTTTCCACATACTGCGCCACTCCAAGGGCCGGGGTCACTTGTTCCTCCCAACCCTCTTTTATCAGGTTGAGGATTCCCAGAGGCCGTCGCCCGTACAGCAGCTCAAAGGGGGAAAATCCGAGCGATGCTTGGGGTACCTCCTGGACCGCGAACATCAAGGCGGGTAATAACTTATCCCATTCCCGAGGGTCGTCCGTGACGAACTTATGCAGCATCCCCTTCAGGGTCTGGTTAAAGCGCTCCACGAGTCCATCCGTCTGGGGGTGGTAGATGGACGTCCGGAGCTTCCGCACCTGGAGGAGCCTACACACTTCAGTCATTACTTTGGATGTCAAATTAGTTCCTTGGTCTGTTAGCAACTCCTTTGGCAACCCCACCCGGGAGAACACTCTCACCAGCTCCTCTGCTATCACTGCCGCAGTAGCCTTCCTCAGGGGGGTGGCTTCGGGGTACCGCATTGCATAGTCAATGATGACCAGAATATATAAGTGCCCCCTGCTCGATTTCTCTAGCGGCCCCACCAAGTCCAACGCAATGCGCTTGAATGGGGTCCCCACGATCGGGAGGGGAATGAGGGGCGCGGGCGGTACTTGCGTCGCTGATGTCCGTTGGCACTGGGGGCATGAGGCGCAAAAATCTTTAACGTCTTGGTATACCCCAGGCCAGTAAAACTGTTGGAGAATTCGTTGTTGTGTCTTTTCGGTTCCCAGGTGGCCGGCCCAGGCATGGTCGTGGGCCAATTCCATTACTTTCCACCGATAAGGTCGGGGTACGATCAACTGATGCCTCTCCTCCCCTCCTACGTCCCCAGTGGTGACCCGGAACAGCCGGTCCTGCCGTACTTCAAAACGGAGCCCTTGGGGCTTTCGCCCCCCGCTTTCCCCTGTAGCTTCTACCTGCGCCCAGGCGTTTTGAAGGGTCGGGTCCTCCCTTTGCAGGGTCGCGAAGTCCCCCTCGTCCAGTTCCAGGCGAGGTGCCGTCGGCTGGACATTCGGCCGGAGGTTGGCCTCGGAAGACGGTCCTGCCACTTCCTCCCCATGTGCCACGAGGATACGTCCTCCCTGTTTCTCCTCCTTTGGGTTCCCCTGCGCTCGTCCCCAGTTGCCTAACAGGTGGCCCAGCCCCGGCCAATCTCTTCCTAACAGCGCGGGGTATGCCAGCTTGGGTGCTACCGCCACCTCGCAGGTTTCCCTTTACCTGCCCATCGTAGATCTCTACTTTGGTTGTGGGGTATGAGTGGACATCCCCGTGAACACACCGCATGTATACCCGCGGCCCCCGAGGCTTTCTGGGTTTAAGGATGTCGGCCCTTATAATTGTTTGGCCACACCCTGAGTCTAACACCGCCTCTACCCATCGGTTGTTAACCTGGATCCCGAGGGTCATTTGCGCGCGGTCCCACTTGCCCCCATTTACCTTCCCAGCTGGCCCTTGGCCAAATGTGCAGTCCATGAGGGGGCAATCCTTCTTGTAGTGGCCTTCCTGGCCGCACTGGTAACACGCCCCTTTTGCTCCGACTTCAGGTTTCGGGTTCCGCTCGGGCTCCTGGTGTGGTCTCTCCATTCCGGGCGTCGGGCCCTCCGGTCGGCTCCATCGGGGCGCTAGCCTCCTTTCCGGCACCAGGCTTAATGAGGCTTTGCATCCGTACCCCAGCTGGGGTTTTATTCCGGCCCACGGTGGAGGAGGTCCCCCGGACTGGGTGTCCCTCGATGTGCTCTTAGGTCTGGGCGCTTCGGCCCCTTCGGCGGCGAGGAAGTGCTCCATTAAGGTCACGGCCTCTTCGAGCGTCTCGGGGAGGTGCCGTCGCACCCACCGCTGACCTTCGGAAGGCAGGATCTTAACGTATTGTTCCAATATTATGGTCTCGGCCACCTGCACCCCGGACTTGTTCTCGGGCTCAAGCCACCTCATCCCTGCCTCTTTAACCCACTGGGCCACCGCCCTGGGGCGTTCCCGTGGCTCGTAACGGGCTTTGCGAAATCTCTGGCGGTATGTCTCGGGGGAGACCCCTAGCTGGTCCAGGATTGCCTCTTTCACTTTGTAATAACACAGGGCGTCCCGTGCCGACATCACCCGGTACGCCAGCTGCACCGGGCCCGACAGGTAGGGGGCCAGGAGGGTCTCCCAATGGTCTTGTGGCCACTTAGCAGCAGTGGCCACCCTCTCAAATGTAACAAGGAAGGCCTCGGGGTCATCTTCTGGACCTAGCTTGGTTAACCGTATCGGCAGCTGCATGCCTTCCTCGCTCCCCATTACGGAGGGTCCACCTCCTACGGCGCCCGCCCCCGGTGGGGCTTCCCGCAGCTCTTTGACCATTTGTCCCTGTTGCTCCTGGAACTTGGCCAGGATTTGCTGCAACGCCTGGGTCTGCTGTTGCTGTAATTGTTTCTGGTTCTCCACCAGCCACTCGAGAACTTTGTTCATCTCCATGTCCCTGCTCAGAGAATTAGCAGTTTGTTATTGCGGGCGGGCTACACCAGCCCCCCCCCCCTTCTTTCTCTCTCTCTCTCTCTCTTTTTTTTTTTTCCTACAACTGAGGCACCCGCTCTGCCCCTTACGTCATGGGCGGGGTAGCAGTGCCCACATTCTCCACCACGTGTTACCCGTTCGCCCAAACCCTCCCCGAGCCCGGGTGGGGGTGTTGTCCCGTGTCTATGACTCTCCCCGAAGGGTCCTTTCGATTTCTATATATATATATTGGTGTGTTTGGACTCGCTCACTTCCTCGGGGCCGGGAAGGGGGCTCGGGCCCTCCCTCTCTCCAAGCCCCGGCCCAGGGCCCTAAGGCAGGGATGTTTATCCCTTACCAGTGGAGGGGGCTGAGACCCCTAAACCCTCCACTCACGGGGGCCACGGCCCTGCCCTGGGCCACTTCTTCCCGGTCAGAGTCCGGTTCTCCAGTGTGGGGATAAGCTTACCGCCGGCCACCTCCTCGGGGGGGTGGAAGGACGCTCCTGCTCCCTGCCGCTCTCCCCCCTATGCTCCTGATCCTGGCCCTTTTGAAAGGGCCGTGACTTGGCGTCCCCGGCTGACCCCGCCCCCACGCACGCTGTCCTGCCCTCAGCGTCCCCAGCCGTCCCCGTCCCCGCGCACGCCGCCCTGCCCTCCTGGCATCCCCAGATGACGTCACACGGGACATCATCAGGGTGTGTCTGCCCGGGCCGCCGATCCTCGGCCGCGGTCAGCACGGCCCCGGGGTTCTCCGTGGCCTCTCTGCTGCCGCCCAGCGCCCCCTTTGTCTGCTCTGCCCCCCGCCCAGTGTCCGTTTTAGTGCGGGGCAGCACAGCTGGGCCGTTTGCCCCGTCACAGTTTGCTTTTGCTATAAATCATCAGTCATGTTCTTAAGATATTATTGTGGGAAAAGAATATCTGTACAATGGGCGCCGTGCTGGCCCTCTCTCCTGCTGCTTTGGAGTGATTTACTTTTGGATTAGTCTCTGATAGAGAAGTGCTTGGCTGATGATTCTTCCTCGTATATCAAAAGGGAAATCCTTAAGACATCACTATAAAACAGCAGGAAAGAGCACCTACCTGACTCATAAACTTATATGATGTCGTTTAGTCAGATAGGCCATCTGTTTCCCTTCTATACCCATATGTCCTTTGATGTCCCCTACTCCCTCACAGTTACCTCCCGTGAGCTACTGGAGAAACTGGGGCGTGCCCAGTTAATCTCCACCCTAGACTTAACCAAGGGGTACTGGCAGGTACAGTGAAACCTTTGTTATCCAGCATTGCCCCCAGCCACAATACTGTAACATCTTCAGGCGCACAGGCCGGGCTTGGTTTACCATAACTGGCTTAACAATTTTGTATTTAAGAAGTACTAATCATCTTTAACTCAAAATAGAAATGTGAGACCAATTGCCTCACACTACAAAACTACCAATATTAAAAACTTGAGTTTTACTATTGTTGTCCATTGGTTTTTCCTAGGTTGATGGGACCCTCAGGTAACTGGAATTTTTAGATAACCGGAACGCCCTAATCCCTGAGCGTGCAGGATAACACAGGTTTTACTGTACCTCTGGAGGAAGCAGCTAAGGAAAAATCAGCCTTCATTACACATGAGGGGCTATATGAATTTAATGTGCTCCCTTTCGGGCTGCACATCGAACCTGCAACCTTCCAAAGGCTTGTGTACAATCTACTAACCAGATTTGGGAAATTTGCAGTGGCCTATCTGCACGCAGAGGCAAGCTGAGGCGAGGCAAGCGGAAGCACAGACAAGATGTGCTGAAACGGAAGCCAAAGTTGCACTGGAGAAAGTTAAAAGGCCAGACAACTCCAGGTACCCCACCCAACCACCCTGCTCCAACTAATGCTCCTCAGCCCAGGAAATACTCAATGTACCGGGTAGATGATGTAGAGGCCTTCTTAGAAAGTTTTGAAAGGGCCTCTCTTGGGTACAGCATCCCCGAAGAGTAGTACATGGTGGAGCTGAGATCACAACTCAGTGGACAACTAACAGAAGTGGCAGTTGAAATGCCTAGGGAACACATGAAAGACTATGAACTTTTTAAACAAAGTCAGACTTAGGATGGGGCTCACCGCTGAACATGCCCATTGCCACTTTAGAGCCTTAAGGTGGAAACTGGGTATGACAGTGCCCCAAATTGCCTACGAGATTAAAAGGAACTGGGATTCATGGATATCAGGAGCAAAGGTGAAGACTATGGAAGAGCTATCTCTCCTGATGCAAATGGAACAGCTCCTAGAGGGCCTTCCTATAGAGCTCCAGAGATACATCCGAGATGGGAACCCTAAGGATATGAGAGAGGTGGGAGATATGAGCCAGGTGGATGGAGGTGACGGAAGAAAATAAAACTAACACCCACCTCAAGGGAGACCACAGACATTCCCTCGTCCCCCCCACCCCGTCCTCCGGCAACCCACCTCACTCCAGTGATACGTCAGTCGTGCTATGTTTTAAATGTAATGAACCGGGGCATGCAAAGGCCAACTGTAGAAGAGCACCAACAGACAGCAGCGCATCACACTGGGGTCACTTCAAGAAACCTCAGGCCCAGATGCCTCACAAATTCCCCCAGAGCAAAGGGAGATTGTGTGTGGGGGCAGAAGGGGAGGTTGTTGCATGGAGGGACACTGGAGTACAGGTAAGTTGTATGCAGTCAGAAATCCACTTGGACAGAACTAAACCAATCCACAAATCCCCAAGACTGTTTGTTTAGAGATCGCCATGCCTTGGGATCTTTCTGTGGTTGATACAAAGGCTATCCAAGTAGCATGCGACTACCCTACAGACATCTAGTGCATGTAACACTGCCTCCCTCTTATCCGTGTGGGGTTTTGGGAAAAACACAGGTAAGCATATAGGTTCATTACAATGGAAAGGGGTAGGCACTTTGAGGTGGAATTTAAGGTACAGATGGAGTATGACTATCTTTCTGAAATAAAGGGGGGGGTCTGCCACAAGGGCACCGAGCTCAACTACTGTGTTCCCCACTCTGGCACTCTGAGGGTATGTCTACACTACAGCACTATTTCAAATTAACTTAGTTCAAAATAGTTAATTCGAATTACACTAATTCGAAATAACGCATCTATACACAAAAACTATTTCGAAATAGCGTTTTGCTATTTCGAAATAGCGCGTCCACACTGAATGGACCCTGAACCGAAGTTAAGGCTGGCCGGAACCAGTGCTGGCAGGGCATCAGGTTAGGACGTGAGTGTGTGGGGCTGCTGCCTGAGGCTAACTAACAGCTCTGTGCTTAAAGGGACCCGACCCCCACCCCGGACAGACAGTTCTCAGGGTTCCCCGCTTGCTGGTCTACCTCGATGAGGGACAGCAAAGCAGTCCTGTCTTGGAGTGCCCTGAGTGCCCGAACGCGGGACACCACAGCACTCGGCCACATGGAGCCAGAGCTGCCCCTGGGCACGCTGGTTCGTCTTGTGGGGTCGGTGCCATCAGCCCGGCTGCACTTGCTGCAGGCTGCCATCCGGGGGGTGCATCGGGGGGCTGTCAGGATCCAGGAGGCCCTGAGGGAGAGCGTCCACCATGAGGAGCCCTCAGAACCTCCCTTGTCCCCCCCCAAACCTGAATAAGATCCATGATCCCCACCCTGGACCAGGAAGGCGCCCGCCTTCTCCAGCCCCTGTCAGGCTCCTGGGAGCTGGCAGACTGCTCCTGGGGAGCGGTGGAGGGCTGGCTGCCAGTGGCTTGCTGGCTCATGTTTTGGGGCCACTGGATGAGGGGCCCCGGTGGCCACTGCTGGCTCTGGGCTGGCAGGCTTGGAGCTGGCACAGGCACTGTGGCCAGGGTCTACCCCTTTAATGTCTCCGGGCTGGGGGAGAGGAAAGTAAGTTTTCCTTGTTGTGCCCAGAGTGGCCACCAGGGCTCGCTGGAAAGGGCTGGAGGCCCCCTATTTCGAATTAAGTGTCTACACAGCACTTATTTCGAATTAGCTATTTCAAATTAGGTGTTATTCCTCGTAGAATGAGGTTTACCTAATTCGAAATAAGGGCTCCGCTATTTTGAATTTATTTTGAAATAGCAGTTTGTATGTGTAGATGCTATTACAGTTAATTCGAAATAACTGCTGTTATTTCGAATTAACTCTGTAGTATAGACATACCCTCCCACACAAAGGAAGCAGGCAGGGAATCTATATCCAATTCACATTTCAACACTCTATCTCAATTGGTTCTCCTGGCCCCCTGGCCAACACCTTTGCTAGCTACCTGAATTTAACCCCTTAGTCATCACCTCCGCTAGGAGGGTAGGTGTAATGAACAGAAGGAATCCTGACCAGCACCCGGTGAGTACTAGGAAGGCCACCTTCAAACATAATGCTTAGGGCACTAAACTGGCAAGCCATTTGAACCCCTGGCCACTTGTTCTATGCTGCACCTGAGCTGAGGTCCCAGGCTGGAGGTGGGATCTTTGTAGACGGGTAAGTATTCTAAATGCCCTTCTGTCGTGGGGTGACCCACCCCACATGGCTCTGCCCAGGGGTTGAGTTGTTACACTCACCGGCCCTGAGGCCTAGTCCAGGTTCAGGGTGGATGGGGTAGGGGGGTCCGGGCCCTCCCTCTCCACCGGACCCCAACCCAGGGCCCTGTTAGTGGTGGGTGGTTCCCACCACTGGCTCGGCGGGGGGGTTATCCCCGAAATGCACCAAGCCCACCGGGGGATTCCCTGCCCCCTGCCCTGGGTTGCTTCCTACCCCAGCCCCATGGCCGACGGAGACCCCACCTGCAGACGCTGGGTTGGCGGCGGCCGTGGCATTGGCAGGTCCAGCGTCTGGGGCAGCAATTACGGGGTTGTCCCCCGTGGCAGGGCGAGCTGCCCACTGGGGTCAGCATTGTGGTCGTGCTCGGCCCAGGGACTGTAGCAGCGGCGGCAGCAGCAGGCCCAGCAGCTCTTGCTCTAGCGGCAGGTCTGGTTGTGGCTCTGGCGGTTGGGCAGGAGTTCCTCCCTCCCTGGAGGCCAGCCCCAACTGAGCTGTCTCCCGGGCTTTTATATCTGGCCTAGAGTTGGAGCATAAAACTTTTGATGGTGGGATGAGTGAACACGAAATTCTCTTCTATCAGGAGATGGAATGCGCTTATCACAGCCAAATGAACCTTTAAAAACTAATAGATATCCCTGTGTTCTTAATGGAAAGTAGGTACTCACGTATAGAGGGAAGTAAGGCTGATGCGGGTGTCACCTGCTGTTCATCACACCAGAGGGAGAATGTACACCATTTATAGAGCTATGATCTTCTAGTGGCCAGTCATAGAATCATAGAATCATAGAACTGGAAGAGACCTCAGAAGGTCATCAAGTCCAGCCCCCTGCTCTAGGCAGGACCAATCCCAACTAAATCAACCCGGCCAGGGCTTTGTCAAGCCGAGACTTAAACACCTCTAGGGATGGAGACTCCACTACTTCCCTAGGTAACCCATTCCAGTGCTTCACCGCCCTCCTAGGGAAATAGTTTTTCCTAATATCCAACCTGGACCTCTCCCACCACAACTTGAGACCATTGCTCCTTGTTCTGCCATCTGTCACTACTGAGAACAGCCTCTCTCCATCCTCTTTGGAACCTCCCTTCAGGAAGTTGAAGGCTGCTATCAAATCCCCCCTCACTCTTCGCTTCTGCAGACTAAACAGACCCAACTCCCTCAGCCTCTCCTCATAACTCATATGCTCCAGCCCCCTAATCATTTTGGTTGCCCTCCGCTGGACCCTCTCCAATGTGTCCACATCCTTTTTGTAGGGGGGGGCCCAGAACTGGACACAATACTCCAGATGCGGCCTCACCAAAGCCGAATAAAGAGGAATAATGACAACTCTGGATCTGCTGGCAATGCTCCTCTTAATGCACCCTAATATGCCATAAGCCTTCCTGGCTACAAGGGCACACTGTTGACTCATATCTAATTTCTCATCCACTGTAACCCCCAGGTCCTTCTCTGCAGAACTACTACTTAACCGGTTGGTCCCCAGCTTGTAACTATGCTTGGGATTCTTCCGTCCCAAGTGCAGGACTCTACACTTGTCCTTGTTGAACCTCATCAGATTTCTTGTGGCCCAATCCTCCAATTTGTCTAAGTCACTCTGTACCCTATCTCTGCCCTCCAGCGTATCTACCTCTCCCCCTAGCTTAGTGTCATCTGCAAACTTGCTGAGGGTGCAATCCATCCCCTCATCCAGATCATTAATAAAGATATTGAACAAAACCGGTCCTAGAACCGAACCTTGGGGCACTCCGCTAGAAACCGACCACCATCCTGACATCGAGCCATTGATCACTACCCGCTGGGCCCGGCCTTCTATCCAGCTTTCTATCCATCTTACCGTCCATTTATACAATCCACATTCCCTTAACTTGCTGGCAAGAATATTGTGGGAGACCGTATCAAAAGCCTTGCTAAAGTCAAGGTATATAACATCCACTGACTTACCCATGTCCACAGAGCCAGTTACCTCACCATAGAAGCTAATCAGATTGGTCAGGCACGACTTGCCCTTTGTGAATCCATGCTGACTATTCCTAATCACTTTCCTCTCATCCAAGTGCCTCAATATGGATTCCTTAAGGATCCCTTCCATGATTTTTCCAGGAACCGAGGTAAGACTGACCGGCCTATAGTTCCCTGGATCATCCTTCTTCCCTTTTTTGAAGATGGGCACTACATTTGCCTTTTTCCAGTCATCCGGGATTTCGCCCGATCTCCACAACTTTTCAAAGATAATAGCCAAAGGCTCCTCAATGACATTTGCCAACTCCCTCAGTACCCTCGGACGCACTAAGTCCGGACCCATGGATTTGTGTACGTTTAGCTTTTCTAAATAGTTCCTAACCTGTTCTTTACCCACCACGGGCTGTCCATCTTCATCCCATCTTGCGTCACTTGGCGCAGAAGTCCAGGAGCCGACCTTGTCCGTGAATACAGAGGCAAAGAAAGCATTGAGTACTTCAGCTTTCCCCACATCATCTGTCACTAGGTTACCTCCTTCATCCATTAGGGGCCGCACACCCTCTCTGACCACCTTCTTCTTGTTAACATGCCTGTAGAAACCTTTCTTGTTATCCTTCACATCCTTAGCCAGTCACAATTCCATTTGCGCTTTCGCCTTCCTGATAACCCCCCGGCATTCTCGAGCGATACATTTAAACCCCTCCCTGGTCATTTGTCCAAGTTTCCACTTTTTGTAAGCTTCCTTTTTGTGCTTAAGTTCCCCAAGGATTTCCCCTGTAAGCCAATCCGGTCTCCTACCAGGTTTGCCTCTCTTGCTACGCGTTGGGATGGTTTCTTTCTGTGCCTTCAATAAGGCTTCTTTAAAATACTGCCAGCTGTCCTGGACTCCTTTCCCCTTCATGTTAACATCCCAGGGGATTCTGCCCATCAGATCTCGGAGGGAGTCAAAATCTGCTTTTTTGAAGTCCAAGGTGTGTATTTTACTACTCTCTTTTCTTCCTTTTGGTCAGGAGAATGTCTTGTACAAATGCCAAACAGGATGTCTCAATTGGGGCGAGCCAACAAGGTGCCACACCTGGAGATGTAGCATCTGAATGTGTGGATGCTGTAGCTGACCTTGTTCTGTGTCAGGAGATGCGGGTGTGTTGGAAAGTGCCATGGAGTCTTTGTCGACACATGCAGCAGATAAGGATACCAAGTCTGTCTGGGCTAACACAGCGCTACTAGAATGACTACAGCCTTGTCCTTTTTTATCTTGCAAAGTATGCAATGAAGGAGTAGTATTGGTGGAAAAGTGTACAAGAGTGGTGTATTTCATTATATTGTGATGGTATCCCCTAGAGCAGGGGTGGGCAATAATTTTTTGCCGGATGGGCAGGGCCTCAAATGGAAGGGGCAGGGCCAGGATGCTTCTGGGCTTCCCCACCCACAGACCATAATTGGTCTGGGGGTGGGGGAGCCCCTTTGCCCCTCCCCCCCAGGTTCCCCCTAGGCACCCATGCCCCTGGCAGTGGGAGGAGACTTCCCATGCTCCTACCCAGGCCCTGATTGGCCTGGGGTCAGGGGAGTGTGAGAAGCCTCCTCCCACCCTGCCAGGAATGAATGGTGCTTCTAATTGCGGTGCGTGCCTCGTAGGGTGGGGGTAAGGTGGAGGAAACTTTGTGCGCTCCCCCCCGCTCTCAGGCCAATCAGGGATTGGGGGCAGGGGAGCGTGCAAAGACTCCTCCTGGCAGGGCAGAGGAAACCTTGTGCGCTTCCCGCCGCCCTCAGGCCCTAATTGGCCTGGGGGCGGGGGAGTGGCAGGGCCTCCACAGGCCAGATCAACCCGCTTGGTGGGCTGGATCTGTCCTGCGGAAGCCCTTTTGCCCACCCCTGCCCTAGAGACTGGGGTCCGATGCCTTCATGGGAGCAGTACTGTGGGCACCTAGTGATGGCACTGGTTGCAAAGAAGTCCACAGTTGGGAAGCCCCAAAGTTTGAATACTGGGATGAGGAGGTTGGTATCAATCTCCCATTTGTGGGTCATGGCAAAATGGCTGCTGAGCTTGTCTGCCACAGTATTGTCCTTGCCCAGTAGGTAAGTAGCTAGCCAGTGTATGTTGTGTAAAATGCACCATTTCCATAACTGAGGGTATGTCTACACTACCCCGCTAGTTCGAACTAGCGGGGTAATGTAGGCATACCGCACTTGCAAATGAAGCCCGGGATTTGAATTTCCCGGGCTTCATTTGCATAAGCGGGGAGCCGCCATTTTTAAATCCCTGCTGCTTCGAACCCCGTGCAGCGCGGCTACACGGGGCTCGAACTAGGTAGTTCGGACTAGGGTGCCTATTCCGAACTACCGGTACACCTCATTTCACGAGGAGTAACGGTAGTTCGGAATAGGACCCTAGTCCGAACTACCTAGTTCGAGCCCCGTGTAGCCGCGCTGCACGGGGTTCGAAGCAGCGGGTATTTAAAAATGGCGGCTCCCCGCTTATGCAAATGAAGCCCGGGAAATTCAAATCCCGGGCTTCATTTGCAAGTGCGGTATGCCTACATTACCCCGCTAGTTCGAACTAGCGGGGTAGTGTAGACATACCCTGAATGACTTCCATGCACAGTGGGTAGGATCAGGCTCCACCTTGGCAATTTATATAATACATAGTTGTTAAGTTGACTGCAAAAATCTGTACTATTTTGTTTTGAATTAACTGGAGAAAGTGCTGGCACAAGTTGAATATCGTTCTGAGTTCCAACATATTTATATGTAGTTTGGACTCCTCTGGAGACCAGCGCACCTGGACTATATGATGGTCGATATGGGCGCCCCATCCTAGGAGAGAGGCATCCATGGTGAGCGTCACAGATGGTGGCTCAGGGTGGAAGGGGACCCTGTTGCAGACACTGTGTGGCTGTGTCCACCATGGAAGGGATTGCTTTACCGTGGCTGGTATGGTAATCCTTTTTTTGATGTGGAAGTGTGAACTGTAAACTGTTCACAACCATAATTGCAGTGGTCTCATCTGCAACCGAGCATGCAGATAAAGAAACCATTCCAATGTGTAGCAAGAGAGGCAAATATGGTAGGCGACCAGATTGGCTTACCGGGGAAATCCTTGGTGAGCTTAAACACAAAAAGGAAGCCTATAAGAAGTGGAAACTTGGACAGATGACTAGGGAGGGGTATAAAAGTATAGCTCGAGAATGTAGGGGAGTAATCAGGAAGGTGAAAGCGCAATTGGAATTGTGTCTCGCAAGGTGTGATGGGGTGGCAGGGACCAGCGGGGAGAATCCCGCACCCCGCACTACCGCAGTGCTCTGTATGGGTGCTGCAGCAAGCGCCCGGCAGTGCTGGGAGTGTTTGGCAGCCACCACGGGCATCTGCGTGGTAGCACCCGGTGTGCCCGGCCCAGCAGGGAGGAGAGCGCAGGCGCCAGCATCCTGGCACGGTGGCACCGCCTTTGAAAAGGGCCGGCCGGTGGAGGAATTAGAGGCGGCGGACCAGAGAGCAGGGAGCCCCACAAGAGGGGGCAGGGAAGCGCAGGGGCCGCGGAAGAGGCAAGATCCCCAGCCACTGCGAGCCAGCCGCAGGAGGAACCCAGAAGGCGACTTCGGGACGTTGCAGGAGGGTAGGAAGCAGCCCAGGACAGGGCAGTTACGGAGCCCACGGGCCGGTGAGTTGTAGTACTCCCGCCGGCCAGGCAGGAAGGTGGACTTCCTGTCCTCAGGGTCCTGGGCTGAAACCTGGAGAGAGGACAGGCCCAGGTCTCCCTACCCCCGCCCCCCGGCAAACCTCAGCTATCAGGATCCTAAAAGACTTGCGGGAACTGACTGAGTGGGAGCATATGGGACAGCGGGCGCCCCAGAGGATTCTAGGGGTGAAACTGGAACATGTGGTGGAGAATATGGGTACAGGGTCCCTAGCACCGCGAATAAGGGGGTGCTAAAAATATATTTTTTTTAGGGGGTAGACATATAGATAGATATAGACCACTTAGGCAAAGTCAGCAAAAAGGGGAAAATGGATCCAGCCCAGGTGTTCAAGTGGTTAGCTGAACACCAAAAACAGCAACAGCAGCAGCAGGCACAGCTGTTGCAGCAATTAGCCACACAAAGCCAAGAGCAACAGCTGCAGTTGGTGCGGGAGGTGTTGGAGCAACACCAAGCGCAACAAAAAAGGTGGCTCCAGCTAGGGGCCTCGCTAGGTCAAGTTAGTGCGGGGGGTCCGCTGGGGGCTGGTGAAGGGGTGACGGTTCCAGCACAGTTGCCAATCAGGTTAACAAAGATGGGGCCTCTGGATAACCCCAAGGCATATCTGGTGACTTTTGAAAGTGTGGCCTCAGTGGCCTGGTGGCCAGAGGAACACTGGGTCACCCTCCTGGCGCCCTACCTGACGGGGCCAGCGCAGCTGGCTTACCGTGGATTAGCCACCCAAGACGCCCTACACTATTTTAAAGTCAAGGAGGTGATTTTAGATCAAGCAGGAGTCACGCTGGAGACTGACAGACTCGATAGTATTGGAGCAGTTTCTACAAGTCTTACCAGCTGGGGTTCAGCAGTGGGTGCACCGACACCAACCCCCTACCTTAACAGACACGGTCGCCCTGATGGAAAATTACTTAGCGGGAGAAACCCCAACAGGGACGGGATGGGAGGCCAGGGAGGTACAACTGGAGCGAGCAGCCCTCGGCCGGGCCCGGCGACCCTGGGGAGGGAAGGAACCCGAACCCCAAAGGGGCCTGGGGAGGGGAATAGGATGTAAGTACTCCAAAGAGGGGAGAGATAGGGTGGGCAAAGGCCCTGCAGACAGAAGGCCCTGCCCCACAGAGGGGGGAATGTCACCCAGGGGTGAGACAGCTCCAAAGAACCGCTGTTTCGAATGCGGACAGGAGGGGCATTTTAGGAGGGACTGTCCCTTCATGGACTGTTCCTGCGGACAGGTGGTATCGGTAGCACAGGGTGCTCACCCACAGGACGAAGCAAGAGTAATCATTCAGGTGAAAATAGAGGGGGTACTCGTACCGGCACTAGTGGACTCTGGGTGCGGACAGACTATGGTCCGAGCGGATTTGGTCCCGAGCCCCGAGCTGGTGGGTACTACAGTCTGGGTGAAGTGCATCCATGGGGAGGTGCAACCCTACCCCACAGCATGGGTACAGATACAGGACGAGAAGGAGGAGGCAGTGTGCCAGGTCGCGTTAGCCCCGAAGCTGGCATACCCCGTGGTGTTGGGGCGAGATTGGCCTGGATTCGTGGACTTCCTGAGAGCATGGAGCCGGCAAGATCACCAAGGACCCCTGGGCAAGGAGCCGGAGGAAGCCCTAGCTGCCCCGTTCGAACTCCTATATGGGCAGCAACCACGGGGAATACTAGATCTGGTGAAGGAATCATGGGAAGACCAGGAGACCCAGGTGCAGGGGTCGGTGGCCTATGTTCTACACTTGAGGGAGAAATTGCAGAAGTTAGGGGAGTTTGCAAAGGCCAATATATTACAAGCCCAGGACTGGCAATCTCAGTATTACGATCGGGAGGCAAAATTGAGAGAGTTTAAACCAGGAGACAAGGTCCTGTTGTTGCCCCTGAGGGAGTCAAAACTGTTAGCGAAATGGCAGGGACCCTTCGAAATAATACGGAGAGTGGGAAACGTAGACTACGAGGTCTGGTTAACAGGGAAGAGAAAGGGCTCACAGATATATCATGTAAATGTATTGAAGAAGTGGAAACCCCCGGAAGTCCTTATGATAGCCCCGGTGGGAGATGAAGATGAGGTGGGGCCATGGGCAGGAGACATAGGGCAGGACAGCCCGGTCCAGGCAGGGGAAGAATTAACACCAGCCCAGCAGGAGGATGTAGCGCGGATAACCCAGACCTATGGAACAGTTTTATCCTCAGTGCTGGGATGAACCAAGGCAGTGAGTCATCACATAGCCACCATCCCTGGGCGTAAGGTATGTGATCCGGTACGACCCCTACCCCAGAAGATGTGGGAGACAGTAAGGGCAGAAGTGCAGGATATGTTGCGCTTAGACTTGATCGAGGAGTCCCACAGTGCCTGGAGAAGCTCAATTGTCTTGGTACCTAAGGGTATGTCTACACTAGCTGGTTAGTTCGAGCTAGGTAGGGTAATAAGGGCAAGCAGAGTTGCAAATGAGGCGTGGAATGAGGAGTAAGGGTAGTTCAAATTAGGATCTTTAATTCGAACTACTTACTCCGGGCATGGAGTTTGGACTAAGGGGGATTTAAAAATGGTGGCACCCGGGAACATGCAAATGAAGCCCAGGATATTTAAATCCCGGGCTTCATTTGCAACTCCGCTTGCCCTCATTACCCTACCTAGCTTGAACTAACCAGCTAGTGTAGACGTACCCTTATTGAGGTTCTGGACATGCTTTTCCCCTCACCTTTTTATTTATGCGCACTCCATCCGTGTCCCTACAAAATTGCGAGACCTCCTCATCAACATCCTCCTGACCCTGGCAAAAACTGCCATGTATACCACCAGGAGGAGGATTCTAGACGAGGGAGTGCTCTGCGACTGTGGGGCCTACTTTCGTTCCTCCTTGTTTTCATGTATCCGGGCAGAGTTCCTCTGCTTTGAGGAGCAGTGGGCGCTGTCCGGGGTTCTCTGCTCGGTGTCCTCATCCGGTTCCCTTGTTTTGAACCTGTGACCCCACACCTTGTTCCCTTTTGTCATTGTTTGTCCCCAGAAATCAGTTGGACCCTGGGTTTAGTCGTCCCTCCCACCCACCCCTCCCATAGTTTCCAGCTAGTGCCCCACTACAGGGCGGTTGGCTGCGCATGCATAGTAGCCGCTTTAAACAGCGCATGCTGGCTGCCCCGTGTGTGCAGCCTACCAAAGGCTGACATATTTCTCCAACCACCCCAGCAGCGGCACCCCAGGCACCCACAGGGACACTCCTCGAAGAAGAACAGTGGGTGTCAGTGTGTGGTCCCTCTCATCACTCCTACCACGTGTAGCCCTCTCTCACTCATACCCTAAAGCATGGCCCAGTTCCTTTGGGGCTGGCCGAGAGCACCACCACGGGTTGCAATTAGCCCGGGAACCAGCTGGGAGACTTTCAGAAGCACAGGAAGGCAGCAGAAGATGTTGTGAGCCCCTGGAGCTGGAATTAGCCTATTTCTAGGGGATGGGTGGTTGAAAATAATAAATGTGCTCGAAGACAATATCCTCTGAAGACAAAGCGCCAGAGACACATCTTTCTCCTCTGTGTGAAACTGGCAAAGCGTCCCCTCAGGCACTTCTGTCCAAGTCACTGAGGGTATGTCTACACTACAAAGTTAATTCGAAATAACAGCAGTTATTATATATATATTATCTATATAAGCAGAGCGCTTATTTCAAATTTGGTAAACCTCATTCCAAGAGGAATAACGCCAAATTAGAAATAGCTATTTTGAATTAAGTGCTGTGTAGAAACTTAATTCAAAATAGGGGGCCTCCAGCCCTTCCCAGTTTCCCATGGTGACCACTCTGGGCACAACCAGGAAAACTCTTCTCCTCTCCCCCAGCCCCGGGGCCCTTAAAGGGGTAGAGTCTGGCCACTGGGCACGTGCCAGAGCCAGGCCTGCCAGCAGCCGCAGACCCTCACCCAGTGGCCGCACAATGGCAGACAGTGGCAGCCAGCCGTCCCCTGCCCAGTCCCCCAGCACCCAGGGGCTGTAGACAACGCGCGCCCTCGTGGACCAGTGCGGAGATCATGGGCCTCCTTGAGATTTGGGGGGGAGGCCCTCAATGTCCACGATGTCCACACTAGATGGAGGAACGCGGCCGTCTACGGCCGCATAGCGGCCACCATGGCCCGAAAGGGACACAGGCGCACACAGGAGCAAGTGCGCCTCAAAGTCAAGGAGCTGCGGCAGGTGTACGCCAGGGCCGGCGCCGCAGCAGGGGCTGACACCTGCCCCTACTTCCCCGCCCTCGACCAAATCCTGGGGGGCGGGATGGTCCACACCAGCCCGGGAGGCAGCGAGCTGGGAGCTGAGGGCCCTGACCCGGGCGCACCAGAGAGGCCACCACCAGCTGTCCCGGCACCGGAGTCGGGAGGGTCATCCGGGGAGGCCATACCAGGTAAGTGCCCGCACTGTCCCCTACCCAGGCGGGAGGCAGAGGGGGAGACCAGGGACTGCGCACGTGGGCCATGCCTCCCACGGATCACGCAGCCACTTGTGCACGTGCGAGCACGTGCCATGCCACCCTTGGGCAGGTGGCTCCAGCTGCGTAACACCCAGGGGTCGTGGCCTGATAGGCAGACGTGTGTGTGAAGAGACCTGACACGCTCCTGACCCCGGGGCGGGACACAGCAGGATGCCCTCCCTTCACACGTCCCCTGCCTCTGTGTAGAGGGGGTATCTCCCCCCACCTCAGCCGCACTATACACGGCACAGGGGCATGAGTGTGGTCTCGGGGCACGTCCCACTCCCAGGGATAGCTGGACATTCCAAACATGGCTTCTGGGCAAGCACTACAGCTCTGACGGTGCAGGGCACGGTCATCCTCACCTTGCAGAGGGGGGGCCTGGGCTTCACCCACTGTGTCCCCAGGGAGAACTGACCACTTCTCTTGTTTCACCACAGCCGCAGCACCTGCACGTGCAGGGCGCACCACCCCACCCGGGACATACTCCCGCACCTGAGGGCTCTGCAGGACCATGGCAACACTGCAGGGGTACCACGAGCGGCACCTGGTGGCCCTGCGAGACCAGACCCACATCATGGAGCATCAGGCACAGGAAGAATGGGAGTTCCGGCGCGAGCAGCTTGCCCAGGGTCGTGCCATCTGTCACCATCTGCAGGCCCTGGTGCAGAGCGTGCTGCCCCATGCCACTCCCGCGCCTGCTGCTCCCCCAGCTCCCGCTCCTCCTCCCACTCTTTCTCCCCCTCCCGCCTTTCCCTCCTCAACCTCCTCACCCTCCTCCTCAATCTCCACATCCCCCACCTCAACCTCCACACCCTCCTCCCCATCCCCCCGAGGACGTCAAGGTGCCCGCACCCGCCATGCTGGGAGACATGTGGCCCGGCAAGACCCCCAACCGTGAGCCCTGAGCTTCCCCTCCCCCTTCTTCCCCTTGCTTCCCCCTTCCAGCTCCCTCCTCCCAGTTCCCCCCTCCCCTCTCCCACCCTCTCTCCTGCCCTCTCCCGCCTCCTTTCCCCAGTCTCCCCACAGGTTCATCCCCCCCCCCCGAGTTGTGTTAAATAAAGACAGTTTCTATTTTTGAAAATATGTGTATTTTATTTGACATCAGGAAGGGGGGTTAGGGAGGGGTAAGTGGAAGGACGTGAGGGAGGAATGAGGCACAAGCCCCCAGTGGGGCAGACCACGGAGACTGTCAGTGCTCTTCGGGGTGGGAGCTCTCCTGCAGGTCCCCCTGGATACTGACAGCCCCCGATGGACCTCCCAGATGGCAGCCTGCAGACAGTGCAGCCAGGCTGATGGCAATGCGTCCACAAGACACACCAGAGTGCCCAGGCTCAGCTCTGTCTCCATGTTGCAGAGTGCTAGGGTGTCCCAAGTGAGGGCAAGCAGAGCACTCTGAGACACAAATGCTTTGCTGTCCCTCAGCGAGGTAGACCAGCAAGCAGAGAAACCTGAGAACTGTCTGTCCGGGGTGGGGGTCGGGTCCCTTTAAGCACAGACCTCAGCTAGCCTGAGGCAGCAGCCCCACACACTAAGTCCAACCCTGATGCCCTGCCGGCGCTGGTTCCGGCCAGCCTTAACTTCGGTTCAGGGTCCACTCAATGTGGATGCGCTATTTCGATTTAGAAAAACGCTATTTCGAATTAGTTTTTGTGTCTAGATGCATTATTTTGAATTAGCTTAATTTGAATTAACTATTTTGAATTAAGTTAATTCAAAATAGCGCTGTAGTGTAGACATACCCTGAGAGAGGGGATACAGCCAAGGCCCCTAGTGTGGTAGGGGTGTCCATGCAGAGTGCCCCACAACCACTCTCAGGATTTCCGTCCCCCATGACCATACAGCTGCCTTTTGGGTCCCTCAGAACTGGCATATTTCCATGAGCCCCTGCAAGAGGGGTTTGCAGATGGGGGCGGTGTGTCAAGCAGCCCTAATGCTCAGGCAGATTTCTCTGTTGTCCAGCTACCTTCACCAAGCACACAGCATATGAGACTAAGGGCTGGTCTATGCATACAATTACACCAGCAAAGCCCGCCAGTGGAGATGCAGTGTAACCCTTCTGCCAGGTAGCGCCGGCAGCAGCCAGGGCCGGGTTTAATATCTAGGGGCTCCTTTTTATGCATTTCACACAGAAGCGGTTCAAACCCCCACCCAGTAGCCTGGGAAATTCACACACTCCTGGGCGCCTCTGAGAGGCAATGCTTCCCCACGCGCAAGCACAGAGTCTGAGCATAGAAAAGAAACTTTTAAAGAAAGAGGGAGGGCAGTAACATGGCATTAGCTTAGGAAAATACCACAACCAGAGTTCATAACCAACCTATGAGTGAACGTCCCAGCTCAAATGGATCGAGCAATGTCCTTTGCCTCTCAGGCTCACTAGTCCAACAATGTAAGGGTCCCATTCACATACCCAAACTTTCTCTGTACCCCATTTCAAATGCCCCACTTACAGCTCTGTCCAGTCAGTGCGGACCCAGACATATCTCCCTGATGACTTCACTCATTGAGCCTGAGGCAATGCCACCTTTGTGCTGCTCCTGTGGTCCGCTTGCTCCCACCAGCCACCCTGATGGCCGCCTGCTGCTGCTCCTACCGGCTGCCTGCCAGTCGCTCCCGTTAGCTGCCCTGCTGGCCACCTGCCACTCCTCCTACCGGCCCCTTGCCGATTGCAATGGGTCTGGCTCCAGGCCAGACTAATGACTTCAGCTATTATAAGGCTACGTCTAGACTGCAAGCCTCTTTCGAAAGAGGCTTTTTCAAAAGATACTTTCAAAAAAGCCTCTTTTGAAAAAGAACATCTAGACAACAACCAGTACTTTCGAAAAAGCAAGCTGCTTTTTCGAAAGAGAGCACCGAGGCAGTCTGGATGCTCTCTTTTGAAAAAGAACAGTTTGCATTACATAGCGCCTTTTTTCGAAAGAGCACTTTCAAAAAAAGGCGTTATTCCTCATAAAACGAGGTTTTCCGCTTTCGAAAAAACTGCCGCATTCTTTTGATTTACTTTTGAAAGAACGCGGCAGCAGTCTAGACCCTGTAGTCTAGACACACCCTTATTATTAGTGATTTCAGCTCTTAGCCACCACCTAGGCTGGCCAAAACATTCCAGCTTCTACTGGAATAACAAAGAGACTCCTTACGGCAGTGGTCTCCAACCTTTTTACGCCCAAGATCACTTTTTAAATGACCGACCAAGCCAAGATCTACCGCTCCGCCCCTTCCTTGAAGCCCCGCCCTCTCTATTCTCCTCCTCTCCATCACTTGCTATCCCCAATCCTTATACTGCTACTTTAAAAAAAAAATTCCCACCATTCCTCGCAGCTACTCACCTGTGCTGTTGCTCGGTGAGTAGTTGCTCCTCAAATGAGGAAATCTAATGTAAAGGTACTGCGCAGGCGCGCAGTTCAGAGAGGGCTCAAGAGCTACTCTTAGAGCCTCTGAGATCTACCGGTAGATCGCGATCTACTGGTTGGTGACCATGGCCTTACGGAGTCTGTTTTAGGTATATCCTTAGAACAGGGGGGAAGAAGACAGGTCTTCTTACAGGTCACACCTGGAGGGCATGTAGCTAGCTGGCTCAAGCCTATTCCCCCCAACTCAGTCCACTTGAATCTGGAAAGGGGAGGCTTGTCCATCTGAGACTCTTTACGATGACAGTGTCTCTCCTGCAAGCACTGGTGGTCATATTTTACAATTCCTACAGTTAGGGTTAACATGGTTTGTAACCCTACTACAGGAAAATTAGTTATAATACACAACATTCCATTCCAACATCCATCAGGCCTATAGCACTGGCTGAATTATAGCAATCGGCTTGACAAAGCCCTGGCCGGGTTGATTTAGATGGGATTGGTCCTGCCTAGAGCGGAGGGCTGGTCTTGACGACCTTCTGAGGTCTCTTCCAGTTCTGATTCTATAAGGGGATGGTTGGATGAAATAACATGATCTTGGTAACTAATTGACCATTCATTTCCAGTTGGAAATAGGTCAATGGAGGGATGATAGGAGTTGCTATAGGGAACTTTCTGGGTGTCTGGCTGGTGAGTCTTGCCCACATGCTCAGGGTTTAGCTGATCGCCATATTTGGGGTCAGGAAGGAATTTTCCTCCAGGGTAGATTGGCAGAGGCCCTGGAGGTTTTTCGCCTTCCTCTGTAGCATTGGGCATAGATCACAGCTGAAGGACTCTCTGCATGTTGGGGCCTTCAAAGTATTGGAAGGCTTCAATATCTGAGACATAGGTGAGAGGATTATTCTAAGAGGGGTGGGCAAGATTCTGTGGCCTGCACTGTGCAGGGGGTCAGACTAGATGATCATAATGGTCCCTTCTGACCTTAAAGTCTATGAGTCTATGAGTCTATGAGAATTGGATTTACATAACCACACCCCGGATTCCTTTCTCATTCCAGCATGAGCTGTATTTACATATCAACAGTTAATTATCTTGCAGGGCTTAACAATTGAGTGAGCATAACCACACCCAGGGCTGCTCTCCCCCTTCAGCTGGCTGCATTGAAAGCAGTGGTTCAGACCTTGCTTACACCAGCAAAAGGTGTTCTTCTGATGGTACGGTCAAGCCAGCTACCCAGACAACATGAACCACACTGGGAATAAGAGTTTTCTGCTGGAATCAGTTGTGTGTGGAGCAGGGATTTTGCTGGAATAGCTGTGACTTTGGGAGTGTGAAAAAAATCACCTCCCTAACAACATTTCTATGCTGGCAAAACTTTGTAGGATATGTTACCCCAAATTTTACTGGAGACCATCCCAGGGTTACACGCATATGGATTTATTAAATGAGGAATTAACAATCCACTACAGGGTTAAACTCGAGGGGAATGAGCTACCACACACACACACACACACACACACACACACACACACACATTCATTCATTCCCCCAGGCACTCACACACTTACCCTGGTAAAGGGTTGCGGAGAGAGAGAGAGCCAAGGCATAGTACGTCCAGAGTGTCTGCCTGCAGTCAGGGATCCCGGCAAGTGAGCTGATCAAAAAGAGGGCTTCTGCCATGTGCTCTCTCTCCTTTTTATTGGAACTTGGTGGCTCCTGTCACACACGCAGGGTCCTTCCTCCGCATCCGTCACTGAGGAGCATGCCTAGACCTCCCTCAGTCTGGGTCCTTTGTTTGCTTAAAGTAATCACGGAGACACCGCTGCTCTAATTAGTCATCTCCTGGCTCCACGTGTTTAGCCTTGCTGTTTTCCTCACTCCGAACACGCTCCAGTCTCCATTCACACACGCTCTAAGCTGCAGTCCACCCTGTGATAAAAAAGTAAGTTACAGAATTTAAAAAGCAAAGCAGCTGAAAGTTACAAAGATTACAAAATTGCAAAGTTCAACAATCAGGGAGCTTACAATAAGTTGCCGAACTTAAAAAGCAAAAAAAACCAACAAATGGTCTGGTAGCACTTTATAGACTAACAAAACATGTAGATGGTATCATGAGCTAAGTGGGCATAGCCCACGAAAGCTCATGATACCATCTGTGACGGGGGACCCATCCGGCCAAACCCCTCTGGCCCCTGCTATGGAAAATGTGGGAACCCATTAGGGAAGAAATCCACAAAATGCTGCAGATGGGGGTGATCCGGGAGTCCAGAAGTGAGTGGAGAAGCCCAATAGTTCTAGTCCCTAAACCTGATGGCTCCTTGTGCTTTTGCATAGACTTGCAAGATCAACGCCTTATCGCGATTTGACGCGTACCCCATGCCCCGGGTAGAAGAACTCCTAGAAAGGCTGGGGAAGGCACAGTATTTATCCATGATCAATCTCACAAAGGGCTACTGGCAAATCCCCCTTACGCCCACCTCCCAAGAGAAAACAGCCTTTGCCACCCCCTTTGGGCTATACCACTTTTTAACAATGCCATTCGGATTAAATGGGTCCGCAGCGACATTCCAGCGGTTAATGGACAAAATCTTGAGTGATCACCAGATGTATGCCGTGGCATACATCGACGATATTGTCATCTACAGTGCATCCTGGGAAGACCACTTACGGCATATTAGGGCCATACTGGAAACCCTCGAGAAAGCACAGTTGACGGCGAACCCGAGCAAGTGCGCCTTCGGAAGGTCAGAAGTAACCTACCTGGGGTAAGTCGTAGGGAGAGGTCAACTGAAGCTGCAAGTAAACAAGGTGGAGGCTGTGCAAAATTACCAGACCCCGAGCACAAAAAGCAGGTACGACAATTCCTGGGCTCGGCCGGCTACTATCGGCGGTTCATACCACACTTCACCATGGTAGTGGCCCCGTTGACGGAGTTGACGAAGAGTGGGCACCCCCAGAGGGTACGTTGGACAGAGCAGTGTGAGGGAGCCTTCCAGCAGCTAAAACAAAACCTCACGAGGGCGCCGTTACTGATGCAACCGAACTTTTCTAAGACATTTGTAGTGCAAACGGATGCCTCAAATGTAGGAATAGGGGCCGTATTATCCCAAGAACAAAAAGGCAAAGAGCGTCCCATCCTATATATAATCCATAAGCTGCTACTGCGAGAGCAGCTATACTCTACCATAGAGGAAGAAGCATTAGCGATGAAATGGATGCACAACATGTGGGAAGCTAATCCCCGTATAATGAGATGGTATTTATTTTTGCAGCAATATATGTTTCAAATAGTGCACCAAGCAGGGCGGGCACACGCAAATGCCGACTTCCTGTCTTGATGTGCAGAGTGGACAGGGGAAGCAGAGACTGGTAGGGAACAAAAGGGGGAGGTGTGTGACAGGGGACCCGGCCCCCGCACTCTGGACCGCCCGTCGCCTGGGCACAGACTCAGCTGGTGTGCTGAGCAGCACAGGCGCACAGAGGTCTGGGCCCGAATCCACAGGCCTTAGGACCCCGGGCCGGCTGGCCGGCCAGTCCTGATGCCGGGGCGCGGCGTGACGCCAGCCAGGGCATACAAGAGGGAGGAGGGAGGGAAGGAAAGGGGGGAGAGCGGGAGCTGGCTGTGCTCTCAAACCTCGCAGGCAGAGAGTGACCCCGTGGGACTGAGGGAGTGCCGAATGCCACAGCAAGGCAACCAGCCGTAGGCCTGGGGAGGGAGCAGCCCAGTGGCAGCCAGAGGGGGCCCCAGCAGGATGGGCAACCCGGGAGCTGGACAGATGCTGGGGAAACAGACACACGCGGAACCGGTCCAGGTGACGGCGGAGAAATCCGAAAGGAGAACTGAAAGCAGGACTACGGGAGGGACTGTGAGGAGAAAAGCAGAGAGGGACAGAGGTAGAAGGGGCACCGGGGCGTGAAACCCACCAGACGCCCCCTCTGCTACACCATCTACATGTTTGGTTAGTCTATAAAGTGCGACCAGACCATTTGTTGTTTTTTTCTGTAACAGACTAACTCGGCTTCCCCCTGAAGCTCCTTAAAAAGCAAAGAAGCTGAAAGTTACTAAGAAACAAAGATACCTTCCAAAGCACAGCAACTGACTGAGAACAATTCCCATCTTAATAGTCTACAAATCACCAGTAATAAAGTGACACAGAAGAAAACTGCCCTCCCCAAAAAAAGTGTTCACAGCAATGCAGTCAGCAGCTGTTTTGTCATTCTCTTCGTCATGTGTTGGCAGGAGGTTACAGTTTAGTGCATTTCCAGAAAATGTATGTGTAAATCCAGTAGCTCCAATTTACAGGGTAATAGCCGGGGCAGAGGCTTTACACAACAGGATATGCCTGGCAAAAGTTTGCGAACAGCCCCTGGACTGAGTTCACACCAAGTCTGAGGAAACAGATTATCTAGAATGGATAGCAGTCTCTTCTCTAGGTGGGACCCAACAAGCCTTTTCCACCTCTGACTCTATAAGGGTGACTGGATCCTGGATGATTGGAAAAAGGCAAATGTAGTGCCCATCTTTAAAAAAGGGAAGGACAATCCAGGGAACTACAGACCAGTCAGCCTTACCTCAGTCCCTGGAAACATCATGGAGGGGATCCTCAAGGAATCCATTTTGAAGCACTTGGAAGAGGGGAAAGTGATCAGGAATAGTCAACATGGATTCACGAAGGGCAAGTCGTGCCTGACCAATCTGATTAGCTTCTATGATGAGGTAACTGGCTCTGTGGACATGGGAAAGTCAGTGGATGTGATATTTAAGTCTCGGCTTGACAAAGCCCTGGCTGGGTTGAATTAGTTGGGATTGGTCCTGCCTTGGGCAGGGGGCTGGACTCGATGACCTCCTGAGGTTTCTTCCAGCAATATGATATAACTTGACTTTAGCAAAGCTTTTGATATGGTCTCCCACAATATTCTTGCCAGCAATTAAGGAAGTATAGATTGGGTAAATGGACTGTAAGATGGATAGAAAGCTGGCTAGACAGTCACTACCCTTTGGGCCCGACAAACAGCTCGATGTAGGTTGGGGGTTGGTTTCTAGCAGAGTGCCCCAAGGATCTGTTCTAGGGCTGGTTTTGTTCAACATCTTTATTAATGACCTGGATGAGGGGATGGATTGCACCCTCAGCAAGTTTGCAGATGACACTAAGCTAGGGGGAGAGGTAGATACGCTTAAGGGCAGAGATAGGGTCCAGAGTGACCTAGACAGATTAGAGGGTTGGGCCAGAAGAAATCTGATGAGGTTCAACAAGGACAAGTGTAGAGTCCTGCACTTGGCACGGACGAATCCCAAGCATTGTTACAGGCTGGGGACTGAGTAGCAGTTCTGCAGAAAACAACCTGGGGATTATAGTGGATGAGAAGCTGGAAATGAGTCAAAAGTGTGTCCTTGTAGCCAAGAAGGCTAATGGCATATTAGGTTGCATTAGGATGAGCATTGCCAGCAGATCCAGAGATGTCATTATTCCCCTTTATTTGGCTCTGGTGAGGCCACATCTGGAGTATTGTGTCCAGTTCTGGGCCCCCAATTACAGGAAGGATGTGGACGCATTGGAGAGGGTCCAGTGGAAGGCAACCAAAATGATTAGGGGGCTGGAGCACATGATCTATGCGGGAGAGGCTGAGGGACTTGGGTCTGTTTAGTCTGCAGAAGCGAAGAGTGAGGGGGGATTTGATAGCAGCCTTCAACTTCCTGAAGGGAGGTTCCAAAGAGGATGGAGAGAGGCTGTTCACAGTAGTGAGATGGCAGAACAAGGAGCAATGGTCTCAAGTTACAGTGGGGGAGGTCTAGGTTGGATATTAGGAAAAACTATTTCCCTAGGAGGGTGGTGAAGCGCTGGAATGGGTTACCTAGGGAAGTAGTGGAGTCTCCATCCCTAGAGGTGTTTAAGTCTCGGCTTGACAAAGCCCTGGCTGGGTTGATTTAGTTGGGATTGGTCCTGCCTTGGGCAGGGGGCTGGACTCGATGACCTTCTGAGGTCTCTTCCAGCTCTATGGTTCTATGATTCTAAGAGTACATCTACACTACGCGCTTATTTCAAAATAATCTATTTTGGAATAATAACTCCTTAAATTACTATTTCAAAATAGCGTGTCCCCAGTACAAATGCCCATCAAAATAGCACAGAATTATGTCGAAATAGCATGTCCACACTGATTGGAGCCTGAATCACATTCAAGTCCCCCTGGAAGCACTCCGGGCAGGGCATGAGGACAGCAGTCACTTCCTGTAGCTGCCGCCTGAGGCTAGCTGAGGCTCATGCCCTTGCGCACACCACAGCACTCCAGCCATGTAGCTGGACCTGCTGCAAAGCACTCACTGGCTCTTAGACCTCATGCCGCACCTCCTGGTGCAGTTACTTCAGGCTGCCCACATGGCACTGCAGGACCAAGACTAGCACCTCATGTGGAAGGACACCTTCCTGGAGCTGTGTGAGTGGCTCACCCCTGCCCTCCGGCGACGGGACACCCACATGTGACCTGCCATCCCCTTCCAGAAGTGTGTTGCTGTGGCACTTTGGAAGCTCGCCACACTGGACAGCTACCACTTCATCAGGAACCAGTTCGGTGTGGGGAGATCGACCATTGGGGCCATGTTCATGCAGGTTTGACTCTCTTCCTATTGTCCTAGGAGCATGGTGAATTCTTGGAATGGGGTTCCCTAGGGAAGGGGGGGCTGTGTGTGTGGATTCTCCCTCCCTGGAGGCTTTGCAGTCCCACCTTCACAAAGCCCTGAGAGGGTTGTTGTTCCTGGTGTGGGAAGGGGCTTGGGCTCAGGGAATCCTGAGGTCTCTGGCAACCCTGTAATCAGGGTTCCTGCTAAGGTGCACATCTTCATGGCCATGCACAAGAAATTCTAAACCCACCCACCTCCTTCCCAGACCCGTGCAGCAGCACTTACCTTCCTGCTGGACCGAAAGGTGAGTGACGTGGTTACTCTGGTGGATGGGGACAGGGACACGGCAGTGGCCGTAGCCATAGCCACGTGTTAGGCAGCTGCTAGGGTGGCCAGGGCCGCATGGGGAGGAGCTGCTCTGCTCTGATGACTGGGACGGAGGCTGAGGCTTTCTGGGAAGCGGCTGCTCGGGTGGCCGGGGCCATGTTGGGAGCAGCTGCTCGGACAGCCAGGGCCAGGGCCAGGGCTGGGGCTGCATGGGGAGTGGCTGCTCAGGCTGCCGGGGAGGAGGCCAGGGCAGTGTGGGGAGTGGCTCCTCTGGCTGCTCAGGTGGCCGGAGCCAGGGTCGGAGCTGCATGGGGAGCAGCTGCTCTCGAGGCCAGGGCTGTGTGGGGAGTATCTGCTTGGACGGCTGGAGCCAGGGCTGTGCCAGTAGGCGTCCATGCTATTTGTGCAGCATTATGCAGTGTGGCCAAGTGGTCATGCACAAGGAAATACCCAGCAGCTCCAGACACAATGACATGGAGGTGGCCCTGGAGACACAGGACATCCTCTCACCTGCTAGTCAAGAGTCACACATCACACCATTGGATGCCCTAGAACCATTTTGCACTCCAGTGGCACAAAGGTACCCTAAAGGCAGTAACCTCACTTCCCTATTTGGTTCTTATCCCCAGTGTAGATAGGGGATGCCCTAGCTTGCTTAGAACCAATGAAATGGCTCTGTGGTGCCCCACCCCCCAAAGCTCACATCATATGGGCATTCTGGAGGAAAACTAGAGCAGTGCTTATATTTGGCCTCCTACGACTTCTATGGAACTGTGGGCTATGCAGACTTAGATTAGCCTCAAGGCCGCTCTAACATACAACATCAGCTGAACTTCCTTCTGGCAAGATGGAAAATACAGAAGGCACAAAGAGGGCATAGACACATCTTTCACTCTTTCAGGGTATGTCTAAACTGCAGAGTTATTTGGAAAAACAGCCATTTTTCCAAAAAAAACCTTCAGTTATGTCCACACTGCAATTGCGTTCTTTAAAAAAAAAATAGAAAGTACAGAGGAGTTTTTCCGACAGCAGTAAACCTCTTTCTACGAGGAAGAACTCCTTTTCCGACAGACCTCTTTTGGAAAAAGGTGTGTGTAGATGGGGAGGAGGGTTTTCTTTCAAAACAAGAAGCCTCCAGGAAATAACACAGTTGCCCTGGTGGCCACTCCGTCCAAAGTAATCACAACTCTATAGTTCCTGTCGCCTGGCCCCTCATAAAGCTAGAGGCACTCTGTACAAACCTTGTGGCAGGAAGCCGGCCCTGGAGCAGCATCCTGACTACGTGGATCTCCCTGCCACAGGCCTGCTGACCCATGGCACAGCCACAAGCCCCCCGAAACCCCCCTGGCCCTTGCAGGGAGCACAACCAGGGCTCCCAGGACCCACCGAGGGGTACCAAGCGGTGGGCACCCTCGTGGTCTGGAGTGGAGATCCTGTCCCTCCTCGAGCTGTGCAGGGAGGAGGAGACCCTACAGGATCTCCGCTACAAACGCTGCGATGCGGACATTTATGGCTGGATGCCTGAGGCCCTGGCAGAGTGGGGACACCCACCCCAGACCTTAGAACAGGTCTGGAGTAAGGTGAAGAAGCTCTGCCAGGGATATGCGAGGGCCAGAGAGCACAGCTCACGCTCCGGGGAAGGACCCCACACCTGCCCATATTATGCAGAGCTGTACCAGATCCTGGGGGCTGGGGAAGCCCTTTCCCATGAGCAGGCAATGTCTGATGCCGGGGACGGATCTTCAGGTGAGTGCTCTCAGTTTGTCACACACACAGGGAAGGGGAGGCGGGCGCAGAGGGGGAGGGATGTGAGCGTCGCTCAGCCTCCTTGGGCTGGATATCGTGCTGTAGTCCATGCACGTGGAACCACATGCAGTGTTATTGTGTGCCACGTGGCCTCAGCAGCTAGCCCCTGAGCACCCCCAGGTTCCTGCTCCCAGGCTCAGGGTAGGCCACACATGTCTGGCCCCGGCACGGGGATGCCCTCCCACCATCTGCCACGGCTGAAAGCAGGCTAGCCACAAGGGCGCAGGCACCACCCAGACACACCAAGGAGTGCTGCACACAGCACGCGGGAATACCTGCATGTGCGGGACACCACCCGCTCCCGCAAGCAGCGCTGCGAGACGCAGGTGTGTGTGTGGACTCCAGGGAGGGCCAGGCTGCTCCTGGCTCCTCTGCTGCCCATGAAGGGATCCCACTGTGGCTGGACACTTCCCTTGCCTGCTTGTCTGAGGGGGAGGAGTGGGCAACATGGTCCCCTGGGCACCTCAGGGCCCCTGTGAGGCAGGGCCTGCTTGTGCAACCCACACATGGCCTTACTCCCGGGACATCCCCCGTCCCCTGGCCCGAGTACTGTTGGTCACTGCTCAAAAAGGAGGGAATGGCCTCAGGGACAGTGTCTGCATGGATGACTGACCGTCTCTCCCTCTTTTTATTCTCCACAGCCGGAGCAGCTGTGACTAAGGGGCGAGCCATGACACCCGAGCCAGCTGCCCGACCCCGGGGGACCCAAAAGTGCTCCAGGGTCCAGGAATACCTAATGAGGCAGTATGTGGGCGTCCTGTGCGACATGCAGCAGACCCTGGAGCAGAAGGTCTGGGATGATGCAGGTGGTGGACCTGCATGTGGGACCAGCTTATGCGGCAGGGTGATAACATGTGTGCCATCATGCAGGAAATGATGGCACACCCAACTGTTGTTGCTGTTCCTGCCTACCACCCTCCTGCCCTCCCTGCTATGCCCATTCCCCTCCCCCTGCCACCCAAGCAATGCCTCTGCTCCCTCCCCAAGTGATGCCCATGCCCCCTGTCCCCCCCCCGTCATCGCTGACACCGCTCCAGCCCCCCATCCTGCCCACCCTCCTGTGGTCCCAGGACCCACCCAACCCCAAATTCGACAAGGTTCCCGCACCCGAGGTGGGACATCCAGATGCCCACCATGCCACTCCCAGCCCTGAGCCACCCTCCAGGTTATGAGCCCCCTCCCCAGCTTTTTTTAATGAAAGATAAATACAAAGTTTGTTCTGTAAAATTCCAAGAGGTGTCTTTATTCAGAGTTCAGGGAAGCGGGGAAGGGAGGGGCTGTGGTGGGAAAGGGATATTGGAGCAAGCCAGAGGCTCCTAGCGGGGAGGCCCTGGGGAGAGTTACTGGGGTCCTTGAGAGAAACCCTCCCTCAGGGCCTCCCGGATGCGCACCCCCACCTGATGGGCCTGGTGGATGGCAGCTGTTCGCGGTTGCTCGAAGGCCCTCCCTTCATGGCAGGCCTCTGCCCCCCATCCCGGTAGGAAGGCCTCCCCCTTCCGCTCCACAATGTTGTGGAGGACACAACACACCAACACCACCTCAGGGATGTTGTGCTCCCCCACATCCAGGCAGGTCAGGAGGCACCTGAAATGCATCTTGAGGCAGCCAAAGGCGCACTCCACCTGAATCCTCTCCTGGCTGAGGTGGGAGTTAAACTGGTCCCTCCTGGGGTCCAGGTGGCTGGTGTACTGCTTCATCAGCCATGGCATCAGTTGGTAGGTCACATCCCTCATGATGCACAGTGGCATCTGTACATCCCCAACCGCAAAGTCATGGCGGGGGAAGAATGTGCCCACCTCCAACTTGCCATAGAGGCTCAAAGTTACGAATGTAAGCGGGGTCACGGTAAGCTCTACCCTGACATCTGGTGGTGAACTGTGGCGAGTGGTACAAAGAGACTCCAGGGGCTGAGCCCAATTTGCATAGACACACCCGCCCCGTCTAGTATGTGCTCATGGCAGCCCAAATGGTCACTTTGGCCACTGTGGGATCCCCAGTCTCTCTGTTATTGAGGCAGGGGGGATAAAAGTGTTGTTACCCTGATTATGCGAATCAAGGACAATGGAATGGTGGAACTGTTTATGACAAAGGGATTCGCCATAAACTAAGTAGCACTCGCTATACAAGGGGCATGGGTTCCAAACCCAGTCAACTTAAGAGAAGTGGGGGCTCTATCTGAGAGCCTAAACAACATCTTCTCCTTCTTTCTCTACTGTGGAATATCAGAACTAATTTGGATTTTATTAGGAGTCTAGGTGTAAGCTGTGGTGTTAACTTCACTGTAGAGCACTAGCACTGAGGCTCATCTGTTATGAGCTGAGCTTGCTGCAGAGCTGAAATTGCTGTGTGGAGCCTGGCGCTATACTGTGAACAAGAGCTGAAATCACTGTTGCTGTGGGGAGCCTGGTACTAAGCTACTAGCAGGGCAGCTTGCAAGGGACAATCAGCAAGTGCAGGTAGACAGCAGAGCAGTTTTCCGGGATGACCGGTGGGTGCAGGCGGACAGCAAAGCAGCTGGTAGGGACAACCTGTGGCTGGTAGGAGCGGCAGGAGCAACCAGCTGGCGGCCAGGGGCGTGGACCGAGATGGCTGGTGGAGCCAGACAGTTCGTGGGACAGCTGAGGCGGCTCACTGGACAACAGGTGGAGTGTGGCGGAGTGACTCACGTTGACAGCAGCGGCAGAACCCTACGGAGAGGCGGAGCCATCGGCAGACCACCTAAGGGCTGTGTCTACACTGGCATGAATTTCCAGAAATGCTTAAAACGGAATACTAGTCTGTTTTCAGTTTTTCTGGAAAAGGAGCGCCTACATTGGCAGGCTGCTTTTCCGGAAAAGCCCTTTTTCCGGAAAAGCGTCTGTGGCCAATGTAGACGCGCTTTTCCGGAAAAGAGCCCCGATCGCCATTTTCGCGATCGGGTTTTTTCCGGAAAAGACTACTGGGCTGTCTACACTGGCCCTTTCCCGGAACAGTGTTCCGGAATAAGGACTTATGCCCGAGCGGGAGCAGAATAGTTTTTCCGGAATAGTGGCTGATTTTGTACAGTAGAGCATTGTTGCTTTTCCGGAAATTCAAGGGCCAGTGTAGACAGCTCGCAGCTTATTCCGGAAAAGCGGCTGATTTTCCGGAATAAGTGGCCCAGTGTAGACACAGCCCTCGTGTATCAATCCCCGCCCCTCCAGGTTGGGATGGTAAAACCCTGCCAGGTGAACTTTTGAACCCTGGGGCGGCACTGACCCAGGGCAGAGACTTTTGAGGTGTTGGACTTTGGGTGATTTTTTTGGGTTGCTGGACTTAAGAGACTCTTGAGGTGTTGGACTTTTGGGACTTTGGGGGATTCGTGGCTAGGGGAGGGTCTTTGCTCATGTTTGGTCTATGAATCCAAGTGTGGTGTTTTCCCAAGTTAATGCTGATGTCGGTTACCTCATGTTATTAAAGGTTTGCTGCTCTACTGAGGCTCTGTGCTTGCGAGAGGGGAAGAATTGCCTCTTTGAGGCACCCAGAGGTGTATGTAAGATTTCCCAGGTTACTGGGTGGGGGCTCGAGCCGGTGTTGTATTACCTTGTTGGGAGGAGACCCCTAGATACTGAACCCAGCCCTTGCTGCTATTAACTCGGCCTGGCAGAAGGGTTACACGAAAGACGCAGGCATCATGCACCCTGCCCAACCACCCAACAAAAATGTCCGTGAGCTGTTCACGGTAATCGACCAGGGCCTACAGCACCATTGAAAAATAGCCCTTGCGGTTGATGTACTGGGCTGCTCAATGTTGAGGTGTGTGGATTGGGGGATGTGGGTCCCATCTATGGCTCCACCGCAGTTCAGGAACCCCAGGGCAGCAAATCCGGCCACGATCGGGTCCAGGTCTCCCAGGTGGATGACACTACGCAGCAGGATGGCATTGATGGCCCTCACCACCTCATAGATTCATAGACTCATAGGCTGTGTCTACATTGGCACCCCTTTCCGGAAAAGGGATGCTAATGAGACCAGTCAGAATTGCAAATGCGGCGGGGGATTTAAATATCCCCCGCGGCATTTGCATGAACATGGCTGCCGCTTTTTTCCGGCTCGGGGTTTTGCCGGAGAAAAGCACCAGTCTAGACGGGATCTTGCGGAAAATAAGCCCTTTTCCGGAAGATCCCTTATTCCAACTTTCAAGTAGGAATAAGGGATCTTGCGGAAAAGGGCTTATTTTCCGCAAGATCCCGTCTAGACTGGCGGTTTTCTCCGGCAAAACCCCGAGCCGGAAAAAAGTGGCAGCCATGTTCATGCAAATGCCGCGGGGGATATTTAAATACCCCGTGGCATTTGCAATTCCGAAGTGTCTCATTAGCATCCCTTTTACGGAAAAGGGTGCCAGTGTAGACACAGCCATAGACTTTAAGGTCAGAAGGGACCATTATGATCATCTAGTCTGACCCCCTGCACAGTACAGGCCACAGAATCTCACCCACCCCCTCCTAGAATAATCCTCTCACCTATATCTCAGATATTGAAGCCCTCAAATAGTTTGAAGACCCCAAGATGCAGAGAATCCTCCAGCTGTGATCCGTGCCCCATGCTACAGAGGAAGGCGAAAAACCTCCAGGGTCTCTGCCAATCTACCCTGGAGGAAAATTCCTTCCCGACCCCAAATATGGCGATCAGCTAAACCCTGAGCATGTGGGCAAGACTCATCAGCCAGACACCCAGAAAGTTCTCTATAGTAACTCCTATCATCCCTCCATTGACCTATTTCCCACTGATAATGAATGGTCAATTAGGGTGTGTCTAGACTACATGCCTCCGTCAACGGAGGCATGTAGATTAGCCAGATCGGCAGAGGGAAATGAAGCCACGATTAAAATAATCGCGGCTTCATTTAAATTTAAATGGCTGCCCCGCTCTGCCGATCAGCTGTTTGTCGGCAGATCGGGGCAGTCTGGACGCGACGCGCCGACAAAGAAGCCTTTCTTGATCGGCACAGGTATGCCTCGTGAAACCAGGTTTACCTGTGCCGATCAAGAAAGGCTTCTTTGTCGGCGCATCGCGTCCAGACTGCCCCGATCTGCCGACAAACAGCTGATCGGCAGAGCGGGGCAGCCATTTAAATTTAAATGAAGCCGCGATTATTTTAATCGCGGCTTCATTTCCCTCTGCTGCTCTGGCTAATCTACATGCCTCCGTCGACGGAGGCATGTAGTTTAGACGTACCCTTAGTTACCAAGATCATGTTATCTCATCAAACCATCCCCTTCATAAACCCATCTAGTTTAATCTTGAAACCAGATAGATCTTTTGCCCCCACTACTTCCCTTGGAAGGCCGTTCCAGAACTTCACTCCTCTAATGGTTAGAAACCTTTGTCTAATCTCAAGTCTAAACTTCCTACTAGCCAGCTTATATCCATTTGTTCTTGTGTCCACATTGGTATTAAGCTTAAATAATTCCTCTCCCTCCCTGGTATTTATCCCTCTAATATATTTAAAGAGTGCAATCATGTCCCCCCTCAGCCTTCTTTTGGTTAATGTAAACAAGCCAAGCTCCTTAAGTCTCCTTTCATAAGACAGGTTTTCCATTCCTCGGATCATCCTAGTGGCCCTTCTTTGTACCTGTTCCAGTTTGAATTCATCCTTCTTAAACATGGGAGACCAGAACTGCACACAGTATTCCAAATGGGGTCTCACCAATGCCTTGTATAACGGCACTAAAACCTCCTTATCCCTACTGAAAATACCTCGCCTAATGCATCCCAAGACCGTATTAGCCTTTTTCACGGCCATGTCACAATGGCGGCTCATAGTCATCTTATAAGCAACCAGGACTCCGAGGTCCTTCTCCTCCTCCGTTACTTCCAACTGATATGTCCCCAGCTTATAACTAAAATTAAATAAAATTGGCCCCAAAACTGATCCCTGAGGAACTCCGCTAGTAACCTTCCTCCAACCTGACAGTTCACCTTTCAGTATGACCCGCTGTAGTCTCCCCTTTAACCAGTTGCTTATCCACCTCTCAACTTTCATATGAATCCCTATCTTTTCCAATTTAACCAATAATTCCCCATGTGGTACTGTATCAAATGCCTTACTAAAGTTGAGGTAGATTAGATCCACTGCATTTCCTTTATCTAAAACATCTGTTACTTTCTCAAAAAAGGAGATCAGGTTGGTTTGGCACGATCTACCTTTTGTAAAACCATGTTGTAATTTGTCCCAATTGCCATTAGCCTCAATGTCTCTAACTACTTTCTCCTTCAAAATTTTTTCCAAGATCTTGCATACTACAGATGTCAAACTAACAGGCCTATAGTTACCCGGGTCGCTTTTTTTCCCTTTCTTAAAAATAGGAACTATATTAGCAATTCTCCAGTCAAATGGTACAACCCCTGAGTTTAGAGATTTATTAAAAAATTTTGCTAATGGACTTGCAAGTTCATGTGCCAGTTCCTTTAATATTCTTGGATGAAGATGATCTGGGCCCCCCGATTTACTCCCATTAAGCTGTTCAAGTTTGGCTTTTACCTCGGATATAGTAATATCTACCTCCACATCCTTAGTCCCATTTGTTATGTTGCCATTATCCCTTAGCTCTTCATTAGCCTCATTAAAGACTGAAGCAAAGTATTTGTTTAGATATTGGGCCATTCCTAGATTATCCTTAACCTCCACTCCATCCTTAGTAATTAGCGGTCCTACTTCTTCTTTTTTTGTTTCTTTCCTATTTATATGACTATAAAACCTTTTACTATTGGTTTTAATTCCCTTTGCAAGGTCCAACTCTACCTGACTTTTAGCCTGTCTCACTTTGTCCCTACATGCTCTAACCTCAATAAGGCAGCTTTCTTTACTGATCCCTCCCATTTTCCACTCCTCATATGATTTCTGCTTTTTCTTAATCACCTCTCTGAGATGCTTGCTCATCCAGCTTGGTCTAACACACCTGCCTATATATTTTTTCCCTTTTCTTGGGATACAGGCTTCTGACAGCTTCTGCAACTTTAACTTAAAATAATTCCAGGCCTCCTCCACCTCAAGATCCATAATTTCTTTAGTCCAATCAACTTCCCTAACTAATTTCCTTGATTTATTAAAGTTAGCCCTTTTGAAATCAAAAACCCTAGTCTCAGATTTATTTTTGTTTATCCTTCCATTCAGTTTGAACTGAATTAGCTCATGATCACTCGAGCCAAGGTTGTCCCCTACAACCATTTCATCTATGAGGTCCTCGCTACTCACCAAAACCAAATCTAAAATAGCATCCCCCCTTGTTGGTTCAGCAACTACTTGATGAAGGAATTCATCAGCTATCACATCTAGGAAAGTCTGAGCCCTATTATTATTACTAGCACTTGTTCTCCAGTCTATATCTGGAAAGTTGAAATCTCCCATGATCACGCAGTTTCCATGAGTATTTACTTCATTAAAAACATTAAAGAGGTCTCTATCCATATCCAAATTGGATCCTGGTGGTCTGTAACACACTCCAAGCACTATCCCAGGGGAGGATCTGATAGTTTTCTTCCCCAATGTGATTTTTGCCCAAACGGACTCTGTCTTCTCCATTCCATCACTTTTTATTTCTTTACAATCTACCTCATCTTTGATATACAATGCGACTCCACCACCTTGACCCTTATTTCTGTCTTTCCTAAACAGCACATACCCTTCAATACCTGTACTCCAGTCATGCCTAGTATTCCACCATGTTTCTGTTATTCCTATAATATCTGGTTTCACTTCCTGGACCAATAGCTCTAGTTCCTCCATTTTGTTACCTAGGCTCCTCGCATTGGTGTACAAACATCTTAATTTTTGCTGGTTGGCCTCATTCACATTCTTTACCCAATTTGGCACGGACGTTGTACCTCCAATATGACCTATTAGACTAGTATCCACCCTACCCTTCCTCATGTTCATTCTCCTACCCCCAGCTATTTCCTTTCTTACTTCGTTTTCCTCCCTCTCCATGTTAAAATCCGGCATAGAGATTACCTGGACATCTCCCAACCGTCTCCCCCAAATTCCTAGTTTAAAGCTCTCTTAATCAGTTGAGCCAGCCTCCATCCTAGAAGTCTATTTCCCTCCCTACTTAGGTGAAGTCCATCCCTAGAGAACAGTCCTCTGTCCATAAATGCCTCCCAATGACCACACATCCCAAAGCCCTCCTTATAGCACCACTGCCTAAGCTATCTATTGATCATCATAATCCTGTCACATCTTGGTTGCCCTTCTCTAGGAACAGGGAGAATCCCACTAAAGATCACCTGAGCCTCAATTTCCTTGAGCGTCCTCCCCAGCCTGGCATAGTCTCCCTTAATTTGTTCCAGCGAGAATCTAGCCGTATCATTTGTTCCTACATGAAGGATGATCAATGGATTCCTTCCTGCTCCCTTAATAATCCCCTTCAACCTCAGTTCCACATCCCGTATCTTAGCACCTAGCAGACAGCACACCCTTCTATTCTCTGGATCAGCTCTGGTTACTGGCCTATCTATTCTTCTCAATAAGGAGTCCCCAATCATATAGACCTGCCTTTTCCTAGTCTCCACCTGCAGAAGGAGACCAAAAAACACACAAAACAGAATGAGAGGGAGTGCCTGAGGCCTTGGGAGGTGCCTGCGCCCCTCCCCTCCTTCCCCCCCCAAACACCCCAGGAGCCATCCCCTATGAGGCAGCAGGGCTGTGTGAGGGTGGGATGGCACAACCCCCCCCCTCCCCGGGGATGGGGCTTCCCCCCTGCCCCCAGCCCCCCCTTTCCCAAGGGTCCCCTTTTTCCAGGACTCTCCCACCCTGCAGGGACTGCAGCCTGAGAGTGCCTTACCTCCATAAGCAGGGCCCCGATGGTGGACTTCCCCATGCCGAACTGGTTGCGCACCAACCGCTAACTTAGGGGTGGCCAGCTTCCAGATGGTGATTGCAACCCGCTTCTCCAGGGGGATGGCAGGCCACATGTGGGTGTCATGTCATTGGAGGGCAGGGGTGAGCCAGGCACACAGCTCCAAAAAGATGGCTTTCTGCATGTGGAAGTTTTGGAGCCACTGCTGGTCGTCCCATCGCTCCATGACCAGCTGGTCCCACCAGTCAGAACTGGTGTCCAGCCTCCAAAAACACATCGCGACTGTGGTGTGTGGTTGCACAGGTCTGGCTCCCGCACCCAGGGAGAGGGTCTCATGAATGAGCTCAGAGTCGAGCTCGTGCAGGGCCAGGAAGGCAGCCTGCACAAAGTTCTGCAGAAACTACAGCATGGCCGTGTGGGGCCATAGCATGCCCAGGGGCAGCTCCGGCTCCATATCACAAAGAAAAATGTTGTGGCATTCAAAAAAGCTGGGCAACCAAAGCAGGCACTATGCGAGCTTTGCTGTCCCTCAGAGAGTTAGGAAAGCATGCAGCAGAAGCAGAGAAACTGCTCTCCGGGGCGAGGTTCCTTTAAGTACACGTCTCAGCTAGGCTTTGGCAACAGCACTCAGAAGCAACTGCTGACCTAAAGCCCTGGCTGAACTGGTGCTGAGTGGCCTTATATATGAGATAGCATCCATTCAGTGTGGACACTATCTTTCGAAAAAGCAGATAATTTTTTTCTATGGGTATGTCTACACTAGCCCCCTAGTTCAAACTAGGGTGGCTAATGTAGGCATTCGAAGTTGCAAATCAAGCCTGGGATTTAAATATCCTGCGCTTGATTTGCATCTTCCCAGCCGGTCGCCATTTTTGAAATTTACAAGTCCGGACTAACTGCCCGCGTCTACACGTGGCAGGGACCCAGTATTTCAAATTAAAGCCCCTAAATCAAACTACCTGTTAAACCTCCTTCCCGGCCGGGAAGATGCAAATCAAGCGCAGGATATTTAAATCCTGGGCTTGATTTGCAACTTTGAATGCCTACATTAGCCTCCCTAGTTCGAACTAGGGGGCTAGTGTAGACATACCCTATGCGCTTTGGCAGTGTGGATGCTCTCTTTCGGAAAACCTTCTTCGGAAAGAAGCCTGCAGTCTAGACATAGCCTCAGCATTCCTGCATTGATGCACTGTGGTCATGTCTTGGTATCCTAATAAAAGTTTAGATGCTGTAGTTCAAACTTTTCTGCTGGATCTCATACTTCTGATATTGCTAGAAAACCCTCCAACGTCCTTTTGGTGTTTTAATTCCAACAGTAATGGGGGAGGGTCTGGGAGAGGATTATAAACAGAGGAAATTGGCTATTTAAAATTATGCACTATTAATTTTCTTTTTATTTGACTTCATATTAATAAACACTTTAAGTCATGCACCTTGTTACTTATCCCTTGTTTTACTATTCTTTTTCCATAACATTTTAAATGTTTATAATTTGTTAATATCTTGAGTGCCATGGTGGCACACATCCAAACAAGCGCACATGACCTCAATGTTGGTGCACAAGACTAAACTCACTCCGCTCATGGATGGAAAATCTTAAAGGGAACACTGTCTGATTCTCTGTTCGTCTCCTTCTACAGGTGGTCAAGGCCATCAACGCCATCCTGCTGCACAGGGTCATCATCCTGGGCGATGTGAACCCATTGTCCCTGGCTTTGCCGCCATGGGCTTCCCCAACTGCGGGGGGGGGGGGGAGTATGTGCATTGACGGCACCCACATCCCCATCCAGGCCCCCGACCACTGAGCCTCAGATTATATCCAACAGGAAGGGGTACTTTTCAATGGTGCTGCAGGCCCTCATGGACCACCGAGGCTGCTTCACTGACATTAACATTGGGTGGTTAGGGAAGGCGCATGACCCCTGCATCTTTAGGAACTCCAGCCTGTTCCAGAAGTTGCACGCTGGCACTTTTTTCTCCAACCGCACCATCAGGGTTTGGGATGTGGACATGCCCATGTACATTGTGGGTGATGCAGCCTACCCCTTGCACCCCTGGATAATGAAGCCCTACACGGAACACCTGGACCCCACCAAGGAATGGTTCAATGCCAGGCTCAGCAGGTGCCACATGATGGTGGAGGGCACCTTCGGCCGTTTGAAGGAGAGGTTTTGGTGTCTCTTTATCGGCCTGAACGGAACATCCTCCAGGTGGTGGAGCCCTGCTGTGTCCTCCACAACCTGTGCAAGAACAAGGGGGAGATGTTCCTGCCAGGGTCGGGGGCAGAGGCTGAGTGGCTCACAAGGGCCTTTGAGCAGCTGTGCACCACTGCCTTCCGGCAAGGACATCAGGGGACTGTGCACATCTGGGAGGCTCTGAGGGAGAGCTTCAGACAAGGCAAGCTGTGACACTCTCTCCCCTAGGCCTCCCCACAAGGGGCCTCTGCATTGCCCCTCTGCGCCGTTCCTCCTACACCCCTCCCTTCCCCTGCCTTCCCTTCCCACCTTCCCCCCCTCACCTCCCCTGCAGACCCCAGACTTTTTGTTTTGGAACAATCAAATGTCTTTTTTTTTTAATTTGGGGTAAATATAACTGGGGAAGGACTGGGGAAAGAGCCTGGGATAGGGGAGGAGGAGGGGCTCAGGGCTGGGGCTGGGACTGACACCTGCCTCGGGTGATCCCACTGCCTCATGTGCGGGACCCTCGGTGGCCATGATGGGGGGTAGCTAGGGGGAGAAGCCGGAGGAGCAAGGGCAGGGACAGGAGCAGGACCAGGAGAAGGAGCAGGAGCAGGTGTCGGGGAGGGGGGAATTTGGGAAGGAGCTGGTGTGGGGGGTAACTACTGGACTGCTCAATTGCAGCGAGCAAGCGGTCGACAGCGGCGGTGTATGCCGTGCACATGCTGCCATTCTTCTGGGACAGCTCCTTCCAGGTGGTGAGACGCAGCTCCTGGTCAGCACAGAACTCCTCCAAGTCGGCATCCCACCTCTGCTCTTGCTGCTCCATACACCGCTGGAGGGTACGCAGGCAGACAATGTGTTCCTGCTCTAGATCCTCGCAGGGTCGTCTGCAGTGGCGGCTCTCATGGGGTCGGGAGGACGGCGCGGGAGGTGGTGGATGTACTGTACTCACAGCTGGGCTAGCTGTGAAGAACAGAGAGAAGGGCAGTCATCCCAGGAGACAGGATGCATGAAGCCTAGGCCTCATCTCTGCGCCGACACCAAAAGGTCTCGGGTCAGATGAAGGCGATGTGCTTTGAGGAAGGCCATCTGTGGCCTAGACAGTGGGCACTGTCCTGCAGGGGCACAGGTGTCCCTGGGGAACCTCACTACCCCCACGTCCCGGAGACAAGCAGGCATTGGAAGGTGCCGGCCAGGCCAGGAACTTGCGGGCAGGAGGGGGCAACAGGGCGGCTTGTCTTCCTTCTGTGCTGCACACACACGGGGTCTGGCAGTGGCGGCGTCCCACAGAGAGAGAACTTTTATCCCTGTCCACTGGAGGAGAGCAGGGGGAGGGTGTTGGGGGAGGTGTGTGTGAGCGGCAGACGCCACTTGCCGGGGAGGGTGCTACTGGGGTCCCCTCCTCTTCCTACCATGGGCAGGTTCCCATTCAGGGGATCAGTGTCCTCTGCCTTGCCGCATTTGACCGTGTGCGGCATTGCTATGTGTGTCCATTACCCCAGCCTCCTTAGTGGTGGCTTATGGTGGGAAGGTGTCCCACCACGGAGTTGGGAGTAAGGCAGGCCTCTCCAGAAAACCTCATGGAGCTGTCTGCTCCAGACTGGTGCTCCATGTGTACTTACGTGCACAGGCTGCTGTATGATCTCCAGGCCAAGAAGGCTGAGTGAGGAGCGTGGAGCCCCTCACCGCCCGACACCTCCCCCAGCGTGTGTGTAGGGAAAGTAATGGAACTCACCCGATGGGCCTTCCCTGGCTTCGTCCAAACCCAGGGTGACATCCAGAGACGGGGATAATGGCTCCAGGGACAGGATGACATCCTGGCTGGCAAGCATCATGACCTGGCGGGTGTCATCTTTCTCCTCCATCTCCTCCTCATCCTCCTTGTCCACAGCCCTGCCTTCCAGGAGTCCACGACGAGTGGGGGAAGGGACCGACCCCCCTCCCAGGATGCAGTGCAGCTGCTCATAAAAGCGGCTGGTCTGGGGTGCCGCTCCTGAGTGGGAACTGCATTCCCTGGCCTTGGTGTAGGCCTGTCTATGTTCTTTGATTTCCATGCGCTCCTGCTCCTGGGTTCGCACGTGGCCCTTCTGGCCCAGGCTTGCAGCCATCTGGCCGTAAACATCTACGTTCCTCCTCTCCCCAGGCCTCAATGAGATCCAGGCTCTGCATCAGACCAGGAAGGGGCCCTCCTCTTCTGCCCCTGGCCAGGGGCTTGGGAGATGGCTGCCAGCTTGCTAGAAGCCCTGGGGGGGGCTCAGTGGGAGCACTGAGGTCACTCATGGCAGCACAACAGGGTCCTGCTCTGTGGCACAGGGCTGGCAGGGCCAGTGCGGTGCCACAAGTAGTTTCCCTTCTGGCTGCAGCTTTAAAGGCTGCAGGGGAAGGGAAACTAGAGAGTTTTGAGGGATGTGGACAGAGTGGCCACCAGGGCAGCTGTGAGAAGTCCTGGAGGCCAATTATTTTGAAATAACCACAGCTGCCCCGTCCACACTGACCCTATTTCGAAATAGCTATTTCAAAATAGGTGTTATTCCTCGTGAAATGAGGGTTTATTATTCCGGAATGAGAAGCCTGTAATTTTGAAATAATTTCAAAATATCGGGCTTGCTGTGTGGATGCTTGCCTTGTTATTTTGAAATAATGTGAGTTATTTCAAAATAACGCTGTAGTGTAGACATGCTCTTAATGGTGTAGTCAGGATTAGAAAGTGGAAAGTTCTGCTCATAGATTCCTCCCCAGTAAAGACAGGTATGTGACCCCGTCAGCAGGATCAGGCAGTCTAGAGTGGTAACTCTGTACAGACATACTTGCAAGCCAATGTATGCATGGCTCTGCGGTGTGCACATCTTTGCAGGGATCTCATGCCAGCAGCTACCATAAGAACATAAGAACATAAGAATGGCCGTACTGGGTCAGACCAAAGGTCCATCTAGCCCAGTTTCCTGTCTGCCGACAGTGGACAGCACCAGGTGCCCCAGAGAGGGTGGACCGAAGACAATGATCAAGCGATTTGTCTCCTGCCATCCCTCTCCAGCCTCTGACAAACAGAGGCCAAGGACACCATTTTATCCCCTGGCTAATAGCCTTTTATGGACCTAACCTCCATGAAATTATCTAGCTTCTCTTTAAACTCTATTATAGTCCTAGCCTTCACAGCCTCCTCTGGCAAGGAGTTCCACAGGTTGACTACACGCTGTGTGAAGAAGAACTTTCTTTTATTAGTTTTAAACCTGCTCCCCATTAATTTCATTTGGTGTCCTCTAGTTCTTCTATTTAGGGAACTAATAAATAACTTTTCTTTATCGGCCCTCTCCACACCACTCATGATTTTATAGATCTCTATCATATCCCCCCTCAGTCTCCTCTTTTCTAAACTGAAAAGTCCCAGTCACTTTAACCTCTCCTCATATGGGACCCGTTCCAAACCCCTAATCATTTTAGTTGCCCTTTTCTGAACCCTTTCCAAGGCTAAAATATCTTTTTTGAGGTGAGGAGACCACATCTGTGCACAGTATTCAAGATGTGGGCGTACCATAGTTTTATACAGGGGCAGTAAAATATTCTGGGTCTTATTTTCTATCCCTTTCTGAATAATTCCTAGCATCCTATCTGCCTTTTTGACCGCCGCTGCACACTGCGTGGAAGTTTTCAGAGAACTGTCCACGATAACTCCAAGATCCCTTTCCTGATTTGTCGTAGCCAAATTAGCCCCCATCATACTGTACATATAGTTGGGGTTATTTTTCCCGATGTGCATTACTTTACACTTATCCACATGAAATTTCATTTGCCATTTTGTTGCCCAATCACTCAGTTTGGTGAGATCTTCTTGGAGTCCCTCACAGTCTGCTTCTGTCTTGACTATCCTAAACAGTTTGGTATTATCTGCAAACTTTACCACCTCACTGCTTACCCCTTTCTCCAGATCATTTATGAATAAGTTGAAAAGGATTGGTCCCAGGACTGACCCTTGGGGTACACCACTAGTTACCCCTCTCCATTCTGAAAATTTACCATTTATTCCTACCCTTCGTTTCCTGTCTTTTAACCAGTTCTCAATCCATGAAAGGACCTTCCCTCTTATCCCATGGCCATGTAATTTACACAAGAGCCTTTGGTGAGAGACCTTGTCAAAGGCTTTCTGAAAATCCAAGTATACTATATCTACTGGATCCCCCTTGTCCGCATGTTTGTTAACCCCTTCAAAGAACTCTAATAGATTAGTAAGACAGGATTTCCCTTTACAGAAACCATGTTGACTTTTGTCCAACAATTTATGTTCTTCTACATGCTTCACAATTTTATTCTTTACTATTGTTTTGACTAATTTGCCCGGTACTGAAGGTAGACTTACCGGTCTGTAATTGCCAGGATCGCCTCTACAGCCCTTTTTAAATATTGGTGTCACGTTGGCTACCTTCCAGTCATTAGGTACGGAAGCCGATTTAAAGGATAGGTTACAAACCACAGATAATAGCTCAGCAATTTCCCATTTGAGTTCTTTGAGAACCCTTGGATGAATGCCATACGGTCCCGGAGATTTGTTAACCTTAAGTTTTCTATTTGTTCCAAAACCTCCTCTAATGACACTTCAATCCGGGACAGTTCCTCAGATTCATCACCCACAAAGGATGGTACAGATTTGGGAATCTCCCCAACGTCCTCAGCTGTGAAGACTGAAGCAAAGAAATCATTTAGTTTTGCCGCAATGGCTTTATCGTCCTGGATTGCTCCTTTTTTAGCTCGATCATCTAGGGGACCCACAGGTTTTTTAGCAGGCTTCCTGCTTCTAATGTACTTAAAAACATTTTGTTATTTCTTTTTGAGTTTTTGGCTAGCTGTTCCTCAAAATCTTTTTTTGCTTTTCTTATTACATTTTTACACTTGATTTGACAGTGTTTATGTTCCTTTCTATTTATCTCACTAGGATTGGACTTCCACTTCTTAAAAGAGACCTTTTTGTCCCTCACTGCTTCTTTTACATGGTGGTTAAGCCACAGTGACTCTTTTTTAGGTCTCTTGCTATGTTTTTTAATGTGGGGTATACATTTAAGTTGGGCCTCTATTATGGTGTCTTTAAAAAGTTTCCATGCAGCTTGCAGGGATTTGGCTCTAGTCATTGTGCCTTTTAATTTCTGTTTAACTAACCTCCTCATTTTTGTGTAATTCCCCTTTTTGAAATTAAATGCCAGGGTGCTGGACTGCTGAGGTGTTCTTCCCACCACAGGAATGTTGAATGTTACTATATTATGGTCACTATTCCCAAGCGGTCCTGTAACAGTTATATCCTGGACCTGATCCTGCGCTCCACTCAGGACTAAATCGAGAATTGCCTCTCCCCTTGTGGGTTCCTGCACCAGCTGCTCCAAGAAGCAGTCATTTAAGCCATTGAGAAATTTTATCTCCGCTTCTCTTCCTGAGGTGACGTATCCAGTCAATATGGGGATAATTAAAATCCCCCATTATTACAGAGTTCTTTATTTTGGTAGCCTCTCTAATCTCCCTCAGCATTTCAAGGTCAGTATCGCTGTCCTGGTCAGGTGGTCGGTAATATATCCCTACTGCTAATTTCTTATTATTGGAGCATGGAATTACTATCCATAGCGATTCTATGGAACGTGTTGATTCACTTAATATTTGTATTTGATTCTACATTATCTTTTACATACAGTGCCACTCCGCCACCCACCCGGCCTGCTCTATCCTTTCGATATATTTTATATCCCGGTATGATTGTGTCCCACAGATTTTCCTCATTCCACCAGGTTTCAGTGATGCCTATTATGTCAATCTCCTCATTTAATACGAGGTACTCTAGTTCACCCATCTTATTAGTCAGACTCCTAGCATTTGTGTAGAAGCACTTTAAAAATTTGCCACTGCTTATTTGTCTGCCCTTCCCTGATGCATTGGATTCCTTTGTATGCGGTTGTTTGTCTTCCCTGGCCCATGGTTTGTCCTCTCCCCTCCTCTCTTTCTGACTACAGCTTAGACAATCTCCATCAATGGATTCTCCTCTAAGAGAAGTCTCCCTCCGATTTACATGCATCTCCGCACCAATCGGCTTTCCTCCATCTCTTAGTTTAAAAACTGCTCTACGGCCTTTTTAATGTTTAGTGCCAGCAGTCTGGTTCCACCCTGGTTTAGGTGGAGCCCATCCTTCCTGTATAGGCTCCCCCTCTCCCAAAAGTGTCCCCAGTTCCTAATAAATCTAAACCCCTCTTCCCTACACCATCGTCTCATCCACGCATTGAGACTCTGAAGCTCTGCCTGCCTACCTGGCCCTGCGCGTGGAACTGGAAGCATTTCCGAGAATGCCACCATAGAGGTCCTGGATTTCAGTCTCTTTCCTAGCAACCTAAATTTGGTCTCCAGGACGTCTCTCCCACCCTTCCCTATGTCATTGGTACCTACATGTACCACGATCACCGGCTCCTCCCCAGCACTACACATAAGTCTATCTAGATGTCTTGAGAGATCCGCAACCTTCGCACCAGGCAGGCAAGTGACCATACGGTTCTCCCGGTCATAACAAACCCAACTATCTATGTTTCTAACGATCGAATCACCCACTACTAACACCTGCCTCTTCCTAACTGGCATTCCCTCCCCATCAGAGGTATCCTCAGTGCGAGAGGATACCGCAACATCCTCTGGGAGGAGGGTCCCAACTATGGGATGGTTTCCCATAAGCAGATAAAAATCAAACCCCCAGCTCATTGGGGACGAAAATCCCTCTAGTTATTTAAGCTTTCTTCATTTTCCTCCCTCTTTTTAATTTCATCCAGGTGAGGCTCTGGGAGTTCCTTTTTCTCTCTGCAGCAGGGTAAAGCAAGCAGAGGATTTCCAGCTCTCTGGAGACATGCCTATAGTCTACCACAGCGTGGATATAAACCTGCAATAAAAGACCACCCAAGGGACTGGGCACAAGTGGTCCCACAGAAAGAAAGGCAGAAAGAGGCATTTTGTTTGAAAAGGCTGAGGCACAATTATCCAAAGCAGAAAAACAACAGCACGAAATTTCCTGCTCTGCTTTTCCCTGGGAGAGCTGATAACCAAGAGAGCTCACCCGATGCTGGGCATTCATTGTTTCCAGGTTGAACAAACTGCCCTGGGTGTCTCGGCGGGGGGTTGTGAACATGTGTGCATGTGTGTCAATTGTCTATTAGCCTTTTTAAAGGGCTGAGGAGCTCACAAACACTTTACACTGTTTTCCCCCCACAATAACTCTAAATAATTACTTGTTACTGCCCTAGAGCAAATGACCTCAAAGAGCAGCCCTTTGAAGACACTGGGTTGTTGCGGCTTTCAACAACAAACTTACATAACCCTTTGCCCCACATCTACCCTCAGCAACAAAAATGAGAACAATGTTCTCATGCAGCTGTATCTGCTGCATGTAGTGATGGGTATATAGAACAGCTGGGGCCCCAGCACTTAGCTTGCGGGACTGTGACAGGGTGTACCAACCTAGAGAGTCCCACCCCCACAGCCCTGCTGGGCATGCTCCAGGTGGAGGACAGATAGAAAGGCCACTGGAGCAGCTCAGTCTGGGCTGACTGGCACTGGAGAAGGAGGTGCAGCCAGAGTTCTGGAGGAGCAGCAGGCAGAATGAACTGTGGAGGCCAGTCAGTGAGGAACAGTGGGAGAAGCCCCCATTCAGGAGGAAAGTGGTGAAGAACGCTGCTGGGGTGAGTCTGGTAGGAAGTAGCACAGGGTGGGGAGTCAGATCCCTGAGAGCTCAGTGTGTTTTGGTCAGATTCCCTGCTGCGCTAGAGGTGGGCCACCCCACCACTGACAGGGCCCTGGGCTGGGACCCGGTGGAGAGGGTGGGCCCAGGTCTCCCTACCCCATCCCCATTAATTCCCAAAAGGGGTGCTACCACTGTTGATATTGACTCTGGCAGCGGGACCTCACTGCCCTTCAAGAAGGGGGTGTTTTTACTTACTGTGGCTGTTAGGCTGGACTGCCTCATTGGGACAGGGTGTAGCTGTTGGCCCTGAGCTATAGGGACCAATATGCACACGGGGTGAAGCACTCATTGAGAGGCCTTCGAGGCCTAACACCCTGCCTCTGAGGGGGCCAGGCATACCCACCCCATGACAGGGACATTGAGGAATTTGTATTTCCACAGATGACACATCTACAGTTAAATACACTGAATTCTGCCCTCCCTGACTGAGGGGGTGAGAGCAGCAGGAGGCAAAGGAGGTGAGACAAAGTAGGGCCTGTGAATGGAGCTTGCTGGTCAAGGCCCCCAATACAAATCCAAGAACACCCTGGAAAACAAAAATAAAAAGTGGGAAAGGAGCCACATATTAACTTCCTTACTTTTTCATTTCTGACACTGTTTTCCCCTCATTTCAATCTAAGAACTTCAAGCTAATGTCTGAAGGGCAGAAATATCTATTTGCCAATATGCCTGCTGCAGCTTTTTCACCAATCGACTGCCCTTCTTGGTATAATCAGTGGGACATTGATTGATATAATCTCAATTTGCTAGAGCATCATCAAAAAAGCTATCAGTACAAACAGCATCTTTGAAAAAATACCAGCAATCTAAGACGAGCTACTTTACTCCTCCTTTAATACTAGCAGTGCACAGCGAGGCCCAGCCCTGGGGTAACAGCCCCTGAGAGACAGAAAGCTTATGCCCAGGGCAACCAGCCCACACCTGGGATATGCAGCCCTCTGAAGGGCCAGGCTCTCCCACAGGGTTATGAGCCCAGAGGGGCTTGATGAAGAGGATGCATAAGGGCACACTATTAGCGTATTGCTGACATTGGGCCCATTGTGTTGCCCTCAATTGATTTACCATAGATACCACATAGGGGCAGGGCTGTCCACCTGTAGGGCTGTGGTTGATGCAGAGAGGCCTCGCCCGGGCTTTGAGATGTAGGTGAGAGCAGCAAGGTGTCATTGCACTGTCAGGGTATATCTACACAGCAGGGCTATTTTGGGATACCAGAAGTATCCTGAAATAGTGGGCACGTTCAAAAGACGTGGGGTAGCTATTTCGAGATAATGTACTATTTCGAGACCTATTTCGAAATTTGGCGCTGTGTAGATGCGCCAAATTTTGAAATATGCTATTTCAAAAATCAATTGAAATAAGATACGCAATTTGCACTATGCAAATTGCGTATCTTATTTCAAGTTTAGGGTGCTGTATAGATGCACCCTCAGGATGTGCAGGTCACAGGCTCTCAACTCAAGAAAACAACATTAAGGAGCTCAAACAACTCCCCCTTTCCTCCCAAGAACAGAACCCAAAGACAGCAATGCAACTATTATGTGGGGTGGTTGCCCAATGAATAACTGTGCTGCATGGACAATGGCCCTTAAATGTTGCCAATTGACACCTGAGGAGCACACAATGGCCCCTTGCCTAAAAAAGACATACCTGGGTACCCCAAGGCTCCTTGCCTAAAAGGGACATGGTGATCATGTGATCAGCTCCAGTTTGGAAGGTACCATAATTCAGGAGAACAATGGATTTCCCTCCACATGGGCAAGGTTATAAAAGGATCCTGGGGGTGGTTCCTCCATCTATGTCTTCGCTCCTGCTCTCCACTCCAGAAGCAACTTTGCAAAGGACAGAGGGCCCGGAAGGATTCATGGATCCATCCTACCATAGGATGCACACCAGAGACTTTTAAGCTGGCAGTTTATATATCTCCATCACCAAGTTCTTGTTGCAGGTTCTTAGCAGAGATGTAATAATGTGGTTTCTTTAACAATCCTATTCTCAACCTTTTCTTTCTTTTATTAATAAACCTTTAGGCTACGTCTACATTGCACTCTCTTGCGCAATAACATATGCAAATGAGGCATGGCAATGAATATCGCTGCGTCTTATTTGCATACTTAATGAGCCGCCACTTTTGCACAAGGGGCTTTTGTGCAAGAAGGCGCAAAACATAACATAACAGCCGTTATTCCAGAAAAAACAATACTTTCATCTACACTGCAATTGCATTCTTTCAACAAAAAGTTAAAAGAACTGAGGGGGTTTTCCGATGGCAGTAACCTCTTTCTATGAGGAAGAATGCCTTTTCTGAAAAAGCTTTTTCGGAAAAAGGCGTGTGTGGATGTGGAAGAGGGAGTTATTTCCTGGAGGCCTCTTTTTTCGAAAGAACACAAGGTGCCCTGCTGGCCATGCCGTCCAAACTCATCACAACTCTATAGTTCCTGTCTCCCGGCAGCTCTTAAAGCCGCAGGCAGCCGGGACAAGGCTTGCAGCAGGAAGCCGGCCCTGGGAGCTTCACCTCACTGCGTGGCTGCCACTGCCATACTCCTTGGCACCCATGGCCCAGCCTCAAGCCACCTGAGAGCCCACTGGCCCTCACAGGGAGCATGGCCAGGGCTCCCAGGACCCTGCCAGGGGGACAAAAATTCATGCGCTGTCGTGGTCTGGGGCGGAGATCCTGGTCCTCCTGGAGGTATGGGGTGAGGAGGAGAACCTCCAGGATCTCCACTCCAGACGGCACAACACAGACATCTATGGTCAGATGGCCAAGGCCCTGGCTGCAAGGGGCCACCACCCCAGGAGTCTTGAGTAGGTGCGCAGAAAGGCCAAGAAGCTGCGGCAGGGCTACACCACGGCCAGGGGGCACAATTCTCACTCCAGGGCAGAAAGACACTCCTGCCTCTACTTCAACGAGCTGCACCGCATCCTGGGGGCTGGGGCAGCCCCTTCCCCACTCCTGGTTGTGGACTTGGGGCTGGAGACGCCCGTCGTCGCCTGCCCGGGGGTCCCAGCTGACGAGGAGAAGGAGGATGCTGAGCTGGAGGAGGAGGGAGACACAGCCAGCACCATCACCCTAACCCCAGGGCCTGGATGTCTCCCAGGCCACACACACGTCTGACCCCAGGGCGGGGGGACGCCCTCCTGGGGGACGCCCTCCCACCACCAGCCACCGCTGGAAGCAGGCTGGGGACAGGGACACATGCATGCACACAGATTGAGGAGTACCACACACGTCACATAGGCATGCCTGCCCACTCGAGGCACCACTCCATCCCGGGGACAGCATTGCCAGGTGCAGGTGTGTGTGTGGCCCCCATGGAAGGCCAGGCTGCTCCAGGCCCCTCTCCCACCCATAGGATCCCAGTGTGACTGGACACTTCCCTTGCCTACTTGTCCGTGGGATGGGGGCAGGGGTGGGAAGCATGGTCCCCTCAGCACCGCTGGGCCCCTGTGAGGCAGGGCCTGCTGTCCAGACCACACATGGCCTTGCTCCCAGGACATCACTGTCCTGTGCCCCAAGGACTGTTGCTCGCAGCTCACAGAGGAGGGCAAGGGATCAGGGACAGTGTCTGCATGGATGACTGACTGCCTCTCCCTCTTTAGTCTCCACAGCCGGACCAGCCATGACTAAGGGGCAAACACCAGCTAACAAGCCAACTGCCCAAGCCCAGGGGAGCTGCAGGCGCTGGAGGGTCCACGAGTACCTCATGAGGGAGCATGTGGCCATCCACCGGGACATGCAGCAGACCCTGGTCTAGAAGGTCTGGGATAACACTCAATGGCAGACCCAAATGTGAACCGAGCTGGTGCAGCAGGGCCACAACATGTGTGCCACTGTAGGGGAGCCTGAACTACCCTGCCTTGACAATAAATGATAAATAATAAGGAAACTGAGGTACACCACCTTATTAATTTAATGATTAAACACTGGGATAATTCACCCTCAACCCATAAAGGGAAAAGTTATTAAAACTTGGTCTGCTTATAAAACAAAAGTACAGAGAAGTATTGGGGAACTGCAGGCAAATAGAGAAATCAGCAAGAATATCTTTATAAGAAAGAGGTATTTTAAGATTTAATGTGCCACCCCCATGGGGGTAGAAATGTTTTCTTTTGTCTTTCAGAACATCAGAAAGAGCTGGTACCAGCTGAAGAGCAATCCAGAATAATATGGATTTATTGTTGTGACAAATTGTGTTTCATGTGTTGTTGTGTCTTGTGTGGTGTGTCTCATGTGTCGCATTATATGTTTGTTGTTTTGTGGCATTTGTCTTAATGCTAGCATTATTGTGTATTGTTTTGGGAAAAGAGAGGATACTGAAGTAAGCAGGAAAATCAATGACTCTCTAATCAGACCTCTTCCTCTCCCTACCCACCTCCTGCCAAATTGTTAATTATATGCCCATCTCCATGGTGGTCAACCTAAAGACCAAAGATCAGACAGTGGCATGCTTCCTGGGCTTTGCAAGCTGCTAAAGTTGATTCTGAAACTATGTAAGTAAAGCAGCAGTTGGAGCGGGTAGATACACAAAGAAACTGTGTAGCTAGTAAAAGAGGTGCAGGCACAGGAACCTTAAATTCCTGTGAATGGTAACAGCTTAGTATGGTAATGCTTTAAGCTAGTAAAGGTATTATTTTAAAGACTAGGCAGTTACCCAAAGTGGTATGGAACATGAATAACAGATAAACCACGGGGGGGGGGGGTCCCCTTCCTGAAGCACACGCAGGGGCAATAAAGGGGAACAACACATTCCCTCTCTGCTGTAAACAATAAGGCTACGTCTACACTGGCCCCTTTTCTGGAAGGGGCATGTAAATTTCATGAGTCGTCGTAGGGAAATCCGCGGGGGTTTTAAATATCCCCTGCAGCATTTAAATAAAAATGTCCGCCGCTTTTTTCCGGCTTTTAAAAAAGCCGGAAAAGAGCGTCTAGACTGGCCCCGATCCTCCGGAAAAAGCCTCCTTCAAAGTAGGAATAAGAGCCTCCGGAAAAGGGCACTTTTTCCGGAGGATCGGGGCCAGTCTAGACGCTCTTTTCCGGCTTTTTTAAAAGCCGGAAAAAAGCGGCGGACATTTTTATTTAAATGCCGTGGGGGATATTTAAATCCCCCGCGGATTTCCCTACGACGACTAGTGAAATTTACATGCCCCTTCCAGAAAAGGGGCCAGTGTAGACGTAGCCTATTATCCATACATATAATCAGTCTGATATTTTTCAAATTCCTTGTCTATAGAGGGATTTTATAGCTGGTGGTAATAGATCATAGAACCATAGAGCTGGAAGAGACCTCAGAAGGTCATCAAATCCAGCCCCCTGCTCTAGGCAGGACCAATCCAAATTAAATCAACCCAGCCAGGGCTTTGTCAAGCCGAGACTTAAACACCTCTAGGGATGGAGACTCCACTACTTCCCTAGGTAACCCATTCCAGTGCTTCACCGCCCTCCTAGGGAAATAGTTTTTCCTAATATCCAACCTGGACCTCTCCCACCACAACTTGAGACCATTGCTCCTTGTTCTGCCATCTGTCACTGCTGAGAACAGCCTCTCTCCATCCTCTTTGGAACCTCCCTTCAGGAAGTTGAAGGCTGCTATCAAATCCCCCCTCACTCTTTGCTTCTGCAGACTAAACAGACCCAACTCCCTCAGCCTCTCCTCATAAGTCATATGCTCCAGCCCCCTAATCATTTTGGTTGCCCTCCGCTGGACCCCACATCCTTTTTGTAGTGGGGAATCCAGAACTGGACACAATACTCCAGATGTGGCCTCACCAAAGCCGAATAAAGGGGAATAATGACATCTCTGGATCTGCTGGCAATGCTCCTCTTAATGCAACCTAATATGCCATTAGCCTTCTTGGCTACAAAGGCACACTGTTGACTCATATCCAGCTTCTCATCCACTGTAACCCCCAGGTCCTTTTCTGCAGAACTACTACTTAGCTGGTTGGTCCCCAGCCTGTAACAATGCTTGGGATTCTTCCGTCCCAAGTGCAGGACTCTACACTTGTCCTTGTTGAACCTCATCAGATTTCTTGTGGACCAATCCTTCAATTTGTCTAAGTCACTCTGGACCCTATCTCTGCCCTCCAGCGTATCTACCTCTCCCCCTAGCTTACTGTCTTCCGCAAACTTGCTGAGGATGCAATCCATCCCCTCATCCAGGCTATTAATAAAGATATTGAACAAAACACCCTCTCTGATCACCTTCTTCTTGTTAACATGCCTGTAGAAACCTTTCTTGTTATCCTTCACATCCTTAGCCAGTCGCAATTCCAATTGCGCTTTTGCCTTCCTGATAACCCCCTGGCATTCTCGAGCTATACATTTAAATCCCTCCCTGGTCATTTGTCCAAGTTTCCACTTTTTGTAAGCTTCCTTTTTGTGCTTAAGTTCCCCAAGGATTTCCCCTGTAAGCCAGTCCGGTCTCCTACCAGGTTTGCCTCTCTTGCTACGCGTTGGGATGGTTTCTTTCTGTGCCTTCAATAAGGCTTCTTTAAAATACTGCCAGCTGTCCTGGACTCCTTTCCCCTTCATGTTAGCATCCCAGGGGATTCTGCCCATCAGGTGTCTGAGGGAGTCAAAATCTGCTTTTCTGAAGTCCAAGGTGTGTATTTTACTACTCTCTTTTCTTCCTTTGGTCAGGATCCTGAAATCTACCATCTCATGATCACTGCTTCCCAGGCTGTCACCCACCTCCACTTCCCCTACTAGTTCCTCCCTGTTTGTGAGCAGAAGGTTACAATAGCAAAACAATATAGCAATAAACAATGTAGTAGGAACAAACTATTTATAAATGATATATGTAAAACCTTCTACTGAAAATGGAAGAGGGGTTTGTAGTGTCCAGGAGACTGATGCCGCTTTAGCCAGAGAACAGACCATCACCGTCTTTGGCTAATTAATCGTGAGCTGCCAGTCTGCAGTATTCTGTGAAGTGGTGGATAGAGAGATGTGGGAGTCAGAATGTGTATGGAAGTATATATTTGGAGCCAAATTCTGCGGTCACTGAAGTGAAGTCAGTGGAGTTGCATGGGTGCACCTGACAGCAGAATTTGACTCATAAGGTATCTCACTCAAACCACAAAGCGTCCATACATATTACCTCTCGCTTGAGTGTCAGTGTGAGGGGTTTGGGGGTGCGATCACCCCCTCTCCGCCGAGAGGGGGGGGGTCTGCGGACCCTTTCGTCCTCCTCTGGTCCTTGGCCGGGCCCTGGGTCTCCGCTCTGAGGCCCGCGCCCTCGGGTGCGATCACCCCCTCCCCCGCGGAAGGGGGGGTCAGCAAACCCCAAGTTAGTTACCCGTCCCTGCGGGATGGGGTCAGCGCCCCTAGTTCGAGCCTTCCCCCCTCTCGGGGTTCCGGCTCGCCCTTTGACTCTGTTATAGTTGTTAGGAGCGGGGTGCTCCCCTAGGCGAGGGAGGGGGACCCGGTCCCACCCTCTCTCCGGGTCCCAGCCCGGGGCCCTAAACGCCGGGGACTACTGGTGCCCCGACGTGGTGGACGGGGGATCACTCCCTCCGTAACCCGTCCACCCAGGGCCGCCAAAAGCGCCCTGCCCCGGGCTCTTTCCTCCCTGCGGGTGCCTCCTGCCGGTGACGCCCCGCGTCCCCGAACCTACCCTGGTTCTGTAGTCCGAGGCTCCCGGTGTCCGGGTGAAGTCTCCAGGGTAGATTGCCTGGGTATGTTCCGCTCCCGGCTGTCCCGTTCCCTCCTGGTCCGGCGCGGCGGGGTTCGTCCGCCGTCTGAGGAGGGGCTGACCGACCTCCAGGGGCAATGGCGGGTGGCGTGTCGATCCGGATCCATGCTGCGGCGGGGGCTACTCCTCCGCCGCTGCGAGGAGTCTGCCCCCTGCCACGCTGGCGGCGGTCCCTTTTGAACCGGCCCGCCGCGCCGGCCGCCGCCTGGGGCCCTGCCCCTTCCAGGCGTGTCCCGGCATGCGTCCCTGCCGGGCACCCGCCCCCCTCCACCCCGCCCTCTCCGTGCGGGGCCTCGGGAGCTGGGCCGCGTTCGCGCCGCCGGCGCAGGCGCGGTGGCAGCGCACCGGTCCTCCGCCCCCCTCCAGCTCGTGTTGGGGGAGCCCTGGGGGATTCGAGCCCTGCCGTCTGCCCCCCGCCGGCGGGGGCACCGGTTGTCTCGTCCCTGGGTCAGTGACGGCCCGTCACAGTCAGCAAGGGTACGTCTAGACTACAGGCTTTTGTCGACAGAAGTTTTGTCGACAGATACTGCCGACAAAGCTTCTGTCGACAAAGAGCGTCTAGACTGTGGGAGAAAAAAATCAAGTAACTCCAATTGTGTCTAAGGGGGGACTGTGCAGGAAATCAAAACTCTCTAAAGAAAACTGCTGTAAGGGTTAAAAGTTTTCCAGGCCTCTCTCCCTGTAACAGAGAGAAATCACCTTAACTCTAATCAAGACCCTTACAATGCCTCCTATCTCAACTTCATGGAGACTCCTAGTCTGTCACAAATTGCCATGTAAACTCTTATCTTTGTCACAGTTTGCCTTGTAGGCTCCTCACTCAGGTTCTCATGTGCCTTTGTTCTGTAAACTTACTTCTAGCACTCCTGGGGTGAACAGAAACGTCTCAGAGTACTTCTGCTGAGACTTTGATATGTTAAAGAAAACAATCAACAACTAAACTGTCTGAGCATACTGTATAAAGGATCCCTGAACCTGTCTCTCAGGGATGCTGCTCTCACTCTGGTAGCTGTCAGTCAGCCTGCATGCATGCATAATAAAGTTTTCCTTCTAGGTTTCTCTCCTGCCTCACTGCTTTGACCTCCAGCCTCGGACCCTTCTGGGGGCTCTGTACCCCAGGGGAGTGAGATTTCCCTGACAAGACTACAGCCAGTTCTGTCGACAAAGCAAGCCGTTTTGTCGACATGACAGTGTAGACTCAAAGGACAGTGTAGATGCAATATCGCCTTCTGTCAAAAGAACTCTGTTGACAGAAGGCGTTATTCCTCGTAGAATGAGGTTTACAGCCATCGACAAAACTGCTGAGTTCTGTCGACGTTATGTCGACAGAACTCGGCAGCAGTGTAGATGCAGGTATAGTTTTGTTGACAAAAGTCCACATTTGTTGACAAAACCCTGTAGTCTAGACACACCCTGAGTGATGCCCAAACTTTGTTTTCATTTCCCTGACTCCTGAGCCCAAGAAAATAAGAAGAATGATTGTTACAAGGAGGAGAGAGAAAACATTTCTTAACCTCTGATGATAGGACAAGCAGCAATGGGCTTAAATTGCAGCAAGGGACGTGTTGATTGGACATTAGAGAAAACTGTCAAGGTGGTTAAGCACTGGAATATATTGCTTAGGAAAGTTGTGGAATCTCCATTATTAGAGGTTTTTAAGAGAAGGTTGGACAAACCCCTGTCAGGGATAATACTTAGTCCTGCCTTGAGAGAAGGGGACTGGACTAGAAGATCTCTCAAGGTCTCTTCCATTCTATGATTCTATACGGTTTGGTTGATGTAGCTTTCTAGCTTCTAACAACTGGGTGGATCTCTGTTGTTGACAGCAGCAAAACTTCAGCTGGAAACACACCCAGAATAGTCTAGTGATTCACAGGAGACCAGCCTGATGAAGGAAGTGACTAGAAAGAAACCTGGAAGATTTTCTCCGTGCTGACATCACAGACTGGGGAGATAGAAATTAACATCCACAAGAATGCCAGCTCATGACAGATGGAAGACATTTCAGGATGAAATGTAACTAGCTAACTAACAGTTCTTGTAGACTAATGCAGAACCAATAATCTTTTGCTGTAGCTGGTCTCCAGCAACGAAAGCAGAATTTACTCAGGCTATGTCTAAACTACAGAGTTTTGTCGGAAAAACAGTCGTTTTTCCGACAAAACTTGAGTTACGTCCACACTGCAAGCACGTTCTTTCGACAGTAAATCGAAAGAACAGAGGGCTTTTTGTGCAATTGGTAATCCTAATTCTACGAGGAAGAAGCCTTTTTGTGAAAGAGCTCTTTCTCAAAAAGGCGTGTGTGGACGGGGAGGAGGGAGTTTTTTCAGAAGACGAGGGAATAGGAAAAAGCACAGGTGCCCTGGTGGCCATTCTGTCCATAACAATCACAGCTTACATGTGAGATAGCGTCCAGACAGTCGCTTTTTCGATGCGCTTTTGCAGTGTGGACACTCTCTTGCACAAGAAGCCTGTAGTCTAGACATAGCCTCAGAGACCATCTCTAGGTCGCTGGCTCAGATCTGGACCAAAATGGTAGGCCGCCATCTGATACCTACTCAGTGGCCTACCTGAAACCAACAAGTGGTCCCACCTAGGTTCTAGCAAACAGGTGTCTGTAGCAGTTGCTAATGTGCTGGCTGCAGTCTCAGCAGCTCTCACCCTGAGTGAAGGGAGGGCTGACAGAGCTCTGGTGTGTTGGCCAGGCTCTCCATTTAGCAAGAGGCACTGGCGTGCGTACGGGGTGTGCCGGGTGTGCCCAATCACACCCTAATGTCTTAAGGTTGCTAGGTGTCCGGTTTTCTACTGGACAGTCTGTTTTTTTGGGGCTCTGTCTGGTAAAAAAAATCCAGAAAATACCGGCTATGTGCAATGTCCGGTATTTTCTCGATTTCCAACTGGGCACCCAGAAGCCTGGTGGGGGGAGTGGCTGGGAGGCGGGGCGCGATCGGCGCTGGGAGCCCTGGTTGCGTATGAGGAGGAGGGGCAGCCCAGTCCGTGCTCCTGCGTGCTGGTCAAGCACGTGGTTGAGCTACAGCCGGACTGACTCGCGCTTCGCCTGGACCATGCAGGGGGCGGGAGCGCCCTGGGATCTGCACTGCCCGGGTCAGTCCCGCTCCACACAAGCTGATACCCTCCTCCCCTCCCCCCCCGCCCCCTCCTGGCCTGCCGGTTGGTTCTCCCCCACTTCTCCTCCCGATCTTCCCCGGCCAGCCCCGCTGCACCCGCCGCCAGCACTGCTTCTGGCGGCCAGTTCTCCCCTGGCCAGCCCCGCTGTACACAACCCCCACCCCTGCCGCCAGCTCTCCCTCCCGCCGGCCGGTTCCTCCTCCCGATCTTCCCCAGCCAGCCCCGCTGCACCCCCCGGCAGCGCTGCTTCCGGCGGCCAGTTTTCCCCTCCTCCTCCTGAGCTCCCCCAGCCAGCCCCGCTCCTGCTGGCCGCCCCCGCTTCCCCCCGATCTCCCCTGGCCAGCTCCGCTCCGCCCTCCCCCCTCCCCTCACCGACCAGCTCTGCTTCCTGTCGGCCACCCCCCCCCCCCCCATTTGTTTGATGAATAAAAAACCAATCAATTGTATTAATGTAAACCCCAGGGCCATGTCTACACTGCCCCCTCTTGCACAAAAAATATGCAAATGAGGCGAAGCATGGAATATTGCCATGCCTCATTTGCATAATTAATTAGGCTCCGTTTTTGCACAAGAGGCTTTTGCGCAAAAACGAGCTGTCTACATGGCTCCTTTTTGTGCAAACCCCCCCTCTTGCGCAAGAGCCATTCTGCTGCATTTTTTCAGGAAGAACGACTCTTGCGCAAAAGCCTCTTGTGTAAAAATGGAGCCTCATTAATTATGCAAATGAGGCGCGGCAATATTCACCGCTTCACCTCATTTGCACATTTTTTTGCGCAAGAGGGGGCAGTCTAGACATAGACCAGAAGAAAACAAGACACGGCACGTAAACTGGTCCTGGAGCAGGGACAGAGGCAGGTCCAGGAGAGAGAGAGTTTTAGCTGACAGAGTTCACTGGGCCCAGACAAGAGAGATTAGTGAGAAGGGCCCCTTATTACAAGGATCAGTCCTTCTGCTCCAGGGCTTCAGCTAGTGCAGAGTTTGAATTGTCCCCCACCCTTCCAGCTCCCCAGCCGAACACACCACCACTGGCATGGCTCAGCTGGGAGCAGGACCCAGACTGCAGAGGCTAGAGCCTATTTGACAACTCTTCTATCTCATCTGAACCATCACTCTCCCTGGGGAGGCAGGACCCCCAAACCTAGGAATCATTCTGGTAGCTATGGGGGCCCCAAAGTCAGAGCCTTTAGCACAGAGTTTGGAGAGGCTGACTGACTGGGCGGGGCTGATTAATCACCTGTGAAGCTGTGCTGCCCTGCAGCTTAGAGAGTTATTCTGATTGCACCTTTTGGCCAAGACATGTCTGACTTCCTTACCTGACACCAGTGTTCCCTCTCTTTGTTTTGTTGAATTTTCAACTGGGCCTTGGATAGAAGAGGAAACTGGGAAAAGGCATACAAGAGGTCACGTGCCATGGGAGGATGAGGGCACCTCCTCATGAATGTTTCCCCAGGCCAGGCCTGGGGCAGGAACAAGGACATTACTTGTTCCAGTAAGTAGAATAGAGATCTGTAGACAAGGTTACCCAGAGGGCAAATATATGTCAAGGCACCTCTGAGTTCAGTTCCCATTTGGGGCCGTGACAAAAATTCTGACTGAGACTGTTGGTTGTCATGCTCTGTATCCCTGGTAGATAGATAGCTGGGATAAATACGTTGTGAGGAATGCACTATTTCCACAGTCTGAATATTTCCTTGAAGAGCAAGGGTGATCTGGAACCCTCTTGTAAAATATAGAAGTCATTTTAAGTCCATCATGACCTTCACATGGGTGTTCTTGATGAAAGACAGGAAGTGCATACACGCATTCCTGCCAACACTTAGCCTTCCACAGACGTGATCCTCCATGTCACTCTTTTGGAGCTATTTGCCTTGAACCTTGTGGTTGTGTAGGTGAATTCCCCAGCCTATTATGAAGGCATCTGTCCCAAGGCGGTGAGTCTGTGTACTGCATCGAGGGTGGAGCTGAGAACTCCAGTCGCTGTCCTGGGGTTAGTGTTCCAGTTCAATGAGGAGAACCATGGTGAATAACCTGGGTGGAGCAATCTGTACTGATAATGGTCCTGCCCAAAGGTAAAGTGTTGGAAATCTGTGGCTGCTAACCTGGCCATCTGCACCTTCCTGTATTTGTTTAATACCCTTGGATCAAGAATGGGAATTCAACCTCCCTTCATTTTAAGGATCAGGAAATAATAGGAGTAGACCCCCTTGCTCCTGAGTTGCAGCAGGACTGGTTCAATGGAATAATAAATGATATATTTCCGAATGAAGTAGGTTCTTATGAGAAGGGTCCCTACAGGGGGACAGGGAAGGAAGGTTGTAATGGGGAAGGGACATGAATTGAATAGCATAACTTTCAAAAATATTCCCCAGGACCTATTTGTCAGAGGTGATACAGTTGCTGGGAAATAGAGCCAAGTGACTTCTGAGGGGGTGTGACAGGTGTGTGAATGGCAGCTAAGTTGCAAGATACAAGGCCCTCAACCACCCCATGGAAAGTGCTTAGAGGAGGTGGCTTGAGAAATAGTGGATTGGAGTGCAGACTGCTTCCCCTTTTGAGCTCTGGTCCTCTTATACCTCTCAGCCACACAATACCCACTATCTCAGCACTGTTACTAGCCATAGGGTATCTTCTTTTCTGCCTTGCAGTGTAGGGAGTTTAATGTGGTCCAGGAATCCAGGATTGGGGAGAAGAATCTGTTTTCTCCATGAAAGAGTTTGTCAATTGCAGCAATTTGGGCAATCCACAAAAACATATTCAAGAGTATCACTGTCATGAAAAGCAGGCAGGCCGCTTTATCAGCCACACACAGTTCTGTCACTAGCACCAATCTGGTTATTAATTGATCCTCTTTAAGGATGGACTGAAATTGTTACTTTTGTTTCTCCAGTAAATGTTCCAGAAACACTTTCAGTTTCCGTAATTAATAAAATCATGTTTGACCATAAAAATTTGGTAATTCGCAATTCTAAACAGTTCTGTCAGCAACAACTACTCCATCTTGCCAAACCCAACTGTGTGGGGCTAAATTGGCATTATGTTGTTTGCTTCAGGCATTAACCACATCCACAGAGATGGAGTTGGTAGGATCTAGACTTGCCTCGTCAATTGGGAGGGCAATTCTGGATGAGGAGGTGTGCAGAATATCCCCCAATTATCATGTGTATCTACCACCACCGGTAGGGGAATCTGCAGCTCACCTGCCATCTTCTTGGCAAGATCCTCCTGTTCTGAAAAAGCTTCCTGTGCCCCTGGCTTGGGGGCTCTGGACAGCCACCCTGAGAGAGAGTGGATGGCCGTGACCTGTGTTATATTGCTCAAGGATTACAATAAGACAATGGGCGAGGGAGGCATGGATGATGGGGTCCCATACCACGATTATGGATGGGCTCAATGGAACTGGGAAGGATCCATGTATTGTAACAGTGGGCCATGTCTGACTTGTCACTGAGTAGGGTTGGCACAGACTGAGGTATTGGCAGTACACAGCACAGTGCCAGGAGCGATTTCAGGTGCTTGGATGTGCTCGGTACTGGGGCCCTGGTACCATGTAATGCAGATTGAGGTTCTTCCCAAAAATCAGGTCTCCAAGGTACCAGAGTTCATGAGGAACTTTGGGCTCACTGAGTACCATGGAGGAATGTCCATGGTACTTTATCAGGACCAGTGGTTGGGATGGTGCAGAGCACTCCCTGGATGAGAGCTTTCTTGATCCAGGTACCAAAAGTTATCAGTGCCACACTTTTAGAGATGGTACAATAATAACTCCCTTTCCCTGGGTACCAAAGCCACAGGTCTCCAGGCTACCAGAGCTCACGTGTTAACATGGGCACACTTGGTACCGCAGAGGAGTGTTCATGGTACACAGTAAGTACTAAAGCTTGGGAAGGTGCAGAACACTCCCTAGATGAAAGTTCTGTCACACCTGGTACCAGAAGTTTTCACTGTGCTACTCTTTTAGAGACAATACAGTAATTGCATTAACAGTGCCTGAGAGCTTGACTGTCCCTGGCTCCTCAGGTCAGTCTGCACTTCAGAGCAGAGCTGGGAGGTGGGAGACGCCCTTCTAGGTACCCTGTTTCAGAAATGCCAATGTCATGCAGATGCCATGATAAGCTTGTTTTTCTGTCCCTACAAAGGGGGCAGCTCTGGGGAAACCCCTCTGGCTGCTAATGACTCAAGCTTGCAAGAAGAGTACGCTGTAGATTTTTAAAGGCACAAAACGAGCTCAAACTAGCTACAGACATAAAGGGAAACAAGAAGACATTCTATAAATACATTAGAAGCAAGAGGAAGACCAAGGACAGGGTAGGCCCATTGCTCAGTGAGGAGGGAAAAACAGTAACAGGAAACTTGGAAATGGCAGAGATGCTTAATGACTTCTTTGTTTCGGTCTTCACCAAGAAGTCTGATGAAGCAATGCCTAACATAGTGAATGCTAGTGGGAAGGGGGTAGGTTTAGAAAATAAAATTAAAAAAGAACAAGTTAAAAATCACTCAGAAAAGTTAGAGGTCTCCAAATTACCAGGGCCTGATGAAATCCTAGAATACTCGAGCTGATAGAGGAGGTATCTGAGCCTCTAGCTATCATCTTTGAAAAATCATGGAAGACAGGAGAGATTCCAGAAGACTAGAAAAGGGCAAATTTAGTGCCCATCTATAAAAAGGGAAATAAGAACAACTCAGAGAACTACAGACCAGTCAGCTTAACTTCTGTGCCAGGAAAAATAATGGAGCAAATTATTAAGGAATTCATCTGCAAAAACCTGGGAAATAATGATAGGTAACAGCCAGCATGGATTTGTAAAGAACAAATCATGTCAAACCAATCTGATAGCTTTCTTTGATAGGGTAACGAGTCTGGTGGATAAGGGAGAAGTGGTAGACGTGTTATACCTCGCATTTGATACGGTCTCGCATGACCTTCTTATCAGTAAACTGGGGAAATACAACCTAGATGGGGCTACTATAAGGTGGGTGCATAACTGGCTGAATAATCGTTCTCAGAGAGTAGTTATTGATGGTTCACAGTCACGCTGGAAGGGCATAACAAGTGGGGTTCTGTAGGGGTCTGTTTTGGGACCGGTTCTGTTCAATATCTTCATCAACGATTTAAATATCGGCATAGAGAGTATGCTTAGAAAGCTTACAGATAATACCAACTGGGGAGGGGTTGCAAGTGCTTTGGATGATAGGCTCAGAATTCAAAATTATCTGAACAAACTGGAGAAATGGTCTGAGGTAAACAGGATAAAGTTTAATACAGACAAATGTAAAGTGCTCCACTTAGGAAGGAACAATCCATTTCACACATACAGAATGGGAAGCGACTGTCTAGGAAGGAGTATGGCAGAAAGGGATCTAGGGGTCATAGTCGATCACAAGCTTAATATGAGTCAATAGTGTGACACTGTTGTAAAAAAAGCAAACATGATTCTGGGATGCTATAACAGGAGTGTTGTGAGCAAGACATGAGAAGTCATTCTTCCGCTCTACTCTGTGCTGATTAGGCCTCATTTGAAGTATTGTATCCACTTCTGGGCACCACATTTCAAGAAGGATGTGGAGAAATTGGAGAGGGTCCAGAGAAGAGCAACAAAAATGATTAAAGGTCTAGGAAACATGACCTATGAGGGAAGACTAAAGGAATTGGGCTTGTTTCATTTAGAAAAGAAAAGACAGAGGGAACACGATAATGGTTTTCATGCACCTAAAAGGGTGTTACAAGGAGGAAGGAGAAAAATTGTTCTTCTTGATCTCAGATGATTGGACAAGAAGCAATGGGCTTAAATTGCAGCAAGGGAGGTTTAGGTGGGTGTCACGGGGCAGACACTCATTGCCACGGCACCTCCTGCTGGTAGCCCTGGGAATTAGCTTGTTAGCCTGCAGGGCACCTCCCTGGGGCTGGTGTCCTCCTGTGTCTTCACTCCATGCTCTCCATTCCAGCCCTGTGTCGCTCCCCGACCACAGTGTCCCCTTCAGGACACTGCCCTCTGGCAGTGCCCACTCCAGTGTCTCTTGGCCCCCTTCTGGTGGGGTGTTTTATCAGTAGCCCTGTGTCTGCACTCTGGGGTCCTCCTCTCCCGGGGAACCCCCTATCCCTCTGTACCCACCTTGCCTCAGTGACACACTGCCAGTCATCATCTAGCCCATTGCAATCCAGGATCTACCTCAAACCCAAATACCCTTGCCTCACCTCCTTCCCACCCCTTCTCTGAGGCCCTGCCCCTGCTCACTCCATCCTCCCTCCCTCCCCCATCCTCATTCACTTTTATCAGGCAGTGGGCTGGGGTGCAGAGGAGGCGGATGCAGGCTCTGATCTTGGGCTAAGGGATTTGGAGTGTGGGAGGTACTCTGAGCTGAGCCTGGGGCAGGGAGTTGAGGTGCAGGAGGGAGTTCAAGGTGCAGGCTCTGGGAGGGAGTTTGGGTGCAGGGGGACTCAGGGCTAGGACAGGGGTTTGGGATGCAGGAGGGGGTTTAGGACTGGGGCCAGGGTTTGGAATGTGGGCTCCAGCTGGGCACTGCTTACCACAGGTGGGTGCTGGGTGGTGGTGCAGTGGGGCTAAGTCAGGCTCACCCCTATCCTGGTCCTGCACCACTCGCAAAAGCAGCCAGCAAACTCTCTTCATCCCCATCCTCCCTCTGCTGTCTGGAGATGAGGCATGGGGGGGGGGGGGGAGAAGGGCACCCAGATATCAGCACCCCCTCCTCTTCTTCCCATGCCTTGCACAGCAAGCAGGAGGCTCCCGGGGGGTGGGAGGCAGCTCCAAGGCAAAGGGCAGGAGCAGTGCAGCAGTGCTGAGAGGGGCAGATGAAGTGCTGGCACTTGACAGCCTCCTGGCCAAACCTGTCAAAGGTTCCAAGATCTACCAGGGCGGGAGAATTTATCATCACTCTGACTGGCACAGGCATCCCTTCAAATTTCTTCGCAGTTAAACACTGGACATTGTTTTTTCCTTGTATTCACTCTGTAAGGTGAATAATAGCTAGGAACTTTCCCTCCTTTTCAGCAACTGATCCAATTCTTTTACCCCATTTGATGACAGATAAGTGAGACTGGGGATTCCTTTAAATATATGAGAGGACGAGAGAGAGAGAAATCCATAGATAAGACCAGCACTCATGATGGCTTCCTATTTCATTACCTTAACACTCCACTCTATGTACGGACAGCAAGTCCCACCTAGGGACTGAAAACCATGCTGAGGCATTGAAGAGGGGATATCTGCAGCTCACACCCGGGTTAGGCTGCCTGGCGACAGGGGAAGGAGTTGAACTTGTAAACACTGAGGAGAAGTTATCTGGAAACTGATATTCCAAGGATCCAGATCTACAGCTAGAAAGGTGAAATACTTGGTGAAATTATGGTGGTTTGCACCCTTTTCTTTACTCTTGAAACGGAATAAGCATCTTGTCCTTCCAGCCCTCAGGAATGGGCTGGGCTGGGCACTGAATTGGTTTACAGAGTCCCATCTATAACGAACGTCTTTACAATGCAATCTGAAGCAAAAGGTTTAGGTTTGAGGTTGTAGCCACTTTGTATATCACCTAGTCTGATGAACGTAGGAGAACATCCCACAGCACTGACCAACAGCATTGACCAAGCAACATGAAAATCAGGCCAGCCCAAGAGAAATGGCGGACAGAGCAGGCAGAAATGCTAGAAGCTGTGCCCAGAGAGCAAAGGTGGGATTCTGCCCGAGTGCAAGCCCTAATTTCAAGGGGCACTGTGGGGCCAAGAGGGCAGGTCTCTGACACCTTATTGGGGTGTTTTTACTCACATCAAGTTGCAAAGTCCCTGCAGCTTGTAAGTTGAGCCTTACTCTGAACAATCAATCCAATGCTTTTTATTTTCAAAATAATAGAACTGTAGAAGCTGCTGTGCAACCCTAGGCTAACAAAGCAGTGCACGCACGCACACACACACACACACACACACACGTACACGTACAGCTCTGTAACGACAAACCAGCGTGTCCAGCCCAGCTTTCATGAGTAACCAGGGGACAAGCTGTTCATAACTCTGCTATCACAAGCAACCCTGTGACAAGTGGTGTTTATGAATAGCCCATTAAAAAGGAGCTTTACTATGATTAGCAATACATCGCCAGCATCTTCTAGGACAGTGGTCACCAACCAGTAGATCGGGATCTATGGGTAGATCTTGGAGCCTTTGACAGGTGATCCTGACTGGTTTGGCTAAGAGGCTGTCAAGTGTCACGTCAGCTGCCCCTCCCCCCACTGATGCGTACCTCCTGCCCTTTGCCTTGGAGCTGCTGGGGAGACGGACGTTAGTTCGAATTAACTTTGATAGGCGCTACACTAGCGCTCCGCTAGTTCGAACTTAATTCGAACTTAATTCGAACTAGCGGAGCGCTTAGTTCGAACTAGGTAAACCTCATTTTACGAGGACTAAGCCTAGTTCGAACTTACTAGTTCGAATTAAGGGGTGTGTAGCCACTTAATTCGAACTAGTGGGAGGCTAGCCCTCCCCAGCTTTCCCTGGTGGCCACTCTGGGCACCACCAGGGAAACTCCATTGCCCCCCACCTGGCCCCGGACCCCTTAAAGGGGCACGGGCTGGCTACGGTGCCCGTGCCAGGTGCAAGCCTGCCAGCACCCAGCCAGCAGACCCTGCACCTGGCACAAGATGAGCCAGCCACCCGATGCCCGCCAGCCCTCCCCCTCTTCCCGGGACCAGGCTGGCAGCTCCCGGGAGCTTGCCCGGGACCGCAAGAGGCGGGCACCCGCCTGGGCTAGTGCGGACATCGTGGACCTCATCCACGACCTCTGCACTAGGCACAGGAAAGTGGCTGTCTAGGGCAGGAGAGCTGCCAGCCTGGCCACCCAGGAGCAAGTGTGCATGAAAATCAAGGTGGTCCACTGAGACCCCCGACCCTGAGCCCTGAGCTTACAATGGCCGTCCTGGGTCAGACCAAAGGTCCATCTAGCCCAGTAGCCTGTCTGCCGACAGCGGCCAACCCTAGGGACCCTGGAGGGGATGGACCGAAGACAGTGACCAAGCCATTTGTCTCGTGCCATCCCTCTCCAGCCTTCCACAAACAAAGGCCAGGGACACCATTTCTACCCCCTGGCTAATACCACTCCATGGACCCAACCTCCATGACTTTATCTAACTTCTCTTTAAACTCTGTTCCAGTTCTAGCCTTCACAGACTCCTGTGGCAAGGAGTTCCACAGGTTGACTATTTGCTTTGTGAAGAACTTTCTTTTATTGGTCTGAAGCCTGCTACCCATTCCTTTCCTTTGGTGTCCTCTAGTCCTTCTATTATGGGAACTAATGAAGAATGCACCCTCTGCACCCCACTCATGCTTTTAGAGACCTCTATCCTATCCCCCCTCAGTCTCCTCTTTTCTAAGCTGTAAAGTCCCAGTCTCTTTAGCCTCTCTTCATATGGGACCTGTTCCAAACCCCTCATCATTGTAGTTGCCCTCCCCTCTCCCAGCCTCTCTCTTCCCCTCTCCCACCTCCTTTTCCCAGTCTCCCTGAGTTTTGTTCAATAAAGAGAGATTCTATTTTTGACCACACATTTTCTTTATTTTGTACATCAGGAAGGGGGGCTAGGGAAGGGTAAGTGGAAGGAGGTGAGGGAGGAATGGGGTACGAGCCCCCGATGGGGAGGACTGGGCTGGCTCTGCAGGCTTCTGGGGGTGGAACCTCTCCTGCAGCCCCCCAATTGCCCCCTCTCCCCAGATGGCAGCCTGCGGCAAGTGCAGCCGGGCTGATGGCCGAGTGCCGTGATGTGCCCAGTGTGGGCAATCAGGGCACTCCAAGCCAGGACTGCTTTGCAAGCGGGGCACCCCTGAGAACTGTCTGTCCGGGGTGGGGGTCGGGACCCTTTAAGCACAGCCCTCGGCTAGCCTGAGACAGCAGCTCCACGCTCTAAGTCCTCCTCTGATGCCCTGCCAGCACTGCTTCCGGCCATCCTTAACCCGGTTCAGGGTCCACTTAATGTGGACATGCTAGTTCGAATTAGCAAAACGCTAATTCGAACTAGTTTTTTAGTCTGGATCCGTTAGTTCGAATTAGCTTAGTTCGAATTAGCGCTGTAGTGTAGACGTACCCTTAGTTACAAAAGAGAGGAAAACCCATTTCTAAGACCACAGACATCAGATCCAAATTCTCAAACCAGAAAACAATAAAACCTGACAGATTTATCTAGACTTTACCCTACTTACACATTCTGAAGAGTCTTTTTCTTGGAGAGAGAGACATGTCTTCTGTCTCCCTCAGTATCTAGAGAGCTCAGAGTATCTCTGGCTCAGAGACAAAGGAGGGAAAACCCCAAAATTCCTTAGTCTCAGTTTGAAATCCCTATCTGCATTTCTATTGGTTGACCGCTACCTGGCTAGGTTAACGCCTTAGTCCCCAGGCTGCTGCTCATCCCTCATGGTCATGACACCCCTGTTCCAGGAAGTAACCTGCAAGGACCTTGTCAGAGCCAGACGAAGCAGGAGATGCCTCCTGGAGCAGAGACCCAAACTTCAAAATCAGATGCTTTAATATGCAGTTTCATAGAATCATAGAATAATAGGACTGGAAGGGACCTCAAGAAGTCATCGAGTCCAGCCCCCCGCCCTCAAGGCAGGACCAAGCTCCGTCTACACCATCCCTGACAGATGTCTATCTAACCTGTTCTTAAATATCTCCAGAGAGGGAGATTCCACCACCTCCCTTGGCAATTTATTCCAATATTTGACCACCCTGACAGTTAGGAATTTTTTCCTAATGTCCAATCTAAACCTCCCCTGCTGCACTTTAAGCCCATTACTCCTTGTCCTGTCCTCAGAAACCAAGAGGAACAAATTTTCGCCTTCCTCCATGTGACACCCTTTAAGATATTTGAAAACCGCTATCATGTCCCCCCTTAATCTTCTTTTTTCCAAACTAAACAAGCCCAGTTCATGAAGCCTGGCTTCATAGGTCATGTTCTCTAGACCTTTAATCATTCTTGTCGCTCTTCTCTGTACCCTTTCCAATTTCTCCACATCTTTCTTGAAATGTGGCGCCCAGAACTGGACACAGTACTCCAGCTGAGGCCTAACTAGTGCAGAGTAGAGCGGCAGAATGACTTCACGAGTTTTGCTTACAACACACCTGTTGATACAACCTAGAATCATATTTGCTTTTTTTGCAACAGCATCAAACTGTTGACTCATATTCAACTTGTGGTCCACTATGACCCCGAGATCCCTTTCTGCCATGCTCCTTCCTAGACAGTCGCTTTCCATCTTGTATGTATGGAACTGATTGTTCCTTCCTAAGTGGAGCACTTTGCATTTCTCTTTATTAAACCTAGTTTATCAATAAGAATATCATGCGAGACCGTATCAAATGCCTTACTAAAGTCTAGGTATATGACATCCACCGCTTCTCCCTTATCCACAAGGCTCGTTATCTTATCAAAGAAAGCTATCAGATTAGTTTGGCATGACTTGTTCTTCACAAACCCATGCTGGCTATTCCCTATCACTTTATTACCTTCCAAGTGTTTGCATAGGATTTCCTTAATTACCTGCTCCATTATCTTCCCTGGGACAGACGTTAAACTGACCGGTCTGTAGTTTCCTGGGTTGTTCTTATTCCCCTTTTTATAGATGGGCACAATATTTGCCCTTTTCCAGTCTTCTGGAATCTCCCCTGTCTTCCATGATTTTTCAAAGATCATAGCTAAAGGCTCAGATACCTCCTCTATCAGCTCCTTGAGTATCCTGGGATGCATTTCATCAGGACCTGGTGACTTGCTGACATCTAACTTTCCTAAGTGATTTTTAACTTGTTCTTTGTGTATCCTATCTTCTAAACTTACCCTCTCTCTGCTTGTATTCACTACGTTAGGCACACCTCCAGACTTCTCGGTGAAGACCGAAACAAAGAAGTCATTGAGCATCTCCGCCATTTCCAAGTTTCCTGTTACTGCTTCTCCCTCCTCACTAAGCAGTGGGCCTACCCTGTCCTTGGTCTTCCTCTTGCTTTTAATGTATTTATAAAAAGTCTTCTTGTTTCCCTTTATGCCTGTAGCTAGTTTGATCTCATTTTGTGCCTTTGCCTTTCTAATCTTGCCCCTGCATTCCCGTGTTGCTTGCCTATATTCATCCTTTGTTATTTGTCCTAGTTTCCATTTTTTATATGACTCCTTTTTTATTTTGAGATCGTGCAAGATCTCCTTGTTAAGCCAAGCTGGTCTTTTGCCATATTTTCTATCTTTCCTACACAGCGGAATTGTTTGCTTTTGGGCCCTTAACAACGTCCCTTTGAAATACTTTATTCTCCTCCTTTCCTGCAGGGACATGCCACCTCCCTCCCGCCCCCCCCGGTTATTTCAGCATTCTCCCCCTTTCTGGTCTCCTGAGCCAATGGACCAAACACCTCCTCGAGCCATGCAGGGCTATCACATTGGGTGCATCTCTGGCCCTCAGGCACCCATCTGACCTCCTGACCCCCTCTGCTGGAGGCTGCTCTGCTCTGACTGGTGGGAAAAGCCTATCCAGTCCCATTGGGGTGGCAGGTTCAAAGCCTTCATCTGAGGGGCAGCTGGGGAGACGGTCTCTCTGAGCAAATTTGCAGCACAGCCTTTGGGGTGGGGTCCCTTTACAACATAGTGACTAGAGCTCCCCACCACCAGCCCCAACTGCCAGGGAGCCTTTGGGCCTTAATATTCCAGCCAAGACCCACACAGGGAGGCTCCCTGCCAGACACATTAAGGGGCCATAAGCTGGCCCCAGTGCCACAGCAGGGGAAAGGGTGGTCTCAGAGGGAGAGCCTTGGTGAGGCTTGCTGGGGCAGTCTCACAGAGGAAACACTGAGTCCTGGGAAATCTGTGCAAAGCGAGTGTCCAAGTGTCTGTGGGCTGTAACTGCACCCAGTCAAGGGCTACAAATGCAAAAGGCTGCCCCCACCAGCAAAATTCCCCCTGACATCAGTGGGGCCAGGATTCCACCCCCGGGCATGAAGAGGTGTTATTTAATTCCCATGTATCTTTATGACTATTGGCCCTCTAAAGACAAAAGCTAGTGGTGAACAAAGGAGAAGCATGGGAATCCCACTGCACCCACCCATCAACCTTGGGTGCTCATCCTCCCCCTCCCGTTGCTGGGCTGCAAGTCAGGTCCCCTGTGCAGATGTGTAGTGGCTCACAAGCCCACATATAACATGCTTCCTTTGCATTCTCCATATTAATAAATAGGGAAAGAAGAAACCATAAATCTGTAAACTACCAATTTGCACAGGACTAGCTCTTTTACTGGCTATGCACTAGCACCTTTTACGGCCCATTAATTACTTTCTCTAATAAAGTTTGACAAAATGAGAACTTGCCCATGAAAAGTGTTGTAATAAATACATTTTCTCTAACTTTCAACCATTCTTGCATGTCTGGCTCATAAACCCTGCCATGGTTCAGTAACTTATTGTCGATCTATATTTATCAGTCAAGGAAGGAACCCAGAAGTGAATCAACCATGAACTCAAAACAGGACAACTGAAGAAGTGGGTTGTGCCCACGAAAGCTCATGATCCCATGTACATGTTTTGTTAGTCTTTAAAATGCTACCAGACCATTTGTTGTTTTTTTCTGTAAGGGTAAGTCTACACTACAGCGTTATTTCGAATTAACTTATTTTGAATTAGTTAATTCGAAATAAGCTAATTTGAAATAACGCATCTAGACCCCAAAACTAATGCAAAATAGCGTTTTTCTAATTCGAAATAGCGCATCCACATTGAGTGGACCCTGAATTGAAGGTAAGGCTGGCCAGAACCAGTGCCAAAAGGGCATCAGGGTTGGACTTAGCGTGTGGGGCTGCTGCCTCAGGCTAGCTGAGGTCTGTGCTTAAAGGGACCCAACCCCCACCCCGGACAGACAGTTCTCAGGTTTCTCTGCTTTCTGGTCCACCTCACTGAGGGACAGCAAAGCATTTGTGTCTCTGCGTGCTCTGCCTGACCTCACTCGGGGCACCCTAGCACTCTGCAACATGGAACCAGACCTGTCCCCGGGGACTCTGCTGCATCTCGTGGACACGTTGCCAGCAGCCTGGCTGCACTGTCTGCAGGCTGCCATCCAGGAGGACCATCGAGGGGCTGTGAGGATCCAGGGGGCCCTGCAGGAGAGCGTCTGCCCCAAGGAGCCCTCAGAGCCACACCGGTCCTCCCCACCGGGGGCTCATGCCCCATTCCTCCCTCTCGTCCTTCCACTTACCCCTCCCTAGCCCCCCTTACTGATGTACAAAATAAAGGACACGTGTTCAAAAATAGAAACTGGGTTTATTTAACACAACTGGGGAGGGGGAATGAAACTCTGGGGAGACGGGGGAAAGGAAGTGGGGGAGGGGACCTCGGCGTCCCCGGGGAGATGGGGAGGAGGGTGCGGAGGATGAGGTGGGGGGTGTGGACATTGAGGAGGAGGGTGTGGAGGTTGAGGAGGAAGCAGTGGGAGGGGGGGCAGTAGCTGGGGGGGCAGCAGGTGCAGGACCAACACAGGTCACCATGCTCTGCAGCAGGGCCTGCAGGTTAGCATTTCTGGCTCGGTCCTCAGCCAGCTGCTCCCGGCGGAGCTGCAGGTCCTCCAGCATCCAGGCCTGGACGGTGTGGTGCAGGGCTCGCAGGGCCCCCAGGTGCTGGTCCCAGTATTCCTGCCATGTGGTGGCTGTCCGGAGCAGGCTGCGGGTGCGGGAGCGTGTCCCGGGCGGGGTGGTGCGCCCTGCACGAGCAGCTGGTGCAGCTGTGGAGAAAGAAGAGAAGTGGTCAGTTCTCCCTGGAGACACAGTGGATGGTGCCCAGCCACCCTGCGGCATGAGGGCGACCGTACCCTGCACCGTCAGAGCCGCTGTGCTTGTACAGATGCCATGGTCAGGATGTCTGGCTCTCCCCGGGACTGGGAGCTGCCCCAAGACCGCACCCATGCCCCTGTGCCATCTATAGTGTGGCCGGGGCGGGGGCAGATGTCCCCTGCCTCTGTGTAGAGGGGGCGTGTGAAGGGAGGGCGTCCTGCTGTGTCCTGCCCCGGGGTCAGGAGCGTGTCAGGTCTCTTCATACACACGTCTGCCTATCAGGCCACGGCCCCTAGGTGTTACGCAGCTGGAGCCACCTGCCCAAGGGTGGCATGGCACGTGCTCGCACGTGCACAGGTGGCTGCGTGATCCATGGGAGGCATGGCCCACGTGCGCGGTCCCTGGTCTCCCTCCCCACCTCCCCCCCGGGCAGGGGACAGTGCTAGCACTTACCCGGTATGGCCTCCCTGGACGACCCTGCCAACTCCAGCGCCGGAACAGTTGGCAGTGGCCCCTCCGGTGTGCCCGGGTCAGGGCCCTCCGGTCCCGGATCATTGCCTCCTCGGATGGCGTGAACCGCCCCGCCCCCCCAGGAGTTGGTCAAGGGTGGGGAAGTTGGGGCAGGTGTCAGCCCCTGCTGTGGCGCTGCCCCTGGTGGCCCTGGCGTACGCCTGCCGCAGCTCTTTGACTTTCAGGTGCACGTGCTTCTGGGTGCGCCTGTGTCCCTTGCGGGCCATGGTGGCCGCTATGCGGCCGTAGACGGCTGCGTTCCTCCGCCTAGTGCAGAGATCATGGATGTTGGGGGCCTCCCCCCAAACCTCAATGAGGTCCATGATCTCCACACTAGTCCACGCACCGTTAGTCCATGAGGAGTAACGGTAGTTCAAATTAGGATCTTTAATCCGAACTACCTACCCTGTGCCGCGTGTAACCGCAGGCACGGAGTTCGGACTAAGGGAGATTTAAAAATGGCGGCACCCGGGAACATGCAAATGAAGCCCGGGATATTTAAATCCTGGGCTTCATTTGCAACTCCGCTTGCCCTAATTACCCTACCTAGCTCGAACTAATGAGCTAGTGTAGACGTAGCCTCAGCACTTCTGCCGCTCCTCTGCTTCTAAGCACCTCATCTGCAGGAAGAACTCCATCTTGCCTTTAGAGGTCTGCCTGCCTTAAGGACATTCTCCCACCCTGAGGACGGTGGTATGGGATCCTCTGCCATCCTCTGCTCCTGCCCCCACAGGATTACGTCCCCCCGGCCTCACAGGAACATTCTCCTGTCCCTTGGAGTCTTCGTCAGAGGTGGACATCTCGCCCTGATCTGAGGCTGTTTTAACCTCCACGTGTCACTTAGGGAAGGTGTCTTGCTTCAGGGCTACTCTGCCCGACTGCAAATGCATGCACTGGGCTGCTTCCCTGCCCTACTCTATCTTAGCTATCCAGTTGCCCCGAAAGCTAGGAAACAAAAAACTGTTTGGTTTGGACTCTCTGGCATTGCAGGTTTAACCTTCTGGGTGCCTTTACCCCTCAGGCAGCAAAAGAAGAAAAAAAAACCCTCAAAACTTCCCAACAGCAAAAGAGAAAAAAAAGTGACCTTTTAAAATCGTGAGGTCTGTGTTCCCGCTTCAAAATGATCCCACCAGCTCTGCCACCATGTCAAGGCTGTTCCCACTCTGGCACTCTGAGTACAGAAGATGGGGGCCCGCAAGAGACCTTAAATCCCTTGCCTCTATAGGCTTCTGCTTAAAAGCTCCCCAAGGTCACAGATTCCCTGGCCTTGGGAGGTAGCTGCCACCACCAAGTGGGAAAAAATCCTTTCTTCTTGGACCCAGGAAGGAAGCACTTGAACTTCCTCCAGAGGGGTACCCCCAAGCTCTTTTTTTCCACAAGAGATTGGAAAAAAAAGAGAAAACAAACTGCAATCTCTGATAGCTGACCTCTCAGTCTTAGGCTGCAGCTACACTGCACTGTTTTTCTGGAATAATTGCATTATTTCAAAAGAAAGTCAAAATAAAGGAGGTATTTTTCTGACTGGTAGACCTCATTCCACAAGGAATAAGCCCTTTTCTGAAAAAGCTTTTTCAGAAGAGTGCGTGTGTGGACGAGAAATAGGGAGTTATTTAAAAAAAAGAGACCTCCAGGAAATTCCACAAGTGCCCTGCTAGCCACTCCATCTACACTTATCAACTTGCTGGCTGTGTCTAGACTGGCAAGTTTTTCCGGGAAAACTTGCCAGCTGTCTACACTGGCCGCTTGAATTTCTGGAAAAGCACTGACGATCTACTGTAAAATCATCAGTGCTTTTCCGGAAAAACTATGCTGCTCCCGTTCGGGCAAAAGTCTTTTTCCGAAAGACTTTTGCCCGAAAGGGCCAGTGTAGACAGCACAGATTTGTTTTCCGCAAAAAAGCCCCGATCGCAAAAATGGCGATTGGTGCTTTTTTGCAGAAAAGCGCGTCTAGATTGGCCACGGACGCTTTTCCGCAAAAAGTGCTTTTCCGGAAAAGCGTCTGTGCCAATCTAGACGTGCTTTTCCGAAAATGCTTTTAACGGAAAACTTTTCCGTTAAAAGCATTTTCGGAAAATCATGCCAGTGTAGACATAGCCGACAGTTCCTGTTCCCTGGCAGCTCTTAAAGCTGGAGACACAGACAGGGCTTGCGGCAGGAAGCCGGCCCTCAGAGCCAGGGCTGTCCTTAGGATTTATGGTGCCCTAGGCGGGATTATTAAACTGGTGCCCCTACGGCTGACTTGCTCTTCCACCCCTAACCCCTCCCCGTCCCAGAGACCCCAGCAGCCAATCCCCTCCCTCAGACTGTGCTGCAGGCAGCGCATTCAGCCCTCTCTAGGACCCAGCCCTGCTGTTACATGCTCCACTGCTTCTTGTCATAGGCATGTGCAGCACATTTCATTAGGGTGTGTATCCAAAGAATTTTTTAAAATGTACTCTTTGACCCCCATTAGCCACACCCCTGACCTCCTGTTAACCACACCCTGGCCCCCATGAGCCACGTCTCTGGAGGCAACACTCTCAGGGCAAGATGGACACATGACCAAAAGTAAAAGGTGTCATGTGACCCCCCTCTAAGGACTCTTCCCACCATCCTCCTACCAATAGGGATTAGTTTGGCCCCCATCAAACCCCCCTCATGCAACTATCCTGCAATTGCATTAACCCCATGTGTGTGACATTAACTCGGGGGCAGAGAGGCCGGGGGAAGCGCTCCCTCCCATAAGCAGAATGGATTTTATGTTGTGCACCAGTACTGAGTTCATGTGGCTTGTTTGGATGTGCCACTGTGGCACCCAAGTTATTAATAAATATCTTATAAACCTCGACCTTTTCCCTCTGCTGCCATGTCTCCTCCCCTTGCTCCATCAGCTCCCCTGGTGCCTGCTGCCCTCCAACCCCTCACCCTCCTCTGCTGTCCTGACTCCTGCCCTTCTCACTGCCCTCAGCCTTCCTGAGACCTGCCCCCTCCACCAGCCCTTCTCTCCCCCCTGTGCCCACTCCTCCAGTAGCCCCACTCTGATCATGTGAGCTACCCCTCCTCGTCCCCTCTCCTAACACCTCCCTCTACACACCTGCCCTGCCTCTCTCCTCTGGTGCTGGTCCCTCCCCTGCAGGTGTCTGCCCTTCTGCTTCACTCCCAGAATCTCCTTACCCCTGCACCCTCCTGGTGGCTCCCCCTTCCCTCACTGCCCCTGCTCCCTTTGCCCTCTTTTTCCCTGATACCCACCCTCTGCCCCCATTCCCTCACACATGCCTTGCTCCATCCCTGCCTTCCTCATGCCTACCCCTTTCAAGCCTTCTCCAGCCCCCAATCCCCTTATCCTCTCCTGTCCCAGCATCACCCTGTTCCCCTCCCACTGATACCTCCCCTCCTGCCCTTTTCCTCATTGTCTCCACTTGCCCCCCCATTTGTCTCTCTCCTCCACCCTGTCCCTTGGTGCCTCCCCCTTTCTTCTCCTGACCTGCTCCCCCTCCCATCAGCACAAGCCCCTTCCTCTCCCACCCCTTCCCCCTATTTTTCCCACACCCCCTCCCTTTTTCCTTCCAGTTTGCAGGGCTGGAGTCTGTTGCGATCGGGCCCCAGAAGTCCCTGCACTTCTGGCTAGACATGGGTGGGCACCTACAGAGCAGGGTGCAGAGACCTCCCCCCCCCAACAAGAGGGCGCAGGTGAGCAAAGTTCCCTCCATGTGCTTGGGGGGCAGGGGCGGCCCCCGCATTGCCAGCAGGGCTCCTCCTTGCAGGCAGCCTGGCCTGTGGGGCACCCTCCCACCCCCTGCGTGCTCGGGGGGGTGGGTGGGGGGGGAGGAGAACTGTGCGCTGCCTGTGCTTGGGGTGGGCGCAGAAACTCACAGTAGAGCAGTGCAGGAGCACGATCCTGCTCAGCCAGAAGGAGCCTGGGCACAGCGGGAGGCAGGCAGGGGGCACCTGCTCCCCCTCCTCGTGGCTGGGTGCTTGAGGGAAGTGGAGGGAGCCTCCAAGCCCCTGCCTCTTCCTCAGCGTCTCCCCGGTGCAGCCATGGCTGGAGCATGCACTAGCCACCGCCGCCTGGGTCCGCCTCCTTGGCTCGCGCAATGGGAGCCGCGCCCAGGGTCCTGCCTCTACCCAGAGCGCACAGGACGTGACATCCCGCTGCCCGGAGCGCAGCGCTGGTGGGGAGTTGCGCTCCCGGCAGAGGCGGGACAAGACTCAGAAAGGAGGAGAGAGAGGCCCAGCTGCTCGCTGAGCCTGGGCAGCATTTGCAGCCCCGGCCCCGCCGCCGTCCTGCCTTTAGCCAGGCTCTGCTCCCCACACCCTGCTCAGCGCGTCTCCTTCCTCAATCCGCGGCTGGCCGTTTTTAAAAATGGCACTGCAACGTCACGCCGACGTGGCACCGCCCCCTCTGGAGCGCTGTGAGTGACTCCGCCCCCGGCGCATCCTGTCCGCTGCCGCCCTGGTTGACGGTGCATGCTTGCGCCTCTCGCGGCCATGCCCACTTTCCCTTCCCCCGGACGGTACTTCACCAGCCGGGGTCAGCTTGATGGCCTCCTCACCGGAGTCCCTCGGGCTGGGGGAGGGGCTTTTATGTCTTCAAATAGACCGGAGTCCGGTGGAGTCTTCTAGCGGGGCCGTCCGTTCCGGCAGAGTGGTGCCCCACAAAGAGTGGTGCCCTACGTAACTGCGTACTCTACGTATGCCTAAGGACAGCCCTGCTCAGAGCCTCCAGCCACAGCGCAGCGCACATTGCCTGTCATCTGGGCACCATGTCCCAGCTATAAGCCCCGCAAGAGCCTCCTGCCCAGCCCAGGGGCATGCACAGGGCTCCCAGGAGCCTGCCATGGGCTACAAGAGGCGTGCACCATCTTGGTTTTGGGTGGACATCCTGTCCCTCCTTGAGGTGTGAGGTGACGAGGAGAACCTCCAGGATCTCCACTCCAGATGCCGCAATGCTGATATATATGGCCGAGAGCCTGGGCACAAAGGGCCATACCAGGACCCTTGAGCAGGTCTGCAGCAAAGTTAAACTCTGGCACGCATACACCAGGGTGAGGGAGCACAGCTCACGCTCTGGGGCAGGACCTCACTCCTGCCCCTATTTTGATGACCTGCACCTCATCCTGAAGGGGGCGGTACAGCCCCTTCCTCACCCCTGGTGGTCGACTCAGGGCTGGATACACCGGTCAGTGCCAGCCCAGGGGTCCCAGCCCAGGAGGAGGAGGAGGAGGACAACGAGGAGGAGGAAATGCCCAACACGGTGACCACCATCACCCTGGAGCCGGGACCCAATGGCCTGGATGTGTCCCAGGCATCCTCCAAGGCTGGGGAGGGATCATCAAGTGAGTGGTCTTAGTTTTTCACACACACGGGGGGGGGGGGGGGGGTGGCAGGCGCTGAGGGGCTGTGGTGCAATCGTTGCTCGGCCTTCTTTGCCGGGCCATCGCGCTGCCGTCCGTGCACGTGGATGCACGTGCAGCACCAGTCTGCGCCACGCAGCCCCAGAAAGCAGCACCGGATCACCCCTGGGCTCCTGCTCACAGGCTCTGGGGAGGCCGCCCACACTTCTGTCCCCAGTGGGGGATGCCCTCCCACCATCAGCCACTGCTGGAAGGAGACTGGGGACAAGGACACACACACAGACTGGAGTGCCGCACACGGACATGCCTACACGCTCGAGGCACCACCCGCTCCCGGGGACAGCGCTGCCAGGTGCAGGTGTGTGTGTATCCCCGATGGAAGCCCAGGCAGCTCGAGGTCCCTTTCCCAGCCATTGGATCCCAGTGTGGTTGGGCATTTCCCTTGCCTGCTTGTCCGTGGGTTCTTCATTAGTTCCCATAATAGAAGGACTAGAGGACACCAAATGAAATGAATGGGTAGCAGGCTTCAAACTAATAACAGAAAGTTCTTCTTCACAAAGCAAATAGTCAACCTGTGGAACTCCTTGCTGCAGGAGGCTGTGAAGGCTAGAACTGGAACAGAGTTTAAAGAGAAGTTAGATAAAGTCATGGAGGTTGGGTCCATGGAGTAGTCTTAGCCAGGGGGTAGGAATGGTGTCCCTGGCCTCTAGTTTGTGGAAGGCTGGAGAGGGATGGCACGAGACAAATGGCTTGGTCATTGTTTCGGTCCATCCCCTCCAGGGTCCCTAGGGTTGGCCGCTGTCGGCAGACAGGCTACTGGGCTAGATGGACCTTTGGTCTGACCCAGTACGGCCATTCTAAGCTCAGGGCTCAGGGTCGGGGGTCTCACTGGACCACCTTGATTTTCATGCACACCTGCTCCTGGGTGGCCAGGCTGGCAGCTCTCCTGCCCTAGACGGCCACTTTCCTGTGCCTAGTGCGGAGGTCGTGGATGAGGTCCATGATGTCTGTACTAGACCAGGCGGGCGCCCGCCTCTTGCAGACCTGGGCAGGCTCCCGGGAGCCGCCAGCCTGGTCCCAGGAAGAGGGGGAGGGCTGGGTGGCAGCGGGTGGCTGGCTCATCTTGTGCCAGGTGCAGGGTCTGCTGGCTGGGTGCTGGCAGGCTTGCACCTGGCACAGGCACCGTAGCCAGCCCGTGCCCCTTTAAGGGCTCCGGGGCCGGGAGGGGGGCAGAAGAGTTTCCCTGGTTTGGCCAGAGTGGCCACCAGGGCAAGCTGGGGAGGGCTAGCCTCCAGCTAGTTCGAATTAAGTGGCTACACAGCCCTTAATTCGAACTGCTTAATTCGAACTAGGTGTTAGTCCTCGTAGAATGAGGTTTACCTAGTTCGAATTAAGTGTTCCGCTAGTTCGAATTAAGTTCCAACTAACGGTTTGTATGTGTAGCGCCTATCAAAGTTAATTCGAACTAACGGCTGTTAGTTCGAATTAACTTTGTAGTGTAGACATACCTATATATAGTAGTTTTTTTAAAGCAGAGCTGTGACTGTACCTTGCTCTTTAGTAATACTTGCAGGTGTTTTCACCTAAAGCAAGAGCCTCGAATAAGTGGAATGGTGCCCCTGGTGTCCACTGCAGCAGACCTCTGACCCAATCATGACAGCTCAAAGTTACTCTCCTGATTGGCACTTCTGGGGATAAGAGACCTGGAAAATAATGGCCCAAACAGCAGCACTTTCTGCCTCAGTCCGGCCTACAAACATGCGATCCAAAGACACCTGGCCACTTTGTTTTCTGTGTACTTGCAAATGATGCAGCAAGTTCATACCAGCCTTAATTCCTTCTACTACAAATGTTTAAAACTATTTCCAGCCTCAGTAGGGAGTGAACAAAACTGTGTTAATGGCAGTTTGTCTTTTAGGGTATGTCTACACTACCCTCCTAGTTCGAAGTAACGAGGAGTAATGAGGAGTAACGGTAGTTCAAACTAGGAAGCCTAGTTCGAACTACCTAGTTCGTGCCGCGTGTAGCCGCGCGGCACAGGGTTCGAACGAGCGGGGATTTAAAAATGGCGGAGCCCCGCTTATGCAAATGAAGCCCGGGAAATTCAAATCCCGGGCTTCATTTACAAGTGCAGTATGCCTACATTACCCTCCTAGTTCGAACTAGCGGGGTAGTGTAGACATACCCATAGAGAGTTTTCTAGGTAAGCTGTTATTTCTCTCCCCTGAAGAAGCTCTGGGATGGGCAAGGTGCCAAGAACAATTAGACCAAAGAAGAAAGGGTTACTCACCCTCTGCAGTAACTGATGTTCTTCGAGATGGGTGTCCCTGTGGGTGCTCCACCTTAGGTATTTTGACGCCGCAGTGTGCCTGGCTGGAAGATTTTACTAGCAGTGGTTTTGACAGCTATCTCGCACATGCACAGAAGCGCTACATGCACTAGGTGTCTAATGTGCATGCGCGAGGTACAATCTCCTCAGTTCCTTCTCTGTCCTGGAAAAGTATGGAAATAGTACCGAAGCAGAGGGGAGGAAGAGTGGATGGTGGAGCACCCACAGGGACACCCATCTCGAAGAATGTCGCTTAGGGTATGTCTACACTGCAGCGTTATTTCGAAATATCTTACTTTGAAATAGTTAATTCAAAATAAGTTATTTTGAAATAACGCGTCTACACACAAAATGCATTTCGAAATAGCGTTTTTCTATTTCGAAATAGCGCATCCACACTGAGTGGATACTGAATCGCATTTAAGGCCAGCTGGAACCAGGTCCAGCAGGGCATCAGGTCAGGAGTTACTTTGTGTGGCTGCTGCCGGAGGCTATCTGAGGCCTGTGCTTAAAGGGACCCCCCTGGACAGCCGGTCCTCAGCTTTCCCTGCCTGCTTGCCTACCTCGATGAGAGACAGCAAAGCAGTTTGTCTCTGTGTGCTCTGGTTGCCCTCACTCAGGACACCACAGCACTCTGCAACACGGAGCCAGAGCTGCCCTTGGGCACTCTGGTGCTTCTCGTGGACGCGTTGCTACGAGCCTGGCTGCACTTTCTGCAGGCTGCCATCCAGGAGGTCCATCAGGGGGCTGTCAGTATCCAGGAGGCCCTGTGGGACAGCTTCCACCCTGAGGAGCACTAAGAGCCTCCCTGGTCTGCCCCACTGGGGGCTTGTGCCTCATTCCTCCCTCACGTCCTTCCACTTACCCCTCCCTAAGCCCCCTTCCTGATGTCAAATAAAATACATGTATTTTCATTAACACAAACTGTCTTTATTTAACAAAACTGGGTGGGGGGGATGAAACTCTGGTGAGACTGGGGAAAGGAGGTGGGAGAGGGGAGAAGAGAGAGTGGGAGAGGGGAAACCTGGGAGGAGGGAGCTGGAAGGGGGAAGCAAGGGGAAGAGGGGGGAGGGGAGGCTCAGGGGTCTCGCCAGACCAACTTGATTTTCATGCAAACCTGCTCCTGGGTTCACATGTGGCCTTTGGTGGCCAGGCTGGCAGCTATCCTGCCATAGACAGCCACGTTCCTCCATCTAGATGGGTTGAGATTGTGGAGGTGAGACCAGGGGTGTGTCTAGACTACAGGGTTTTGTCCACAAAAGTGGACTTTTGTTGACAAAACTATACCTGCGTCTACACTGCTGCTGAGTTCTGTCAACATAACGACAGAACTCAGCAGTTTTGTGGATGGCTGTAAACCTCATTCTATGAGGAATAACGCCTTTTGTCGACAGGGTTCTGTTGACAGAAGGCGTTATTGCATCTACACTGTCCTTTGCATCTACACTGTCATGTCGACAAAGTGGCTTGCTTTGTCGACAGAACTGGATGTAGTCTAGACGCTCTTTGTCGATAGAAGCTTTGTCGACAGTATCTGTCGACAAAACTTCTGTCGACAAAAGCCTGTAGTCTAGACATACCCCAGGTGGAGAATCGACGCCACTTGTACAGGTAAGTTTTGCGAGTGGATGTTCTTTGACTGCTAAGGAGGATAAGTTGGACTTCGTCTGTACATTCTGCTTCTAGTGAAGTGAGCCATTGAGAAGCCAGGACTGAAGGTTCAGGGTGTGGAGATGAGGATGCTGAAGGTGACCGTGACATTGGATGAGGAGATGTGGGAGCCATGGGAGATGCCGTGGGCGGTCGGCTGACATTTGCAGTAGGTACGTATACCAGGTTTGTCTCGGCCAGTCTGGCGCTATTAGTATGACTTTGGCGTTGTCTAAGCGCACCTTGATGACTACTTGATGGAGAAGCAGTATGGGGAGAAAAAGCATATAGTAGGGTTGTCCCCCAGTGTATTGTGAATGCGTCCCCTAGGGATTGTGTTCCAATGCCCGCACGCAAACAATAGTGTGGACACTTTTTGTTGGCACTGGTGGCAAACAAGTCAATCTGTGGGAAGCCCCATTGTGTAAAGATTTGATGCAGAATGATGGGGTCTAGTTCCTATTCATGGCTCACGGGAAAGTTCCTGCTGAGGCTGTCTGTGGTTATGTTGTCTTTGCCGGGGAGATGTGAGGCAATTAACATTATGTTGTGAGCGATGCACCAAGTCCATAACCAGACTGCCTCTCTGCAGAGGGGGTAGGACCTCGCCCCTCCCTTCCTGTTTATGTAGAACATTGCAGCTTGGTTGTCCGTAAAGATCTGCACTGTGGAGTTGGAAAGATGATTCACAAAATGCCGGCAGGTGTAGTATACTGCCCGAAGCTCGAACACATTGATGTGCATTGTGGTCTCCATGTGGGTCCACCATGCTTGTGTGGTGAGGGTACCCAGGTGAGCTCCCCAGCCCTGTTGCGATGCATCTGTGGTAATGGTGAACGATGGGGCTTGCCTGTGGAAGGGGACCCCAGCGCACATGTTTTGTGCTTCTCACCACCATTGGAGGGAGCGTTTGACCATTTTTGGAAGTGAGACCAGCTTCTGTAGGCTGTTTACCTGAGGTCTGTATACTGTGCTCAGCCAGTGTTGTAGAGGCCTCATGTGTAATCTGGCATGCGGGACAACCATCATCGCTACTGCCATATCGCCTAGTAGCTGGAGACATGCCCTGGCAGGAAGTTGTGGAGCCGTGGTGTGAAGTTGTACTAGTTGTGGTATTGCAAGGAACCTCTGACAGGGTAAGGATGCGATAGCACAGATGCAATTAAGTTGAGCTCCTGTAACTCTAGCACTTGGTTTGGTTGGAGCTGGCATTTGAAGAGGTTGATTTGAAGGCCAAGTGAACAGAACAGCGACATGGTGGTCGTGACTGAGTCCCGAGTTTCATGGAATGACTTGCCCCTTATAAGGCAGTCGTCGAGATATGGATAAATTGACACTCCCTGTCTTCGCAGGTGGGCCACCACAACTGCCAAGATCTCGGAAAAGACGCTCAGTGCCATGGATAGGCCGAAAGGTAGTACTGTATACTGGAAATGTTGTCCCCCTGCTGTGAATCTTAGGTACCTTCTGTGCGCAGGGTATATGGGCACATGGAAGTATGCATCTTGGAGGTCGAGAGTCGCCAGCCAGTCATCTTTGTTGAGGGAGGGTATGATGGTGGAGAGGGTAACCATCTTGAAGAGTTGGTACAGGACGTATATGTTGATAGCTCTGAGATCGAGAATGGGTCTGCAGCCCCCTGACTTTTTCTCTGAGAGAAAATACTGGAAGTAGAAGCCAGTGTTTTGATATTGTTGTGGAACTCTTTCCACCGCATTGATATGGAGCAAGTGGTCGATCTCTTGACATAGAATAGTCTTTTGAGATGGGTCCCTGAAGGGGGACGGGGTGGGTGGTTGGGTTTTGGGAGGAGATAGGAAGGGGATGCTGTACTCAAACTTTATCACGCCCAGAACCCATTTGTCTGTAGTTATGAGGCACCACTGATGGTAAAACGGTGCTAATCTGTGGTTGGATAATAGAGTGATAGGCGGCTCGGGTGAGGGAAGATGAATCTGACTGCTCTTGACCAGACCTTCCAAATGTTTGCCTACAGTTAGAGGACTGAGTGGGTTGATCGGCTGGCTGTCACCTTCTCCCTTGACGTTGGCGCTTTCTAGGGTCATATTGTCTTTGAGAATGACCAGAGAGGGAAGGTCTGTATCTCTGAACGTAAGGTTTGTTTTGTTTGTGTTTTGGTGCAGGAGCCTGGATGCCCAGCATTCAAATTGTGGCCCTGGAGTCTTTCAGGGAGTGTAGAGAAGCATCTGTGCCATCAGTGAAGAGCTTCGGGCCCTCGAACGGAAGGTCTTCCACCTTCGTCTGGACCTCCTTTGGGAAACCAGAGAGGTGGAGCCAGGAGGCTCGTCTCATCACCACAGAGATGGTAAGGGCTCGTGAAGCTGTGTCAGGTGAGTCCAGAGCAGCTTGGAGGGCTGTTCTGGCTATCACGAGACCCTCATTGGTGTTAGCTCTCATTTGTTCTATTTTTTCCTCTGGGAGGAATTGAATAAAATCTGCGATTTGCTCAAATATATGATGCGTGTATTTTGCCAGCATCGTGGTGTAATTAGCGATAGGTAGCTGTAGGGAGGCAGAGGAGTATGACCGTCTGCCCATTATGTCTAGACGTTTCCACTCCTTATCAGGAGGGGTGGATTTGGCAATGTTTTGCTTGTTCCTCTGATGCACTACCTCAATTACTATGGACTTAGGGGAGGGATGAGAGAGTAAAAACTCAGCACCCTTAGGGTATGTCTACACTACAGCGCTAATTCGAACTAACTTAGTTTGAATTAGTTAATTCGAACTAAGCTAATTCAAATTAGCGCATTTAGACTTAAAAACTAGTTCGAATTAGCATTTTGCTAATTCAAACTAGCGCGTCCACACCAATAGGATGCTGGGGCGCACTTAAGGGCAGCTGAAACCGGTTCCGGCAGGGCATCAGGTCAGTAGTTGCTTTGTGTGGCTGCTGTCTGAGGCTATCTGAGGCTCGTGCTTAAAGGGACCCCCCTGGACAGCCGGTTCTCAGCTTTTCCGCTTGCTTGCCTATCTCACCGAGGGACAGCAAAGCGTTTTTCTCTGCGTCTGTCTGTGTCGGTAGTTCCCTTCGGGGACGCCGCCGCAGGTGGCAACATGGAGCCAGAGCTCGCCCTAGGCTTCCTGGTGCAGTTTTTGGACTTGCTACTGAAAGCCTGCCAGCAATGGCTGGAGGCTGCCTGGCACCACCTGGTGCACGTCAGCCCCCTACCTCTCCGCCTGGCCTCCCTGGGGGCCATGGAGGAGCCGCAGCAGCGCCCGGACGCCAGCGTGCCCCGCCGCATCTGGCGTCTGGACACCAGCAGTGGCTGGTGGTACCGCATCGTCCTGGAGAGCTGGGGAGACAGACAGTGGACCCAGAACTTCAGGATGAAGAGGGACACCTTCCTGGAGCTCTGCGAGTGGCTTGCCCCTGCTCTGCGGCGACGGGACACTTGCATGAGGCCCGCCATCCCCCTCCAGAAGCGTGTGGCCATCGCCCTCTGGAAGCTCTCCACGCCGGACAGCTACCGATCCATCAGGAACCAGTTCGGCGTGGGGAGATCCACCGTCGGAGCAGTGCTCATGCAGGTACGGCACCGACCAGCCACTGGGCCGGGGGGGAGGGGGCTGCAAGGAGGGGATGGGCCGCCCCAGGGAAAATGCGGGGGGGGGGGAGGAGGCGAAAGTGCCCCGCACCGGAGGGTTTGGTCTGTCCCGGCTGTACTACACGCCGCCCGGGGGGGTTGCTTATGGGAGTGGGGCACGGGGCAGTGCCAGGGAACGAACAGTCCCAGCCACCCGGGAGACCCAGTGATTCGCGGTTTGCTGTGTCTCTCTGCAGGTGGTCAAGGACATCAACAGGGTGCTGCTCCGCAGGGTGGTCCGCCTCGCCGACCCGGACGCCGTCATCTGGGGGTTCGGCGCCCTCGGCTTCCCCAACTGCGGGGGGGGGCCATTGACGGGATGCACATCCCCATCCGTGCCCCAGAACACCAGGCCTCCCACTACGTCAACCGCAAGGGGTACTTCTCCGTGCTCCTGCAGGTCGTGTGTGACCACCGGGGACAGTTCACGGACATTAATGTGGGCTGGTCCGGCAAGGCACATGACGCACAGGTGTGCAGGAACTCCCCCGTGTGCCAGAGGCTGCAGGCTGGGACCTTCTTCCCCGACCGCCACATCAGGGTCGGGGACGTGGACATGCCCGTGTGCCTGGTGGGGGATGAGGCCTACCCCCTACAGCCCTGGCTCATGAAGCCGTACATGGGGCACCTCAACCCCTCCCGCGAAGCCTTCAATGCCAGGCTCACCAGGGCCCACATCGTGGTGGAGGGGGCCTTCGGACGATTGAAAGCACGATTTAGGTGCCTCCTCACCCGCCTAGCACAATATCCCTCCCGTGGTGGCAGCATGTTGTGTGCTGCACAATTTGTGCGAGAGGACGGGGGAAGGTTTCCTGCCAGCCTGGATGGCTGAGGCTGAGCGCATGGCTGGCCACTACGCTCAGCCCCGCACCACCGCCATCCGGGAAGCCCAGCGGGGGGCCGTCTGGATCCAGGAAGCCCTGCGGGAGAGCTTCCAGGTGGAGGAGGAGGACTGAACTCTCCCTGCATGCCCCACTGAGGCCTTCTTCCACCTTCCCCCCCTTCCCCTCCCTAACCCCCCTTCCTAATGTCGAATAAAGACACCTGTTTTGCCAACAAAAATCTCTTTTTATTTTACATAACTGGGGGGGGGGGGGGAGGGAGGAGTGAGGGTGGGAGAGGGGAGGGGAAACCTGGGAGGAGGGAGCTAGAAGGGGGAGGAAGGGAAGGGAAAGCTCAGGCTTGGGGGTCCTGCTGGCTCTCTCGTCTTGCAGTACTGCGGGTGTGGGGGCGTCGGGGGGAGCGGGTGTGGAGGGTGGGGCAGGAGGGATGGGGGGTGCGGAGGAAGCGGGAGGGGGAGCAGGGGAGAGAGGAGGAGCGAGAGCTGGGACGGCCACAGGGGCCGGAGCAAGAGGAGGCAGGAACCTGTCGACCAAGGTCTGGAGGTGGCCTCTGAGGGCACGGCCCTGCTCCTCCAGCGCCTCCACACTCCGCTGCCGCAGCCGCAGGTCCCCCTGGACCCAGTGGTCCTGGGTGCGGAGCTGGTGCTCCAGGTACCGCAGGTGCCGCCGCTGGTACTCCTCCTGGTTCCTGGCGCGCCTGCTGGCCCGGGTGCGGGTGGCTGTTCCAGGCAGGGTGGTGCGCCCTGCAGTCCCAGGTGCTGCGGCTGTGGTGAAACAAGAGCAGTGGTCAGTTGTCCCTGGGGACAAGGTGGGTGAAACCCAGACCCCCTCTGCAAGGCCAGGGCCCCTGCATGACACCCAGCTGCTGCTCCATGGTGGGCAAGGCCCAGGCACACGGTACCTGGGCTCCCTCTCCCCCCACCCTCCCGTACATATAAGGGGACCATGATGGCACTCACATGTGGAGCCCTCCCCGGCCTCGGACGACACAGGCGATGTGCTCTGTGGGGTGCCTCGGGGGTCCTGGGTCCTGGGCAGGCTCCCTGAAGGCTCCTGGCTCTCGGCGTCCTCCTGCTCCTCCTCCTCCGTGTCCGGGACGGGGCCCTCTGCCCCGGGGTCGATCACCACCCGGGGGGCATGGACGGCGTTATCCCCCAGGATGCGGTCCAGGGCCTCGAAGTGGGGGCAGGCCTCCGGGTCGGCCCCTGGCTGGCAAGCCCGGGAGTAGGCCTGCCACAGGTCCTTTATTTTGCAGCGGACCTGCTCCCGGGTCCGCATGTGGCCTCTGGCGGCCAAGCTGTCAGCCATGCGGCTGTAGACGGCCGCATTCCTGTGCCTAGTGCGGAGATCGTGGACGTTGGAGGCTTCGCCCCAAACCTCGATGAGGTCCACGATCTCCCCACCTGACCAGGCAGGTGCCCGCCCCTTGCGGCCCCGGGCAGGTTCCTGGGAGCTGCCAGCCTGGTCCCGGGAAGAGGCGGAGGGCTGGGTGGCAGCGGGTGGCTGGCTCATGTCGTGCCAGGTGCAGGGTCTGCTGGCTGGGTGCTGGCAGGCTTGCAACTGGCACAAACAGTGTAGCCAGACCGTGGCCCTTTAAGGGCTCCGGGGCCGGGAGGGGGGCAGAAGAGTTTCCCTGGTTTGGCCAGAGTGGCCACCAGGGCAAGCTGCGGAGGGCTAGCCTCCCACTAGTTCGAATGAAGTGGCTACACAGCCCTTAATTCGAACTAGTTAATTCGAACTAGGCGTTAGTCCTCGTAGAATGAGGTTTACCTAGTTCGAATTAAGCGCTCCGCTAGTTCAAATTAAGTTTGAACTAGCGGTTTGCATGTGTAGCGCCTATCAAAGTTAATTCGAACTAACGGCTGTTAGTTCGAATTAACTTTGTAGTGTAGACATACCCTTAGTAGCCACTTAATATTTCCGATCCACCTTCTTGCCCACTGGGTGAATGGTGGCGGCTGTTTGCTCAAGTTGCTTGGCTGGGTCTATGAGGGTATGTCTACACTACCCTCCTAGTTCGAACTAGGAGGGTAATGTAGACATACCGCACTTGCACATGAAGCCCGGGATTTGAATTTCCCGGGCTTCATTTGCATAAGCGGGGAGCCGCCATTTTTAAAACCCCGCTGGTTCGAACCCCGTGCAGCGCGGCTACACGGGGCTCGAACTAGGTAGTTTGGACTAGGCTTCCTATTCCGAACTACCGGTACACCTCATGGAACGAGGTGTACCGGTAGTTCGGAATAGGAAGCCTAGTCCAAACTACCTAGTTCGAGCCCCGTGTAGCCGCGCTGCACGGGGTTCGAACCAGCGGGGTTTTAAAAATGGCGGCTCCCCGCTTATGCAAATGAAGCCCGGGAAATTCAAATCCCGGGCTTCATTTGCAAGTGCGGTATGCCTACATTACCCCGCTAGTTCGAACTAGTGGGGTAGTGTAGACATACCCAGAGAGCGGGGTCCATGGGGGACAGCGAGCTTCGTGGATGGAGAGGTATGGAGGATGCTCATAAGTTTATGCTGGGTCTCTCTCAGTGTAGTTAACAAGACCTCAAGGACGTCAACTACCCTCTTGAAAAGGTCTTGGAAAGCCTTGAAATTGTCCCCGGATAGGGCTTGTGGAGGCATGACTGTGTCCCCTGGGGAGGGAGGAGATATCTGTGTAAGTGGGTGAGTGGAAATTGTGGATTCCTTGTCACTTAGGGTATGTCTACACTACAGAGTTAGTTCGAACTAACGGACGTTAGTTCGAACTAACTTTCCTAGGCGCTACACTAGCGCTCCGTTAGTTCGAACTTAATTCGAACTAACGGAGCGCTTAGTTCGAACTAGGTAAACCTCATTTTACGAGGACTAACGCCTAGTTCGAACTAGCTAGTTCGAACTAAGGGCTGTGTAGCCCTTTAGTTCGAACTAGTGGGAGGCTAAGGCTTCCCAGGTTTCCCTGGTGGCCACTCTGGCCAACACCAGGGAAACTCTATTGCCCCCCTCCCGGCCCCGGAGCCCTTAAAGGGCCACGGGCTGGCTACTCACTTTGTGCCAGTTGCAAGGCTGCAAGCACCCGTGCCTGCACAGCCTGCACCTGCCACAGGATGAGCCAGCCATCCGAGGGCTCCCAGCCCTCCACTGCTCCCCACGACCAGCCTGGTGGCTCCCGGGAGCCTGCCCGGGGGCGCAAAAGGCGGGCGCCCGCCTGGTCAAGTGCGGAGATCGTGGACCTCATCGAGGTTTGGGGGGAAGCCTCAAATGTCCACGATCTCCGCACTAGCCACCGGAACGCGGCCGTCTATGGACGCATGGCTGCCAGCCTGGCCGCCAGGGGCCACCAGCGCAGCCGGGAGCAGGTGCGCTGCAAGATTAAAGACTTGCGGCAGTCCTACTCCCGGGCCTGCCTGCCAGGGGCTGACCCGGAGGCCTGCCCCCACTTCCATGCCCTGGACCGCATCCTGGGGCCTCATGCCGTCCCTGCCCCCCGGGACGTGATTGACCCCGGGGCAGAGGGACCGCTCCTGGACACCGAGGAGGAGGAAGAGGGCTCTGAGAGCCAGGAGCCTGCCGCCAGCCTTCCCAGGACCCGGGACCCCCGAGGCACCCCACAGAGCCGCTCGCCTGCATCATCAGAGGCCGGGGAGGCGTCCACCTGTGAGTACCCTCGTGTTCCCCTTATGTGTACGGGGGGCTGGGGCAAGAGGGAGCCCCGGGACCGTGCGCCTGGGCCTTGCCCACCACGGAGCAGCAGCTGGGGATCCTGCAGGGGCCCTGGCCTTGCAGAGGGGAGCTGGGTTTCACACACCTGGGCCCCTGGGGTAATTGACCGCTGGTCTTCTTGCACCACAGCTGCAGCACCGGGGCCTGCAGGGCGCACCACACCGCCTGCAGCAGCCGCCCGCGCCCGGGCAAGCAGGACAGCCAGGAACCAGGAGGACTACCAGAGGCGGCATCTCCGGTTCCTGGACCGACAGCTCCGTCTCCAGGACCACTGGGTCCAGGAGGACCTCAGGCTGCGCCAGAGGAGTCTGGAGGCCCTGGAGGAGCAGGGCCGTGCCCTGCGAGGCCACCTCCAGAGCCTGCTAGACCGCTTTCCATTTCCTCCTCCCCCTGCTCCCCCTCTTGCTCCCCCTCTTGCTCCCCCTGCTCCCCCTCTTGCTCCCCCTCTTGCTCCCCCTGCTCCCCCTCTTGCTCCCCCTGCTCCCCCTGCTCCCCCTGCTCCTCCTGCTTCCGCTCCTGCTTCCTCCACACCCCCTGTCCTCTCTGCCCCCCCCCCACAACCATTCCCCACCGACGCCCCCGGACCCGCAGTGTGGCGAGACGGGAGAGGCACCCAGACTCCCACCCCTGAGCTTTCCTTTCCCTTCCTCCCTTCCCTCCCCTCCCCTCCCCTTCCAGCTCCCTCGTCCCAGGTTTCCCCCTCCCTTCTCCCACCTTCATTCCTCCCTCCCCCACCCCAGTTCTCTGAAATAAACAGACGTTTTTGTTTGAAAAACAGGTGTCTTTATTGTACAGTAGATAGGGAGGGGAAGGGGGGGGGGGTAGGGTGGAAGAAGGCCCCGGTGGGGCATGCAGGGAGAGGTCAGTCCTCCTCCTCCTCCACCTGGAAGCTCTCCCGCAGGGCTTCCCGGATCCGGATGGCCCCCCGCTGGGCTTCCCGGACGGCGGCGGTGCGGGGCTGACCGTAGTGTCCAGCCATGCGGTCAGCCTCAGCCATCCAGGCTGGCAAGAAAGCCTCCCCCTTCCGCTCACACAAATTGTGGAGCACACAACATGCCGCCACCACGGGAGGGATGTTGTGCTCGGCCAGGTCCAGACGGGTGAGGAGGCATCGAAAGCGGGCTTTCAGTCGCCCGAAGGCCCCCTCCACCACGATGCGGGCCCTGCTCAGCCTGTTATTGAAGGCCTGGCGGGAGGGATTGAGGTGCCCCGTGTAGGGCTTCATGAGCCACGGCTGCAGTGGGTAGGCGGCATCCCCCACCAGGCAGACGGGCATGTCCACGTCCCCGACCCTGATGTGGCGGTCGGGGAAGAAGGTCCCGTCCTGCAGCCGCTGGCACACGGAGGAGTTCCGGTACACCCGGGCGTCGTGTGCTTTGCCGGACCAGCCCACATTTATGTCCGTGAACTGTCCCCGGTGGTCACACACGGCCTGCAGGATGACGGAGAAGTACCCCTTGCGGTTCACGTACCGGGACGCCTGGTGTTCCGGGGCACGGATGGGGATGTGCGTCCCGTCGATGGCCCCCCCGCAGTTGGGGAAGCCGAGGGCGCCGAATCCCCGGATGACGGCATCCGGGTCGGCGAGGCGGACCACCCTGCGGAGCAGCACCCGGTTGATGGCCTTGACCACCTGCGGAGAGAGACACAGCAAAGCGTCAATCAGTGGGGCGCCCGGGTGGCTGGGAGCATTCATGCCCTGGCAGTGCCCCGCGCCCCACTCCCGGAAGCAACCCCCCTGGCGGCGTGTAGTACGGCCAGGACAGCCCGACCCCTCCGGTGCGGGGCGCCTTCGCCTCCTCCCTCCCCCCCTTTGTCCCTGGGGCGGCCCATCCCCTCCTCGCAGCCCCCCTCCCCCCCGGCTCGGTGGCTGACGAGCGCCGTACCTGCATGAGCACTGCTCCGACAGTGGATCTCCCCACGCCGAACTGGTTCCCGACGGATCGGTAGCTGTCCGGCGTGGAGAGCTTCCAGAGGGCGATGGCCACCTGCTTCTGGAGGGGGATGGCGGGCCTCATGCGAGTGTCCCTTCTTTGCAGGGCAGGGGCGAGCCACTCGCAGAGCTCCAGGAAGGTGTCCCTCCTCATCCTAAAGTTCTGGGTCCACTGTCGGTCGTCCCAGCGCTCCAGGACGATGTGGTCCCACCAGTCGCTGCTGGTGTCCAGACGCCAGATGCGGCGGGGCACGCCGGTGCCGGGGCGCCGCCGCGGCTCCTCCACGGCCCCCAGGGCGGCCAGGCGGAGAGGCAGGGGGCTGACGTTCCCCAGGTGGTGCCAGGCAGCCTCGAGCCATTGCTGGCAGGCTTGCAGCAGCAAGTCCAGAACGTGCACCAGAAGGTGCAGGGCGAGCCGTGGCTCCATGTTGCCACCTGCGGCGGTCCCCCCCGAAGGGAAGCACCGACACAGACGGGCACAGAGACCGACGCTTTGCTGTCCCTCGGCGAGGTTGGCAAGCAAGCAGGAAAAGCTGAGAACCGGCTGTCCAGGGGGGGTCCCTTTAAGCACGAGCCTCAGATAGCCTCAGACAGCAGCCACACAAAGCAACTGCTGACCTGATGCCCTGCCAAAACCGGTTTCAGCTGCCCTTAAATGCCCCCCTGCGTCCAATCAGTGTGGACGCGCTAGTTCGAATTAGCAAAACGCTAGTTCGAACTAGTTTTTAGTTCTAGATGCGCTAGTTCGAACTAGCTTAGTTCGAATTAACTAATTCGAACTAAGTTAGTTCGAACTAGCGCTGTAGTCTAGACGTACCCTTAGTGACTGATCAAAGTCTATCGGGTCCCTTGAGGCATGAAGGGACACTGTGGATGTAGGCTTGGAGCGAAGCTGAGCAACATGGTGATGCTGTTGCTGCTGAGCCCTATAAGGTGCCCAGAGGTCCCAGTAGGGCCACGTGGGGAGCATTGGTATAGGTGGTGGTAGCCAATGCACAGGTTGCCAGTGTGGCAAGGCCAGTTGTGAGTGAGGGAATTTGCACCTCGGTGTAGAGTGTCTGGGAAGAGTTGAGGTCATGACAGAAGCCTGATCCTCCTCACCAAAGAATGGAGGTATGGAAGTGCCAGGCAGAGACATGGGAAACCCCTCGGAATGCAGGGAGGAATCAGTGCCAAACAAGGGTGTCGCGGGCACTGAAGAGATCGTGGAATCGTCTGTGGATGTATAAGGGCAAAAAGGAGGCACAGCTGGTCAAGAATATTGTGCCGGTGTATGCTTTGGCTTCACGAGCAGAGGGGATGGTGCAGGTGCTGGGGGCGGTAACAGCGCTCCGGTTCCTGTGCTGCCCTTATGTACAGCACTGCTTGGTGCCAGTAGGACCAACGATGCTGTTGTAGCCCTGTGCTGTTCAGCCGTGGCGGGCTTGGGCTTATCAGCATGTTTAGGCACGTTGGCCAGGTCCTTAGACCCTTGGGGCGCTGTGGGTGAACGCTGCCCGGTAAGTGCTTGTCCGGAGCCCCAGCAGGGGATGGAGCTGGCTTAGGATTCAGGGATCGCCCTTTCTTCTGTGAAGGGGATTCCCTGTTTACTGCTACATGTGCACTGTAATTGTCCAGACATTGTATGCATTGAGTGCTAGTCTGGCAGGAAAATGACGAGCCCCATCCTGGTCCTCGGGGGAGCTGGAGGCACTGCTAGACTTGTGGCAGGAGGAGGAGGCCCTCCACGACACCCGGTCCTGGCACCGCAACGCCGAGATCTTTGCCTGCATGGCCCAGGCGCTCGCCCAGCAGGGCCATCCAGCCCAGACCCTCGAGCAAGTCTGGGCGAAAGTAAAGGAGCTGCGCCTGGGCTACGTGAGGGCCAGCGAGGGCCAGGGGACAGGAGCCGACACCTGCCCCCATTACGACCGGCTCCACGCCATCCTCGGCCAGCCAGCCCCGCTGGCCCCGGACGTCCCCATTGACAGCAGGACCACCGAGACAGGGGAAGGAGACAGCAGCAGCGGGTCGGAGGACGAGGCCAGCACTGCCACCCTGCAGGCCCCCTCTGGCAGCCCCGACATCTCCCGCGCATCCTAGGAGGCCAGGGAAGGATCCACCGGTGAGTGTTGCACTTTGCACTCACAGGGGCGGGGGGGCGGGGAGCCAGGCGCCCAGAGGGGGGAGGGGGAGAGCATGTCACTCAGGCCACGTGAGCTGCATGGGCTGTGTAGCATTAGGCAGCAAGCAGCACGTGCAACCATGTGTGACCGTGCTGCTCACACACATGCGGCGGGACCAGGGGGAAGGGCGGATGCCGGCTGGAACCAGCCAGGGCCCCAGGGACTCAGCCCAGAGCCCGCACCTCCGCAAGGGTGCAGCACGCAGAACGGCAACACTGTCCCATGCCTGGCTGTGAGGCACAGTCCGCTGCTCCTGGGAAAACCGCAGCGTCACAGCCCTGTGAGCGTGGCCCCCACCGAGCCCCTCGCCTGCTCCCGGTGCCTTGGCTGGCTCCCCAAGGGAAGTCCCCACTGCGGCCGCACATGTCCCTGGGCTACGTGTGTGAGGGCTAGCGGGAGGGGGAGGGGGGATGCGCTCGGGCCGGCCCTAGGGCCGCCTGAGTTTTGCTGCAAGAATGGGACACTCCCCAGTCACCCCTGGTTCCGTCCAGGAGACATCCCACGTGATGGGGATCTGAGAGCCCAGACCACGTCTGCCAGATGTGCTCCCAGGCACTGTGTGGGGATGCATCTCGCTCCCTGTCAAACACCAGTGATTAGCCCAAAGCCTCACAGCCTCCACCGGCAGGGAGTTCCACAGGTGAACACAACACAAGCGCCCTCCTGCCCTCCACGGGGGCAGGACACAGACCGGTGGTTACAACACATGGAGGAGGACCCTACTCCGAGGCGGTCCTGTATGAAAACATACAACACGGGGGGCAGGGGGGTAACTACTGTGGGGTCACCTGGGCTCAGGGGTGGAGGGCATGGGGTGTGGGGACAGTGTCCGGCCTGCCTGCCTGACTCATCCTTTCTTCTCTTCCCTGCAGCGGGACCAAGCACAAGCCGGGGACCCTCCAGCCCTGCAGCAGCGGCACCCCCAGCCGCCCAACCACCGAGGCAGCGGCTCCGCCACCAGGACCAGCTCCTTCAGCGCCATGTGCAGGCCGTCGAGCGCGTCGAGGCAGCCAGCACTCGGCGCGTGGAGGTGGACCTGCAGTGGCACCAGGAGGCCTGGGGCGCCTTCCAGCCCCAGTGCGTCCGCATGGCGGATTCCATCGCAACCCTCACCGCCCGCATTGGCCATGCCGTCCACTATGGCATCGCCTTGCCCCACGCCCCCACCAGCCCTCCCCTAGCACTGCCCCTCGCCCCTCCTGCAATGGCCCCTCCTGCCCCTGCTCCTGCCCCTCCTGCAATGGCCCCTCCTGCCCCTCCTGCTCCTGCTCCTGCCCCTCCTGCCCACCTCCCCGTGCTGCCTGCCCCGATGCGGCCTGCCCCCCATGTGCAGGTCCGCCCCCGCAGGAGCGCTCACAGGGGCCACCCCTCCCAGGAGTAGCTCCTCCCACTCCCAGTTCAAGGTCTCCTCCCCCTCTCCCCCTTGTAAATAAAAACATACAAGTTTTTCTGTTGAAAACAAAACTGTGTTTGGTGTTTATTGGGAGGGAAGGGGAGGGGATGGGAGGGAGTCGTATGGGGAGACCCAGGCGACCCTACTACGGGGCTTGGGCAAACATGCCCATCAGGGCCTCTCGGATGCGCACCCCATCCTGGTGTGCCTGGCGGACGGCAGCTGTGTGGGGCTGTTCGAACGTCTGTGCCTCGGCTGCCATCCATGCAGGGAGGAAGGCCTCCCCACTGCGCTCCACAATGTTGTGGAGCACGCAGCACGCGGCCAGTACCTCCGTGGCATTCCGCTCACCCATCTCGAGACGGGCGAGCAAACAGCGGAAGTGGGCTTTTAAGCAGCTGAAGGCGCACTCCACTTGATTTCGGGCCCGGTTGAGGCGGTTGTTGAACCGGGCCCGGTTCTGGTCCGGCTGCCCCGTGTACGGCCGCATTAGCCATGGCAGCAGGGGGTAGGCCGCGTCCCCGATGACGCAGATGGGCATAGGCACATCCCCGACAGTCAACTCCCGCCGGGGGAAGTAAGTGCCTGCCTCCAACCTGCGAAACAGTCCGGAGTTGCGGAGGATGCGGGTGTCGTGTTCCCGGCTGGACCAGCCCGCATAGACGTCCAGGAAGTGGCCATGGTGGTTCACGAGGGCCTGGAGAACAATGGAGCAGTACCCCCCCCTTCCTGTTCATGAAATGGGCCGCTCGATGCTCCGGGGCCCGGACGGGGATGTGGGTTGCATCCAGGGCTCCCCTGCAGTTGGGGAACCCCAGGGCAGCGAAGCCGGCCAGCGTAGCGTTCACGTCGCGAAGGCGGATCACTCTCTGGAGCAGGACATCGCTGATGGCGTGGACGACCTGCAGAAGGGTGCAGAGAAACACAGGGGAACACATCACATAAGGCAGGGTGAGTGTGCGCTCCCTTGGCCCCCCCCCCCGTAATTCCCTCTGTCCTCACACACACACGCACACACACCACAGCCCCCTTGCCCTACGCCCCCCCCCGCCCCCCACCAGCAGGCCTGTGCAAGGGAGGGACGGCCCAAAGCCCTGGGTGACCCAGCCTGGAGTCTTGGCTGCCCCTGGGCATGGAGTGCAGCACCCTCCCCCCACCCCACTCCCCCTGGGACTTACCTCCATGACAATGACACCGACGGTGGATCTGCCTACCCTGAACTGGTGTGCCACCGAGCGGTAGCTGTCCGGGGTGGCCAGCTTCCAGAGCGCGATGGCGACCCTCTTCTCAACGGGGATGGGCGCCCGCAGCCGGGTGGTGGCTCTCTGGAGCGCAGGGGCGAGCCAGGCACACAGCTCCAGGAACGCATGCGGAAGTTCCGGAGCCATTGCTGGTCGTCCCATTGCCCCAGGACCAGCCGGTCCCACCAGTCCATACTGGTGTCCAGTCTCCACAGTGGCCTCTCCACCCTGGGGTGGGGATGCCACAGGGACGCCATGGCCTCCCTGGTGAGGGAGTGCAAAGCGATCGGCGCCTCCAGGTCCTGGAACAGGAGTGCAGCAGCCTGGAGCAGCAGCTGCAGACACTCGAAAATGGCCGGCAGGGGCCAGAGCAGGCACAAGGCCACCCCTGGCTCCATGGCAGACAAAACAAGGCAAAAGAAAAAGAAAACCAGGCAAAAGCACTAGGTGGCAAAAGGCAGTGGTGTCCAAAAGGCAGAGGGCAACCACCAAAACTGCTATGGCTGTCAGTCCCTGCAAGAGGTCCTATAGCTCACAGCAGGAGACAAACGGCTGTCCAGGGAGATCCCTTTAAGCACGTGTCTCAAAGGAGCTCCAGTCCCGCCCCCGGAATGGTCTGGTGCCCTTTTGCCCTCTTCAAGATGGTTCCGGGCTTCTGCTTTTGCGCAAAATCGTCCCGCCAATGTAGATGCGGTTTTGCACAAATACTTTTAATGGAAAAACTTTTCCGTTAAAAGTATTTGCGCAAAATCATTTCAGTCTAGACGCAGCCCTAAGGTGGAGCACCCACAGGGACACTCCTTGAAGAAGAAGGCTGTAATCCCCATCGAAAGACCTCATCCTTTTTTGTCTAGTTTAGATATTTCTAGGCCTCACAACTGCATCTACTGTAGACAGCAGTGCAGAATGGCCAGGAATTCAGTGCTGGGTAAATCCATTCCAGTGATGCACACTAATTCTCAGTTTATCAGCATTGGGCTTCCATTGGATTTGGCCATTTGAGGAAGTTCAAACTCCTTTCTGGTCTGCTGTAATTGGGGCTGTCACCCCATCACACTCCTGATACAGAGTTCTGAGTCAAAGGCTGCATCTGATAGAGGGCAACAGGCAGCAAGAATGAGCATTTCTGTCCTGAGAACACACAAGAGCACAAAGCAGATTGAAAATTCCTGTTCTGACTGGTTCTGGGCTGTTCTGGGGCACTAGAGTGGGTTACCCTACAACACCCACAGGGAAGGTATCACCTCTCACATCCCCACATTTTGTATTTGTATTTGTATCTTTGTTGTTTTTTAAAAAATATTCTTAATACTCTGGCTTCAGATACCAAAAAAAAGTCTAGTAGCACCTTAAAGACTAACAAAATATATAGATGGTATCATGAGCTTTTGTGGGTTGTGCCCATGAAAGCTCATGATACCATCTACATGTTGCATTAGTCTTTAAGGTGCTACTAGACTTTTCGTTGTTTAAGTTTTTCCTGTTACAGACTAACTTGGCTACCCCTCTGAAACTTCAGATACAAAGCTTATAAAGCAGAAAAGGTGCCCAAAATATTAAATTATCTTAAATCTTTCCTTCTCCCTCCACCAGCTCACCCAGCTACTCCCCTTCTCTCCCCAAATCTTCCCAGCTCCTGACTCCCCATCCCCCATGGGATGGTCCGAGCTCAGTTGAACCCATGGGGCCCAGGACCAGGCTTGTAGTGTTTGCTGTTCCTATTAAATATGAACTTCAGCACATCATTCTTTGTGTTTCTGAGATGCCCGTAGCAAGCAGAGTCGATGCCCCAAGATGGAGCTGTCTTCACTGAAGCAGCTGGAATCCTGCCTTTTGGGTGTCTGATTCACAGCTTTAATGCTGCAGTAAGAATATTTTCCCAGCCCTGGTCTACACTAGGGAGTTATTTTGAAATAACAAGCGGAGCGTGCACACTACCCAGCCCATTATTCTGAAATAATAACTCCTGCTTTCCATGAGGGATAACGCTTATTTCAAAATAGTTATTCTGAAATAGCGGTAGTGTGGACTAAGTGGTGCTGCTAATGAAAAATAATTGGCCTCCAGAGGGCTCTCTCAGCTGCACTTCTGACCACTCTGGCCACGCCTGCCAGCTCCACTGCTCCCCTTCTCCTGTAGAGCTTAAAATTCCAGTCTGCAGGAGAAGGAATTACGTGGTGACCTTTGCAAGCCCTGTGCCACACAGCAGCATCCTAGGTAGCTATGACAGACCCCAAAGCTTCCTCAGAGCCTCCCATAGCTGCCAGCACTCCTGCTGCTCCCTCAGCTACCACTGGCCAGAGACGCAGAAGAGCTTCAGCCTGGACTGGTGCGGAAATCCTGGACTTCATCAAGGTCTGGGGGGAGGAGACCAATCTCTAAGATCTCCACACCAGAAAGTGAAATGCGGGAGTCTATGGTCGGATTGCCTTCAGCCTGGCCAAGAAAGGTCACAACTGGACCCTCGACTAAGATCACATGAAGGTGAAGGACCTCTCACAGGCCTACCACAAGGCCAGGGAGCAGAGCAGCCGCTCTGGGGTGGCACCGTATATGTGCCACTTCTTCAAGCTGCTGGATGTCATCCTGGGAGGGGGGCTGGTGACCTCCCCCACCCCGTCATCATGGAGTCCAACCAGGACATGCCCAGTGTCAGTCTCCATGAGGGCAGGGTTGCAAACGAGAAGAAGAAGGGGCGAAATGAAGGGGGAGTGGTGTGACGGGGCGCTCCCGCCCCGCACTCAGGGTGCTCGGGGGTACGCCGGGCGGACACGCCGGGTGGCGGGGAGCCCGTATGGCCCCGACACAGCGGGCTGCGCTGACGCGCCAGGACCCGGCGCGAGAAGCGCCGGGAGGCAAAGGGCGCCGATAGACAAGGCCCAGAAGGGAAGGGAGGCTCTGGGGCGACGCGGGGGAGGTAACACACAGGGGGAGCGGAGCCGGCGGGGGATTTAAACCTGGGGCTGGCACTACGAGGGAGGAGGAGGAGAACGGAGCGGCAGGGAGGAACGAGAAGGGAGAGGTGAGGCCGGGGAACGCGGCAGGGGCGAGCCCTTAAGGACTGGCGGAGTAGGAAGCGGCCCAGGGCGGGGTCGTGGAGCCCGTGAGCGGGTGTGTTTTGGGGCACTTCCCCCATCCTCTAGGGAGGGACCATGAGTCCCTGACTTCAGGGCCCTGGGCCGGGGTTCGGAGAGGGGGTGGGCCCGAACCCCCCTACTCCGCTGGCCGACGAATCCATCTCGGGTGTGCATACTCAGGAGAGCAGGAAAAAGGGACACAGGACGGGCCTCGGTGGCGGTTTGTACCGGTTACGGCGGGACTGGCCCGCACATTTAATAAACCGGGGGGCCATTGGCCGTGTTGGTGGCGAACTGTGTCGAACTTGTTTACACGTGGTGGAGAATGTGGGCAGGTCCCTGAGCCCCGGGAGTAAGAAGGGGCTCTAGGGAGCAGGGTAGCACCCAAAAAAAAAAAAAGTGGGGGGGGGGGGGAGGAAGAAGGTCACTGATTCAAGTGGTATTTTTCGAAAAGGAATAGGTGTTGGCCACCCACTGATTGCGGTTGACCTATCCACAAGACGCAGGATGGAAGTCAACAAGATTATAGAGTGGCTGGTGGACAACCAGAAACAGCAACAGCAGCATCAAAATCAGGTGCTGCGAGACATGACGACCCAGTTCCAGGACCAGCAGCGGCAAATGCTGAAGGAGATCCGCGAGGGTGCAACGGCCCGAGTAGGTGCTGCGGGGGGGGAGACGAACCCCCTAGGAACCGGGGAAGGCGGCGCCATCCCGGGCGCCCAGCTGCCCCTTCGTTTGACCAAGCTGGGACCCCAGGACGATCCAGAGGCATTTCTGGTCACATTCGAACGGGTGGCTACCGCCGCCAAGTGGCCGCAGGAACACTGGGCCACATTATTGGCCCCCTTCCTAACAGGCCTGGCACAATTGGCCTACAGAAGTATGGCAGACAAAGACGCCCTGTGTTACTACAAGGTTAAGGAAGCCGTGCTGGACCAGCTGGGCATATCCCCGGAGACGCATTGGCAGAGGTTCCGGGATACCCGTTACGACCCAAAGGAGCGACCACGGGCTCTGGGGCAACGAGTCAGGGAGGCGGGCATGCGGTGACTTGAACCCGCCAGCAAGACGGGGCTGCAGGTAGCGGAGCAGGTGGTGTTGGAGCAGTACATCCGGATCCTGCCCGCTGAAGGGCAGAAGTGGGTGCGCCGACACTGGCCGGAGTCGTTGGAGGAAGCGATTACGTTGATGGAGCGATTTACGGCGGCGGAGGAGATGGGGGGGAGGCACCCTCCCCTAGCTCCCTCGGGACCCCGGCGAAGCACACCCCCTAGCGGGGGGCCGGACACCTCGCACCTGGTGGAACCAGCCCGCAGACCATCGTGGGGCCCGGGGGCAGAACGGAAACTGGCTCCAGTCTGGAACCCGCCGGGGAGTAGCGGAAGCCAACCTGGGGCGAGTGGGGACCCGGGAGCGCCCAACCCGAAGGCCGACCCTAGCCCGCGGGGGGCCTGCTTCCAGTGTGGTCTAGAAGGGCACTTCAAAAAGGACTGTCCCTTGATGGACTGCACCTTCGGGCAGAGAAAGCGAGACAGGGCAGCCGGAGCCACTTCGTCGCGAGCCCAGGTAACAAGGCCAATAAGCCTGAACGGGAAGCGGGTAAGGGCGGTCGTGGATTCGGGGTGCGGGCAGACCATGGTGCGGGAGGATATGGTCCCTGATTCCCTGCCTCGCGGGCCCCAAATCTGGATGAGGTGCGTGCATGGGGACGTACATCCGTACTACACCACCCAGGTGTGGATTGATGACAGACAAATCAGGGCGCGCTGTCAGGCCGCCATATCCCCCAAGCTCCCCTACCCGGCCCTGCTAGGGAGAAACTGGCCGGGGCTGGCCACCCTGCTGAAGGAATGGGGTACAGGCCACGAGGGCACGGGGCCGGGGCGAACGAGGCCTATCCTGGCCGCCCAAGGAGAAGAGGTCCCCACCTTGGGAGAATCTGAGAGGCCAGGAGCTAGGGGACCACCCACCCCGCTACACCTGGAAGTGGAGGAAGGGGATTTCCTGACACACCAACGAGAGGATCCGACATTACAAGCGGCATGGACCCAGGTGCGAGCGGAGGCGGAGGAGACTCCGGATGGAGAGGGGCGGCGATGTCAGGGACCACGCTTTGAGGTACGGGGAGAACGACTCTACCGGGTGGTAGTGGGGGCGGACAGGCAAGAAAACCCGCAGTTGTTAGTGCCCCGCCCGTACCGCTGGAAGGTACTGGAGCTAGCGCATAACCACCCTTGGGCAGGGCACCTGGGCAGCGAAAAGACCCAGCAGCGAATTTTGCAGCGGTTTTACTGGCCAGGGGTGTACCAAGAAGTTAAGAACTTTTGCCTGTCCTGTCCCCAATGCCAAAAGACATCCAGTAAGAAGGTGGCCCCCGCACCACTGGTTCCCCTGCCCATTGTGGGAGTCCCATTCGAACGGATAGCAATGGATTTGGTGGGGCCCCTGGAAAAGTCAGGAAGAGGGCATGTCTATATCCTGGTAATCGTAGACTACGCAACCCGCTACCCCGAGGCCATCCCGTTGCGAAAGGCCACTGCCAATGTGATAGCAGAGGAACTAGTCAAGGTATTCTCAAGAGTAGGCTTACCGAAAGAGCTACTAACGGACCAAGGCACCAACTTGACTGCGAGGGTGATGACCGAGCTGTGCAAGTTCTTACGAATCCACAAGATCCGCACCTCCGTCTATCACCCCCAGACCGATGACGTCGTAGAGAGGTTCAATAGGACGTTAAAAAGTATGCTTAGGAAATTCGTACAAGAGGAACCCCGGGGATGGGATAAGCTACTGCCCGCTCTTATGTTTGCCATCCGGGAGGTGCCCCAAGCCTCAGTGGGCTATTCACCCTTTGAACTGCTTTACGGGCGTAAGCCCCGGGGGATCCTTGATCTGGTGAGGGAAGGATGGGAAGCACAGGTTACCCCGGCCCTAGGGGTGGTCCACTATGTGGCACAGCTCCAACAAAGACTAGGCTCTCTGGCCGAATGGGCGCGGGAGAATTTGCAGAAAGCCCAAGAAGGGCAGTGCCAGCAGTACAACCAGAGGGCCCGGGTTCAAGAATTTGCACCCGGCGACCAGGTGCTGCTTCTGTTACCAGACGGAGAGTCCAAGTTGTTGGCGCGGTGGCAAGGGCCCTTCCGGGTGTTGAGAAAGGTCGGGGAGGTAGACTACGAGATACAGCTGGATGGTCCTCGGCGGGCCACCCAGATCTACTATATTAACCTTTTGAAGCGGTGGGTCCCCCGGGAAGCCTTTCTAATAGAAACACAGACGAAGGACGTGGAATTCAGACCGTGGGGAGATCCGGAGGTGATGGTCACAGAAGCCACGCTCGGGGCCGAACTCACGGAACAACAACAACAGGAACTCCGGAGCCGGCTGGAGGAGTATCGGGAGGTACTGACGAGCAGACCGGGACAGACGCACCTGGCCCAGCATGAGATTGTCACCGAGCCGGGGAAGCGGGTATTGGACCAGGTGAGACCCCTCCCCCGCAAGATGTGGGACATCGTGAAGAAGGAACTGGGGGACATGCTGGACTGGGGGGTAATTGAGGAATCGCACAGCGGGTGGCGGAGTTCAATTGTTCTGGTTCCCAAAGCAGATGGGGCACTACGGTTTTGTATTGACTTTCGCAAGGTTAACGCGATTTCTCAGTTTGATGCATACCCTATGCCATGCATTGACGAGCTGTTGGGCCAGCTGGGGAAGGCCCGGTACCTCTCGACGATCGACTTGATGAAGGGCTACTGGCAGATCCCGCTGGCGCCCGCAGCCCGGGAGAAGACGGCCTTCTCGACCCCCTTCGGCCTCTACCAGTTCCGGACCATGCCATTCGGCCTACATGGGGCGGCCGCAACGTTCCAGCGCCTCATGAACCGGGTCCTGAGAGAACACCAGCGTTATGCAGCCGCATATATCGATGATATTATAGTGTTCAGTGAGACCTGGGAGCACCACCTAGAACACGTTGCGGCAGTCTTGGAGGCCTTGAGGCAAGCCGGCCTCACGGCCAACCCCAAAAAATGCCAGTTTGGAAAGACGGAGGTGACTTACCTGGGGTACACGGTAGGTCAGGGGACGGTGAGGCCCCTCGTGGACAAAATCCAAGCGGTTCGGGACTACCCTACCCCCACCACAAAAAGACAAGTAAGGCAGTTCCTGGGATTGGCGGGGTATTATCGCCGGTTTGTGGCCCACTTTTCATCATTAGCTGCCCCGCTGACGGACTTGACCCGCAAGGGGAAGCCGCAGAGAGTCCAATGGACTGAGCAGTGTAGGAGGGCCTTTCAAGCTTTAAAGGAGAGACTAACTCAGGCGCCGGTACTAGCCCAACCCGACTTTTCAAAACCCTTTACACTCCAGACCGACGCGTCGGAAACAGGGTTAGGGGCCGTGTTGACGCAGGAAACGAGGGGGGTCGAACACCCGATCCTATACCTAAGTCGTAAGCTGGTTGACAGAGAAAGGGGGTACGCCACTATCGAGAAGGAAGTGTTGGCAATTAAGTGGGCGGTAGATGCTTTATGATATTTTCTTGCAGGGGCCTGCTTTACCCTGGTAACAGACCACGCCCCCCTGAAGTGGCTCAACACCATGAAGGATACCAACCCACGAATACTTCGATGGTACCTGAGTCTGCAGCCATACAGGTTCAAGATTGTGCACCGGCCGGGGATCGCCCATCAAAACGCGGACTGCCTCTCGAGGATACCCGAGGGAGACGCGGGGGATGGGGCGAGTATAAGGGACGAAATTAAGGGGGAGTGGTGTGACGGGGCGCTCCCGCCCCGCACTCAGGGTGCTCGGGGGTACGCCGGGCGGACACGCCGGGTGGCGGGGAGCCCGTATGGCCCCGACACAGCGGGCTGCGCTGACGCGCCAGGACCCGGCGCGGGGAGCGCCGGGAGGCAAAGGGCGCCGATAGACAAGGCCCAGAAGGGAAGGGAGGCTCTGGGGCGACGCGGGGGAGGTAACACACAGGGGGAGCGGAGCCGGCGGGGGATTTAAACCTGGGGCTGGCACTACGAGGGAGGAGGAGGAGAACGGAGCAGCAGGGAGGAACGAGAAGGGAGAGGCGAGGCCGGGGAACGCGGCAGGGGCGAGCCCTTAAGGACTGGCGGAGTAGGAAGCGGCCCAGGGCGGGGTCGTGGAGCCCGTGAGCGGGTGTGTTTTGGGGCACTTCCCCCATCCTCTAGGGAGGGACCGTGAGTCCCTGCCTTCAGGGCCCTGGGCCGGGGTTCGGAGAGGGGGTGGGCCCGAATGTCATTCATGTTAAAATTCGACACTCTCCAAAGAGGATTGAACAAACACTTGAACTATCTTACACATTATCAAGATAGCTTTCCCAATTATCACCTGTAATACCACTAACTCACAAACATCCCACTCTCCCTACCTTTAATATCAGCAATTCACAGACACTTACCTTCCTTCCTCCCCCCCCCCCCCCCCGCATCCCCCTCCTGTTCTGAAATGTGATTTGTCCTTTTCATATTTGTTCATTTTTTTTAATTGTATCCTTTGGTATATATGGCTGTGACTATTTTCTTCCACTATTTGATCTGAGGAAGTGGGTCTGGCCCACGAAAGCTCATCATCTAATAAACCATCTTGTTAGTCTTTAAAGTGCTACATTGTCCTGCATTTTGCTTCAAGGAGAAAAAGATCTTCCCTGGATTGGAGGGTTGATTTGCCCAAAATAAAAACAGTTTTAGGGTAAGTTTGCTGTAGGGTAAATTAAGGCAGTCCATGGTATCTTGCTGAGAACTGACAAACTCAAACCTGAAAGTATTAGGCCAAGCTTGGGAAGTAAAATAGTTCAACAGTTACTATGACCCTGATTCTCATGGCAACTACATTCCAAAGGGGCCTCTCTCACTCTGATAAGGCCTGGCTGGTATCAGTCAGGCTGCGCGGGTTTCACTGTCTCTTGTGCTTTCAGATTTATGAGCTTTAATCTCAAGGACTGTGCCAGGGTGGTGATGGAGTCGTCCGTCCCGCCTAGACATCACAAGTTCGGCTAACAAGCTTACAGCAACATATTCATTCTGGGGGCTGCCATCCTGTTTATGTTGGCACATTTAGCTTGTTAGGAATAACTACCTGTATTAGTGATAATATGTTTAATTGGCAATGGGTGGAGATGCTGTGTAACTGTCTTAGACCATTGGCTTACGTGCATAAGGAAAAGCAATTATGGAAGAGGGCAGTCTCTTCTTCTCTGTGTTTCACCATTTGCTCAGCAGAGCTGGACACTGTGTAGTACTGTATGTCAGGAAAGGTTACTTTAATAGTGTGAGGAGAGAGATTAAGGTCTCCTTTTCACCAAACTGAAGCGTCCAATCCCTCCGCTCTCAACAATGCAGATGTCCAGGATTCTCCACTCCTACACTGCTCCTAGCTTCTCTTGCTCCACTTCTAAGGGCTTGTCAGAACTAGCAAGCTGCACAAGTTATCACTGGTTATAATAGACAGCAACCCCATTTCAAGCACATTTACCATAGGAAAATCATCAGTGCAAACAATTCTCCGACCAAGCCACTACAATGGCTAATGCAGGGTGAGCCATTCCAGTACAATGACCAGATTCTCTCTCTCTTTTGTTTGGTTGTTGCTTCAGTTTTCAAAAGCGCCAACCTCTCACAAGTCCTAATGTTTCTAATAATCGGAGTTTAAAGCTGGAGCATTAACTGTTGCAGCTTGGATGGCTAGAGTACTGACCTTCTCCACTCAGAATGGAACATTCCTTCATCTGAACTAGGTTTCTCCACAGGGAAATGTGCCAGCTGTCATTAGAATGTCATTTACCTGCTCTGTCAACTTAGTTTTTAATTGGCCATTTATCTCTGGACTGACAGTCATAGTGCCTGAAAGCGTGCACTCTGCACTCACAGAACAGACCTGGCACAGTGAGTGGCAGTACAAGTAATGCCCATCATAGGGGCAAGGTCTGGTGCCTACTGCTCTTTCACCCAGCTGAGCACCACCTTGTGTCAGGAACACAATGTTCTATCTAAAGGCATAGTCTAAGCAGCAGCAAGTGTAACCCATGGCCTCCATGTATGGCTGTGCCATGTCCAACCAGAGCCAACAAGGAGTTAAGCTTTTCCTTAAGAGTTGAAGGAAAGATGTTGATCTGCACTCTCGCTCTGTGCAGCTGTCATCTTGGGCTGCAGCAGTCATAGGCCAAAACATTTTGCTGCATATTTTTGAAATTATGTCAGAAAAGAATGTCTATAACATTGAAAATGAGTTGCAGATGTAACCTTTTCAAGCATCAATAATGATTTAAGCCATTTGAAAATGAATCTTAGCTCATAAGTGGCCACATAACATGTGGTTGTTTCTGGAATGAGGGACAGCATAGTGTATATGCTGTCATAACAGACATATAACAGATCCAGATACCTCGGATCCACTGTCCTTTCTGAGCAGTGAAGGACGTGGCTGACTCCTATTTCTCCTACAGCCCAGCGCTCCAGAGCACCCTAGGGCCCTTCCTGCACAGAGATTCATGGATTCCAAGACCAGAAGGGACTATTATGATGATCTAATCTGACCTCCTGTATAACACGGGCCAGAAAACTGCCCCCAAATAATTCCTGGAACAGAGTTTTTAGAAAAGAATCCAGTCTTGTTTAAAAAATTGTCAATGATGGAGAATCCACCATGACCCTTGGTACATTGTGTGCATGGTTAACAACTTTCACTCTTAAAAATGTGCACCTTTATTTCCCATCTGAATTTGTCTAGCTTCAAGTTCCAGCCCTTGGATCATGTTACCTCTTTCTCACTAGATGCAAAAGTCCATTATTAATTATTTGTTTCGCCTGTAAGTCCTTACAGACTGTAATCAAGTCACCCCTTAGCCTTCTGTTCACTAAAATGAGCATTTTGAGTCCGTATATGCTGACATCCTTTCGTCTGCGAGAAGCGGTGGGAACAGCAGCCTATGATCTAGATGAAACAAAATACAGGACTATGTATCACTTTAAAGACTAACAAGATGGTTTATTAGATGATGAGCTTTCGTGGGCCAGACCCACTTCCTCAGATGAAATAGTGGAAAATTGGCACAACCATTGATCTGAGGAAGTGGGTCTGGCCCACGAAAGCTCATCACCTAATAAGCCATCTTGTTAGTCTTTAAAGTGCTGCATAGTCCTGTTTTTTGTTTCAGCTACACCAGACTAACACGGCTACATTTCTATCACTATGATCTAGATGGTTTGCAATGTCTCCTGTGACCGAATAGTCCAATCCAAGATTTGCATGATCTTTGGGAGTTATTGCAAATGTCTGTGTGTTGGTTGGGACCTCCTTGCTTCTTACATACTTTTCTCTCCAAGCTCTAGGAGCCAGCTTCTGTCACAGAATTGGATACCCCAATGAAGAGGATGGTGCCACTTGTTAAGTCACTTGCCATTATTTCCCATTAGTCACGATCAATTCCAAATTCCTTCACGTCTTGCTTGCTAGTGAAGATTAAACTAGATGGGTTTATGAAGGGGATGGTTTGATGAGATAACATGATCTTGGTAACTAATTGACCATTCATTATCAGTGGGAAATAGGTCAATGGAGGGATGATAGGAGTTGCTATAGGGAACTTTCTGGGTGTCTGGCTGGTGAGTCTTGCCCACATGCTCAGGGTTTAGCTGATCGCCATATTTGGGGTCGGGAAGGAATTTTCCTCCAGGGTAGATTGGCAGAGGCCCTGGAGGTTTTTCGCCTTCCTCTGTAGCATGGGACACGGATCACAGCTGGAGGATTCTCTGCATCTTGGGGTCTTCAAAGTATTTGAAGGCTTCAATATCTGAGATATAGGTGAGAGGATTATTCTAGGAGGGGTGGGTGAGATTCTGTGGCCTGCACTGTGCAGGAGGTCAGACTAGATCAGTGGTCCCCAACCTTTAGAGGCTCCCGGGCGTCTGGGGTCGGGCCACTCACGCACCGGGCACCCGGGGGTGGGGCCATGCGTCCTGGGGCACGTCAGGGGCGGGGATGCCCTTGCACCCAGCGCCGGTATGTGCCCCAGGGCCGGGGCCGCCCGAGCGCCTTGTGTCATGGGCCCGGGGCCGGCGCCGCCGCCCAAGCCACGCGCCTGGGGCCGGCACTGGCGCCGCACGCCCGCATGTGCCCCGGGGCTGGGGCCGCCCGAGCGCCGCGCACCAGGCGCCGGTGCGTGTCGCGCGCCTGAGGCCGACGCCTCCAGTGCACCGCGCGCCGGGGGGGGGGGCAGCCCAGGTTGTCGGCGGGCGCACACAAATGCCCTGGCGGGCGCCATGGTGCCCGCGGACACCGCGTTGGGGACCACTGGACTAGATGATCATAATGGTCCCTTCTGACCTTAAAGTCTATGAGTCTGTGGGTACGTCTAAACTACATGGCTCCGTCGACGGAGCCATGTAGATTTGTTGTTTTGGCAAAGTCAAATGAAGCCGCCATTTAAATAATCGCGGCTTCATTTAAATTTACATGGCTGCTGCACTGAGCCAACAAACAGCTGATCAGCTGTTTGTCCGCTCAGCACGCTAGTCTGGACGCTCCCCTGCCGACATCAAAGCCCTTTGTCGGCAGCCCCGGTAAACCTCATCCCACGAGGGGCCACAAACACAGTCTATTAGGCCAGGCTCTCAAGCCAGGCGGCCCAGCCAACCCCACTTTCGTAGGAGCTCCTCATTCAGGAGCGGACCCAGTAGGGCATCGGCAGCCACGGTGAGGGGGGAGACTGCCACCCGGTTTGGGGTGGCAAGGGGGGTGCAGGCCCACCCACCTCACTGCGCCCCAGCCCAGGGGCCCAGGGGCCCTGAATGCAGCCGGGCAGCTGCGACTGGCTCAGCAGGGGTTTCTGAAGAGGGGTTTGTGGGACAGAGTTTCTGAAGAGGGGTTTGTGGGACAGCTGGGATCCTCAAGCCTCGACTGAAGATTCGCCTGGAAGTTAGCTTTCACTTCAATTGATTGGAGTTTGCCAACATGGAACTTCTTCCTTGGGGCGCTTCCCCTCTTTGGCTTGGCTTTGAAATGGAGACGGAGTTTACAGTGCACAAGGCGATGGTCCGTATGACACTCCGCGCTGGGCATTATTCGGGTGAGTAAAACATCTCGAAGATCTCTCTGGCACACCAAGATATAGTCTATGAGATGCCAACACTCTATGGCTGTGTCTACACTGGCATGAATTTCCGGAAATGCTTAAAACGGAATACTATTCCGTTTTCAGTTTTTCCGGAAAAGCGCGTCTACATTGGCAGGCTGCTTTTCTGGAAAAGCCCTTTTTCTGGAAAAGCATCAGTGGCCAATGTAGACGCGCTTTTCCAGAAAAGACTACTGGGCTGTCTACACTGGCCCTTTTCCAGAACAGTGTTTCGGAATAAGGACTTATGCCCGAGCGGGAGCAGAATAGTGTTTCCGGAATAGCGGCTGATTTTGTACAGTAGAGCATCGTTGCTTTTCCGGAAATTCAAGGGCCAGTGTAGACAGCTCGCAGCTTATTCCAGAAAAGCAGCTGATTTTCTGGAATAAGTGGCCCAGTGTAGACACAGCCCACGGGTAAGTCTACACTACAAAGTTAATTCGAACTAACAGACGTTAGTTCGAATTAACTTTGATAGGCGCTACACTAGCGCTCCGCTAGTTTGAATTTAATTCGACCTAGCGGAGCACTTAATTCAAACTAGGTAAACCTCATTCTACGAGGACTAACGCCTAGTTCGAATTAACTAGTTTGAATTAAGTGCTGTGTAGCCACTTAATTCGAACTAGTGGGAGGCTAGCCCTCCCCAGGTTTCCCTGGTGGCCACTCTGGCCAACACCAGGGATACTCTTCTGCCCCCCTCCCGGCCCCGGAGCCCTTAAAGGGGCACGGGCTGGCTACAGTGCCCGTGCCAGGTGCAAACCTGCCAGCACCCAGCCAGCAGACCCTGCACCTGGCACGGATCGAGCCAGCCACCCGATGCCCCCCAGCCCTCCCCCTCTTCCCGGGACCAGGCTGGCGGCTCCCGGGAGCTTGCTCGGGACTGCGAGAGGTGGGCACCCGCCTGGGCTAGTGCAGACATCGTGGACCTCGTCCACGATCTCCGCACTAGGCACAGGAAAGTGGCCGTCTAGGGCAGGAGAGCTGCCAGCCTGGCCACCCAGGAGCAGGTGTGCAAGAGACTCAAGGGGGTCCAGTGAGACCCCCGACCCTGAGCCCTGAGCTTACAATGGCCGTCCTGGGTCAGACCAAAGGTCTATCTAGCCCAGTAGCCTGTCTGCCGACACCGGCCAACCCTAGGGACACTGGAGGGGATGGACCGAAGACAGTGACCAAGCCATTTGTCTCGTGCCATCCCTCTCCAGCCTTCCACAAACTTTGGGCAGGGACACCACTCCTACCCCCTGGCTAATACCACTCCATGGATCCAGCCTCCATGACTTGATCTCACTTCCCTTTAAACTCTGTTCTAGTTCTAGCCTTCACAGCCTCCTGCAGCAAGGAGTTCCACAGGTTGACTCTTTGCTTTGTGAAGAACAACTTTCTGTTACTAGTTTGAAGCCTGCTACCCATTCCTTTCCTTTGGTGTCCTCTAGTCCTTCTTTATGGGAATGAAGAACTTTTCTGTATGCACCCTCTCCACCCCACTCATGCTTTTAGAGACCTCTATCCTGTCCCCCCTCCGTCTCCTCTTTTCTAAGCTGAAAAGTCCCAGTCTCTTTAGCCTCTCTTCATATGGGACCTGTTCCCAACCCCTCATCATTTTAGTTGCCCTCCCCTCTCCCAGCCTCTCTCTTCCCCTCTCCCACCTCCTTTTCCCAGTCTCCCCCAGTTTTGTTCAATAAAGACAGATTCCATTTTGGAAGACACGTTATCTTTATTTAGTATATCAAGAAGAGGGTCTAGGGAAGGGTAAGTGGCAGGAGGTGAGGGAGGAATGGGGCACGAGCCCCCGATGGGGAGGACTGGGCTGGCTCTGCAGGCTTCTGGGGGTGGAAGCTCTCCTGCAGCCCCCCAATTGCCCCCTCTCCCCAGATGGCAGCCTGCGGCAAGTGCAGCCGGGCTGATGGCCGAGTGCTGTGATGTGCCCAGTGTGGGTGCTCCGGGCAATCCAAGCCAGGACTGCTTTGCAAGCGGGGAACCCCTGAGAACTGTCTGTCCGGGGTGGGGGTCGGGTCCCTTTAAGCACAGCCCTCGGCTAGCCTGAGAAAGCATCTCCACGCTCTAAGTCCTCCTCTGATGCCCTGCCGGCACTGCTTCCGGCCAGCCTTAACCCCTGTTCAGGGTCTACTTAATGTGGACATGCTAGTTCGAAATAGCAAAACGCTAATTCAAACTAGTTTTTTAGTCTGGATCCTTTAGTTCGAATTAGCTTAGTTCGAATTAACTAATTCAAACTAAGTTAGTTCGAATTAACGTTGTAGTGTAGACGTACCCAGTCTCTCTAGTTCCCGCTTTGGCCGTGACAGCCGGCCTTACAGAAGCGCTTCGCCCAACCGGGCGGAGTAGCGGGATTTGGGCCCGCCCTCCCTCTGAACCCCGGCCCAGGGCCCTGAAGGCAGCAACTACTGGTCCCTGCCTAGCGGATGGGGGTAGCGCCCCTAAACACACCCGCTCACGGGCTCCACGACCCTGCCCTGGGCCGCTTCCTACTCGATCCCTCCTAGGGACCAGTCCCCCCCCGAGGGTCCTCGCCTCACCCTTGCTCCCTGGGGTCCCCGTCGTCCAGTCCTCCTCTCCTCCCTCCTCCCCAAATGCTGTGCCGGATGCGGTTTTAAACCCCGCGTCGGCCTGGCTCCCCGGCGTCACCACGCCTGCAACGCCCGGCAGTCCCCCTCCCCCGTGACGTCATGCGCCTGCGACGTGCTAGCCCCTCTTCTCGGGGCATTCTCCGGCGATGTCCCTTGGGTTCCCGCGGTGGGCCGACTACCTGCCCCCCAGTGAGTCCTCCGGCTCTCGCCTCGGCCCCCTGGAGTGCGGGGCGGGAGCGCCCCATCACACCTTCTAAATCAAGTCTCGTATCAGTCACTCCATTATTTTGCTTGAGATCGATGTCAGGCTCACAGGCCTACAATTACCTGGCTCACCCCATTTATTCTTTATAAAAATTGGCACATTAGCTTTCTTCCACTCTTCTGGAACATTCTTAGCACTCTAAGATTTATTAAAAATCAGTGTCAGTGGTTCACTCCCCCCGCCCCCAGCCAACTCTTTTAAAACACTTGAATACGAGTTCTGGCCCTCTAACTTTAGTATCTTCTGTTTTAAATCCTCCAGGGGTACTACTGGTATGGAAAGAGTATTATCATCATCGTCATATGACCAGATTATATCATCTATTTTTCCCCAAACACAGAACAGAAATATTTATTTAACACTTCTGCCTTTTCTGCATTAATTCTACATTTCCACCTAGTAATGTACAAGTACCATTGTCAGCTATATAGTTTTTAAATTTCTTCTTCTTGTCTTTAACTCTGTTGACTACAGACTTCTCCTTATGTCCCTTTGCTACCCTGATCAATTGTCTCTACTTCCTAACTTCTGTTTTATATTCCTTACTCTCAATTTCCCCTTTTTCTCATTTGTTATCTATTATTTTTATAGCTGCCTTCACTGCCCCTCTAAACCAGGTTGCTTTTTAACCAGCATAGCCTTTTCCTCAATTCTGGGACTGTGGATTTTTTGGGCATCTAGTAAGATGGTTTTAATTAATTCCCATTTATTCCCATTTTTCTGATTAAATTCTTCCTCCCAGTTGATCTGGTTCAGAGAGAGAAACACCAAGAGCAGAATTGTGAGATGGGTCTTATGCACTGTCTGCTGGCCACCCAGCCAAAGTCCTCTGTGGCCCAGGTTCAAAGAAAACTTTGCCTTTTAATCCCTCCTCATGCATAGATCTCTGCACCACCTGTCCATCAGTTTGGAATATGCTGTAGTAGACGAGTGGTTTTCAAAGTGTGGATCGTGACCCAGTACTGGATCACAGACTGTAAGGCACTGGGTCACCTTGCTCAGCACCCAGGGACCCTGGTGGCCAACTAAAGCTGGGTCAAAACCTACACTTTGTAAACTTTTGGCCAATCCCTACTTATTCTGACACCATTCTGTGCCCTGGAATTGGCCAGCAGCAGGTCCAGTTCCTAGGCAGCAGGGACACAGGGCATCTCACACTGCTCCTGCCCTGAGCACCAGTTTCACACTCCCATTGGCCATAAACCAGCCAATGGGAGCTGGGGAGGGTCAGTGCCTGCAGATAAGAGCCATGTGTAGCTGCTTGCATGCCTCTGCTTAGGAGCTGGATCTGTTCCTGGCTGCTTCTTGGGCACAGTGTGGTCCAAGGTGCCAAGACAGGTAGGGAGCCTGCCTTCAAACCCTTACTCATCAGAAGCCATGGGAGGTAAGCCCCTGCCCCAGCCCTGAACCCCTCCAAACCCAGAGTTTCCTGCATCCTAAATCCTTCATCCACAACTCCATCACCAGCCCTGACCCCATCCCAGCTCAGAGACCCTCCTACGCCATAAAGCCCTCATCCCCAACCCCACCCCACAGTCCTCATCCCTGCACCCCAACCCTCTGTCCCAGCCCTAAACCCCCTCCTGCATCCCAAAGCCCTTATCCACAGCTCTGCTGGATCTCAGGCATAAACAATTTTCTTCAATTGGGTCACCAGAAAAAAAGTTTGAAAACCACTGTAGTGGACTATATCCCAAACTCCTTGGGCTGTATGCTTTGCTTGGATGCTTGTGACACTCTCACCTGCCAGGTTCCTCAACTCAAGGGATTTCCCCAGAAGTTGTGCTCTGACCTGCACTGTGTCACAGGAGACAGAGCCAGCAGCTCCACTAGTAAGTAGGTCAATGCAGTAGATTTGGGTTCTGAAGTTCTGCTCTCACCCTGTGTACAGAACTCCCAGAGATAACAAAACATTGCAACAAGGTCTACTGTGCCAAGGAAGAAGCAGAAATACCCTCTTAATCTTTGAAGGGTATGCATGTGTTCATTTTAAACAAAATGTGGTTTGGAAAGTAGATATGCATAAAGAAGCATGCAGTGGCTCACCACCCTAGGAACAGCCTAGAAAAGGCCAAGGGGAGGGGGGTGAACTCAACATGTGGAGTGGAGAAGTACAAGCATGTGACAGACAAAGCCATATATGGAAAGGTTGAATCTGATTGGTTTAGAAGTTTGTGTTATATAACTTATATAACCTGTTATGTAACTGCCATGTGCTATGAAACAGCAAGGGGAGGGGCTCCTTGCTCGAGGGGCTCTCCCTTTGTGCACATTGAATAAAGTCTTGTTGAATTGAATTGAATTGAATTGAATTGAAGTATGGAAGACCCTTGATTCTGCCCAGCACCTGACTCTCTGGGAACCACAAAATCCCAACAGTTTCTTGGCGCAGTGAGCAGGGTGAGAAATATCCTTCAGGATCAAGACTTACAATCAAATTAGATGGTGAGTTTGTTCATTTTTCCTTTGGTTGTGTGTCCCTGACCTGACTGGTGTCTCTCAGGGTATGTCTACACTACCACCCTAGTTCGAACTAGGGTGGTAATGTAGGCAACCGGAGTTGCAAATGAAGCCCGGGATTTGCAATTCATGAAATGAGGAGTAACGGTAGTTCGGACTAGGAAGCCTAGTTCGAACTACCTAGTCTGTGCCATGTGTAGCCACGCGGCACGGAGTCCACACTAGCGGACATTTAAAAATGGCGGCGCCCAGCTTTATGCAAATGAAGCCCGGGAAATTCAAATCCCAGGCTTCATTTGCAACTCTGGTTGCCTACATTAACCACCCTAGTTCGAACTAGGGTGGTAGTTTAGACATACCCCCATACCTTTTGTAGTAAGCGAATCCGGGTGTTGGGGAATTTAAGGGGTTTGTTGCAGTTTTGTAACATTTTGGTTGCAGTCTTAAGACACTGTACTTGGTGTGGGGGCGGGTTAAGCTGTAAGTTCCTCTGACTAAGTGTTGTTGAAGTGGGAAATCAAAGAGGCCATAAGGACCAACAGTTAGTGTAGGGTCAGGTATAGCCATAAGTACCTCTAGTTAATGTGTTGGCTGGCCCAGATCTCCTAATTGGAAATTGTTATTAGTTTGTAAACAGTATTGTATTTAAAGATTTTGAGATTGGAGGATATTTAGGTTAAAAAAACAGGAAAGATGAAGGGATTTAGTGATCCACAATATGAAGAGTGTTTAATTAGTGCTTTTATCACTATTGTAGCAGTAAGTTTCTTAGTTTTCTTGTTGAGATATCTTGGCTGTACGACTGAAAGAAAGAAGGATGACCACCCCCCATTACAGGTGGGCAACACTGATTTTGTGCATAAACCACAATATTTATCAGAGGAAGACGATGTCCTCAGTGTAGATGTGAGGTTGCTGGGTATGACAGTATGACAAGGCATTGAAACAAGGATATCCAACACATGCTGATTACCCAACTAAACATCCATATTATGTTGCCTGTTGGTGTATGGGGTTAAAAGACAGTAAAGAGAAGGACAAAATGGCTGGTATGTGTTTAATTGTTGATTATGAACAGCTGGTTAGAAAGTGTGATACGCTAGAAGGAAGGGTGGGAGAGTCAGAAGCAGAGGTAGAAAAACTGCAAACAGAAGCAAAAAACTATAAAGAAACAGCCTTGCAGGAGAGATCTTGTCCCTCAGCACCTTTGGACCCTACATGTGGAATGAGGGGATATCAGTCTGGTTTTATGGCTCCAGTGAGAGTGCACACTGTCCCTAATCCTAATCAAGGGGAAGGGGACCCTGCTACTGTGAGTCGCCTAGAGCACACTCCTATGAGTCCATCTGACTTGCAGAGCACGTTAAAAGAAATGCCATCTTTGCAGCCTAATAACCCGAACCTACCCTTCTGGGAAAAGGTGCAGGAGTGGATGGTCGTGGGAGGCCTGCATGCTTTGGATGTTTTCACCATGGTAAAAGCAAAATGTCCTGGCACAGCCTGGAGTAGAATTGCTGGTGGCTTTAATAACTCTGCATGGGCAACTGCTATTTTTGCCTCCTCAGCTGATATGGAGACTGCAGTGCGGAATTTCCGACAGGCTGTAACAGTGGCTTTGGGGCCAGGTACTAAGTTGTACTCATTATATGCAAACCGAAAACAGCGTCCAAATGAGCCATTTGAGAAATATGTGGAAGACAAGTTTGAGTTAAATCAACAGTACGGGGGGCAACAGAATGCTACTCGTGAAGATGCTGTATTCATAGAGGGGGTACTTGACGGGGTATGTGGCCCTTATAAGGCAGCCCTGAAAACTGGCTTTCAGCCTCCGGGTTATGCTGAATTATTAACTTGGGCTTCAAACATTAGCAAACACAATCAGGAACAGGATACAGGAGGAAAGGTGCACAGAATGCAAACCCGAGGACAGAAAGGAAAAGGGAAACTGAACATGAGTTTGGAAGATAACTTTGTTGCTGCAGTTAAAGCAGCAAATGTGGGAGGTGGTAATTGTAGTAACTGGAATGTTGGGCCATAACAAAAAGGAATGTTATAAGAAAGGGGGTGGAAGAGCTGATCGGTGTATGAAGTGTGACCAGACAGGGCATTGGTCCAAGATTGCCCTAGTAACAAGGGTAAAGACCCTCTTGAGACTATGTCTCGGGACCAATTAATACAAATCCTCAACTCCATGAAAAAATCCCCTGATTGGGGGCTTTCAGCCCCCATTGCCGCGAGCCAGTATGGTTCATCTGCACGTCCGTATCTAAATGCTAGGATTGGGGGCAAGTCGTGTAAAATCCTTATAGATACGGGAGCTTCAGTATCCATTACTGATATTCCAGGATTACCTTTGACTTCTAAATTTACTACTTTAACAGGGTTGGGGGGAGCAAGTATGAAAGCATATCTGACAAAGCCCCTTTTAATCGAGACAGAAGAACGTTTTTGGATGGGGCGATTTTATTATGCACCAAAACAAGCTGAAGGTACAATAATGGGAAATGACATGTTACGAAAATTGGGATGTCATTTGAATCTGGGTGAGTCACCTTCATTGCAGATACCATCTCTAAAGTCTAGCGCTAATGTGCCTCTGATCTGTTCTTCTCCAGGTGAGCATGTGTGTGTTGTGCAGGTGCTCCCTGAGCTGCCAGGACCAGAGGGAGTGTGGGCAGCCGATAAACTCGACTGTGGTTTGATGAATGTCCCACCAGTGGTGATTACAGGAAACCCTCCCCCTCCCACACGTCCCTATCCAATTAAGCCAGAGGCCCTGACAGCAGTAGAAAGTACAGTCAAAGAGTTGTTAAAGAGAGGAGTTTTGTAAGAAATACAGTCAAAATGTAATTCACCTGTCTGGCCTGTTAAGAAGCCAGATGGATCATGGCGGCTTATCATTGATTATTGAAATATTAACATACATGCAGACAGACTCACCCCCCTAGTTGCAGACCCTAGTACTATTCTTTCTACTGTACCTAGTGATCACGTAGTGTTTTCAGCCTTGGACATCAGCAATGACTTTTGGTCTGTTCCTGTGCACCCTGACAGTCAATTTGGGTTTGCATTTACTGTTAAAGGGAAGCAATACACCTTTACTCATCTAAGCCAGGGTTTTCATAACTCACCTACTTTGTTTCATAGAGCATTAGCTGATGTGCTGGCAAAGCTGCCAGACATGGCTTCTTGTGTTGTACAGTATGTTGATGATCTTATCTCCTCACCAGATCGCCAAACGCACATGAAAGACTTAGAAGTGACCCTGCAGCACTTGGCAGACAGTGGGGTAAAATGTAATGCTAGAAAGACTCAGATTGCAAAGGAGGAAGTATCATATCTGGGGTAAGTAAGGGTATGTCTACGCGAAAGCACTAATTCGAACTAACTTAATTTGAATTAGTTAATTTGAACTAGTGCATCTAGACCTAAAAACTAATTTGAATTAGCGTTTTGCTAATTCGAACTAGCATGTCCACACTGAGTGGACCCTGAACCAAGGTTAAGGCTGGCCGGAAGCAGTGCCGGCAGGGCATCAGGTTAGGACTTAGAGCGTGGAGCTGCTGCCTCAGGCTAGCCGAGGGCTGTGCTTAAAGGGACCCGACCCCCACCCCGGACAGACAGTTCTCAGGGTTCCCCGCTTGCTGGTCTACCTCAATGAGGGACAGCAAAGCAGTCCTGGCTTGGAGTGCCCTGAGTGCCCACACTCGGCACGTCACAGCACTCAGCCATCAGCCCGGCTGCACTTGCCGCAGGCTGCCATCAGGGAGGGGGGGGTCAATCGGGGGGCTGTCAGTATCCAGGAGACCCTGCAGGAGACCTTCCACCCCCAGAAGCCCACAGAGCCACCCCAGTCCTCCCCATTGGGGGCTCGTACCCCATTCCTCCCTCACCTCCTTCCACTTACCCCTCCCTAGCCCCCTCCCTGATGTACAAAATAAAGGACACGTGTGTTCAAAAATAGAAACTCTCTTTATTTAACAAAACTGAGAGTGGTGGGGGGGGGGGGATTAACCTCTGGGGAGACTGGGAAAAGGAGGTGGGAGAGGGGAAGAGAGAGGGTGGGAGAGGGGAGGGGGAAACCTGGGAGGAGGGAGCTGGAAGGGGGAAGCCAGGGGAAGGAGGAGGAGGGGAAGTATAAAACTATGGTACGCCCATATCTTCAGTACTGTGTACAGATGTGGTCTCCTCACCCCAGAAACGATATTTTGGCCTTGGAAAGGGTTCCGAAAAGGGCAACTAAAATGATGAGGGATTTGGAACAGGTCCCATATGAAGAGAGGCTAAAGAGACTGGGACTTCTCAGCTTAGAAAAGAGGAGACTGAGGGGGGATATGACAGAGGTCTATAAAAGCATGAGTGGTGTGGAGAGGGTGCATAAAGAAAAGTTCTCTATTAGTTCCCATAATAGAAGGACTAGAGGACACCAAAGGAAAGGAATGGGTAGCAGGCTTCAAACTAATAAGCAAAAGTTCTTCTTCACAAAGCAAATGGTCAACCTGTGGAACTCCTTGCCACCGGAGGCTGTGAAGAACGATAACAGAGTTTAAAGAGATGTTAGATAAATTCATAGAGGTTGGGTCCATGGAGTGCTATTAGCCAAGGGGTAGGAACGGTGTCCCTGGCCTCTGTTTGTGGAAGGCTGGAGATGGACGGCACGAGACAAATGTCTTGGTCATTGTCTTCGATCCATCCCCTCCGGGGTAGCTGGTGTTGGTCGCTGTCGGCAGACAGGCTACTGGGCTAGATGGACCTTTGGTCTGACCCAGTACGGCCGTTCTTATGTTCTTGTGTTCTAAGCTCAGGGCTCAGGGTCGGGGGGCTCACTGGACCATCTTGATTCTCATGCAAACCTGCTCCTGGGTTTGCATGTGGCCTTTGGTGGCCAGGCTGGCAGCTATCCTGCCATAGATGGCCACTTTCCTGTGCCTAGTGCGGAGGCTGTGGACGTTGGAGGCCTCCCCCCAAACCTCGATGAGGTCCACGATCTCCGCACTAGACCAGGCGGGTGCCCACCTCTTGCGGCCCCGGGCAGGTTCCTGGGAGCCGCCAGCCTGGTCCCAGGAAGAGGCGGAGGGCTGGGTGGCAGCAGGTGGCTGGCTCATCCCGTGCCAGGTGCAGGGTCTGCTGGCTGGGTGCTGGCAGGCTTGCATCTGGCATGGGCACCATAGCCAGACCATGCCCCTTTAAGGGCTCTGGGGCCAGGACGGGGGCAGAAGAGTTTCCCTGGTTGTGCCCAGAGTGGCTACACAGCCCTTAATTTGAACTACTTAATTCGAACTAGGCGTTAGTCCTCATAGAATGAGGTTTACCTAGTTCGAATTAAGCGCTCCGCTAGTTCGAATTAAGTTCGAACTAGTAGTTTGCATGTGTAGCGCCTATTAAAGTTAATTCGAACTAACAGCTGTTAGTTCGAATTAACTTTGTAGTGTAGACATAAACGCCTGTACCCTTTGGATATTAGGGTATGTCTACACTACAAAGTTAATTCGAACTAACAGCTGTTAGTTCGAATTAACTTTGTAGTGTAGACATACCCTAATATCCAAAGGGTACAGGCGTTTAACTGTTGACCGCACTGAGGCTATTAATGCCTGCCCACGACCAACTACGGTCAGGGGAGTTAGGAAAGTGTTGGGGCTATTCAATTTCTGCCGAACTCAAATCCCCAATTATTCAGTAATCTCCTGAAGGGTGCTGGTGGACCACATGAGGCAATTGAATGGACACTTGACTGTGAACAGGCATTTACCACATTGAAACAAAGGCTAAGCACTGCCCCAGGGTTGGGACTTCCTAATCCATTAATGCCTTTTACATTGTACACGCATGTCAGTGAGGGGCATACGGCAGCAGTGTTAACGCAAAAACATGGGGACAAACAGCGCCCAGTAGCATACTACTCTTCTAAACGAGATGCTGTCACTCGAGCAATGCCACCATGCCTTCAGGCAGTGGAAGGAGCTTCTATGGCCCTAAATCAGGCCACACCACTTATTGGTTCACAGGATGTAAATATTGTTGTACCTCACACTGTCCTTGCTATTTTATCAGGGAAGAAATCCTCAGCAGTCCATGTGGCAAGATGGACTCGATGGGAAACGAGCTTGCTAATGCCTTCGGTACATCTGCAAAGAGCATCATCGTTAAACCCTGCTACCCTCATGCCTACCCCAGATGAGGGACACCCACATCATTGTTGCCTTGAGGAAGAGCCCGTGGACCTTCCATTGGTAAAAGAAACTGAAATACCTGGTGCCCCTTGCCTATACGTGGATGGTTCTTCCTTCTATGTGGATGGCAAGCGACACACAGGATGGGCCGTGTGTACTCAAGATGGACAGCTGGTGGCACACGGCAGCTTGCCTGGGGCATCTGCACAAGTAGCAGAACTGCAGGCATTAGTTGCAGCATGTGAAGCTGCGAAAGGTCATGCTGTAAACATATATACTGATTCTAGATATGCGTTTGGGGTTGTACATGATTATATTAACTTGTGGGTAAATCGGGGATTCCTGACGAGTACAGGATCCTCAATACAAAATGGGGGAATAGTGGAGAAACTTCATGCAGCCAGGCAGAAACCTACTGAATTAGCAGTGATAAAAGTGAGGGCCCACACAAAAGGGACAGACCCTCATAGTAAGGGGAACCGAAGGGCAGACGAACTTCTAAAAGGTTTGAAATCTAGAAGCCTCTGTTAATTAGCTGAGCCTCAGTCAGGGGGAGGGGCTACCAGAGCTATATAAGCCTGTGACTCAGCGACCAGGAACAGCTAACAGGAGAGTTGAGAGGGAGGTTAGAAGGGGAGGTTAGAGGGCACTAGTGACTTCTGACCTTCTTTAAAACATAACTCTTAGAATAATCTATACTCCAGAGGTTTAAAAAGAATCCCAGTTTATACTTAAACTTATTCATTAGAAAAATGGAGACAGAAGCCCAGCAGCAGAGTGGGGGCTATCCTGTTTATTGCGTCGAGTGTAACATGTATGATTACCTGCCCTGTGGGCGGGTGACGTATGTGTGCACCCATTGCAAGGAGCTCCTGACCCTCAGAGACCGAGTTCGGGCTTTGGAGGCCAGGGTGGCTGAACTGGAGGATCTAAGGGAGGCAGAGAGGTACGTAGATGAGACTTTCCAGGACACTGTAGTACTGTCCCACCTCCAGTCTGAGAGCCCCAGTGCTCTTAAGGAGGATGAAAGTCTCAAGGGAACAGAGCATTCAATGGGAGCAGAGGGAAACCATCCCGTAGTTGGTACCCTCCTCCCAGAGGATGTTGCGGTATCCTCTCGCACTGAGGATACCTCTGAGGGGGAGGGAATGCCAGTTAGGAAGAGGCAGGTGTTAGTAGTGGGTGATTCGATCGTTAGAAACATAGATAGTTGGGTTTGTGATGACCGGGAGAACCGTATGGTCACTTGCCTGCCTGGTGCAAAGGTTGCGGATCTCTCGAGGCATCTAGATAGACTTATGTGTAGTGCTGGGGAGGAGCCGGTGGTCGTGGTACATGTAGGTACCAATGACATAGGGAAGGGTAGGAGAGATGTCCTGGAGACCAAATTTAGGCTGCTAGGAAAGAGACTGAAATCCAGGACCTCTATGGTGGCATTCTCAGAAATGCTTCCAGTTCCACGCGCAGGGCCAGGTAGGCAGACGGAGCTTCAGAGTCTCAATGCGTGGATGAGACGATGGTGTAGGGAAGAGGGGTTTAGGTTTATTAGGAACTGGGGTCACTTTTGGGAGAGGGGGAGCCTATACAGGAAGGATGGGCTCCACCTAAACCAGGGTGGAACCAGACTGCTGGCACTAAACATTAAAAAGGTCGTAGAGCAGTTTTTAAACTAAGAGATGGAGGAAAGCCGATTGGTGCGGAGATGCATGTAAATCGGAGGGAGACTTCTCTTAGAGGAGAATCCATTGATAGAGATTCTCTAAGCTGTCAGAAAGAGAGGAGGAGAGAGGGCAAACCATGGGCCAGAGCAGACAAACAACCGCATACAAAGGAATCCAATGCATCAGGGAAGGGCAGACAAATAAGCAGTGGCAAATTTTTAAAGTGCTTGTACACAAATGCTAGGAGTCTGACTAATAAGATGGGTGAACTAGAGTACCTCGTATTAAATGAGGAGATTGACATAATAGGCATCACTGAAACCTGGTGGAATGAGGAAAATCTGTGGGACACAATCATACCGGGATATAAAATATATAGAAAGGATAGAGCAGGCCGGGTGGGTGGCGGAGTGGCACTGTATGTGAAAGATAATGTAAAATCAAATGAAATACAAATATTAAGTGAATCAACATGTTCAATAGAATCGCTATGGATAGTAATTCCATGCTCCAATAATAAGAAATGAGCAGTAGGGATATATTACCGACCACCTGACCAGGACAGCGATACTGACATTGAAATGCTAAGGGAGATTAGAGAGACTACCAAAATAAAGAACTCTATAATAATGGGGGATTTCAATTATCCCCATATTGACTGGATACGTCACCTCAGGAAGAGAAGCAGAGATAAAATTTCTCAATGGCTTAAATGACTGCTTCTTGGAGCAGCTGGTGCAGAAACCCACAAGGGGAGAGGCAATTCTCGATTTAGTCCTGAGTGGAGCGCAGGATCAGGTCCAGGATATAACTGTTACAGGACCGCTTGGGAATAGTGACCATAATATAGTAACATTCAACATTCCTGTGGTGGGAAGAACACCTCAGCAGTCCAGCACCCTGGCATTTAATTTCAAAAAGGGGAATTACACAAAAATGAGGAGGTTAAACAGAAATTAAAAGGCACAATGACTAGAGCCAAATCCCTGCAAGCTGCATGGAAACTTTTTAAAGACACCATAATAGAGGCCCAACTTAAATGTATACCCCAAATTAAAAAACATAGCAAGAGACCTAAAAAAGAGTCACCGTGGCTTAACCACCATGTACAAGAAGCAGTGAGGGACAAAAAGGTCTCTTTTAAGAAGTGAAGTCCAATCCTAGTGAGAGAAATAGAAAGGAACATAAACACTGTCGAATCAAGTGTAAAAATGTAATAAGAAAAGCAAAAAAAGATTGAGGAACAGCTAGCCAAAAACTCAAAAAGAAATAACGAAATCTTTAAGTACATTAGAAGCAGGAAGCCTGCTAAAAAAACCTGGGGGTCCCCTAGATGATCGAGCTATAAAACGAGCAATCAAGGACGATAAAGCCATTGCGGAGAAACTAAATGATTTCTTTGCTTCAGTCTTCACAGCTGAGGACGTTGGGGAGATTCCCGAATCTGCACCGTCCTTTGTGGGTGAAGAATCTGAGGAACTGTCCCGGATTGAAGTGTCATTAGAGGTGGTTTTGAATCCTGGCAATTACAGACCGGTAAATCTAACTTCAGTACCGGGCAAATTAGTCGAAACAATAGTAAAGAATAAAATTGTGAAGCATGAAGAAGAACATAATTTGTTGGACAAAAGTCAACATGGTTTCTGTAAAGGGAAATCCTGTCTTACTAATCTATTAGAGTTCTTTGAAGGGGTTAACAAACATGCGGACAAGGGGGATCCAGTAGATATAGTATACTTGGATTTTCAGAAAGCCTTTGACAAGGACCCTCACCAAAGGCTCTTGTGTAAATTACATGGCCATGGGATAAGAGGGAAGGTCCTTTCTTGGATTGAGAACTGGTTAAAAGACAGGAAACAAAGGGTAGGAATAAATGGTAAATTTTCAGAATGCAGAGGGGGTAACTAATGGTGTCCCCCAAGGGTCAGTCCTGGGACCAATCTTTTTCAACTTATTCATAAATGATCTGGAGAAAGGGGTAAGCAGTGAGGTAGTAAAGTTTGTGGATGATACAAAACTGTTTAGGATAGTCAAGACAGAAGCAGACTGTGAGGGACTCCAAAAAGATCTCACTAAACTGAGTGATTGGGCAACAAAATGGCAAATGAAATTTAATGTGGATAAGTGTAAAGTAATGCACGTCGGGAAAAATAACCCCAACTATACGTACAGTATGATGGGGGCTAATTTGGCTACGACATCAGGAAAGAGATCTTGGAGTTATCGTGGACAGTTCTCTGAAAACTTCCACGCAGTGTGCAGCGGCGGTCAAAAAGGCAAATAGGTTGCTAGGAATTATTAAGAAAGGGATAGAAAATAGGACCCAGAATATCTTACTGCCCCTGTATAAAACTATGGTACGCCCACATCTTGAATACTGTGTACAGATGTGGTCTCCTCACCTCAAAAAAGATATTTTGGCCTTGGAAAGGGTTCAGAAAAGGGCAACTAAAATGATTAGGGGTTTGGAACGGGTCCCGTATGAGGAAAGGTTAAAGCGACTGGGACTTTTCAGTTTAGAAAAGAGGAGACTGAGGGGGGGATGATAGAGGTATATAAAATCATGAGTGGTGTGGCGAGGGCCGATAAAAAAAAGTTATTTATTAGTTCCCTAAAATAGAAGAACTAGACACCAAATGAAATTAATGGGGAGCAGGTTTAAAACTAATAAAAGAAAGTTCTTCTTCACACAGCGTGTAGTCAACCTGTGGAACTCCTTGCCAGAGGAGGCTGTGAAGGCTAGGACTATAATAGAGTTTAAAGAGAAGCTAGATAATTTCATGGAGGTTAGGTCCATAAAAGGCTATTAGCCAGGGGATAAAATCGTGTCCTTGGCCTCTGTCTGTCAGAGGCTGGAGAGGGATGGCAGGAGACAAATCGCTTGATCGTTGTCTTCGGTCCACCCTCTCTGGGGCACCTGGTGCTGTCCACTGTCGGTAGACAGGATACTGGGCTAGATGGACCTTTGGTCTGACCCAGTACGGCCGTTCTTATGTTCTAGCTAAACGAGCAGCAGTGGAAGGTAAAGAGATGCAATTGATTGTTGCAACACAGCCTCTCATAAAAACCCCAAACTTTTTTGAATTACAGGACATCCAACACGCTGCACCAAGGGCAGAAAAGTGGTTATGGATGGATAATGGGGGAAAACTGTGTGATGATAACACTTGGAGAGGCCCAGGAAACACATTAGTGTTACCAAATGTGCTGATGGGAACTATGATACAAATATATCACATGTTGGGACATGATGGGGCACAGAGGGTGATCCACCGGATGTCGGACACCTGGTGGCATCCTCAGCTTAATGCAAATGTGCAGGATTATGTGAGGAGGTGTGTAACATGTGCTCAATGTAATTCTGCTCCTACAGTGAAAGTGAGAATGCGACATCAGCCAAGACCAACATGGCCCTTCACACAGTTACAAGTAGATTTCATTGGACCCCTGCCAAGGTGCAGAGGGAAAGAATATGTTCTGGTGATCGTGGATCACTTTACTAAGTGGGTAGAAGCTTTCCCAGTGGCCAAGGCCACTGCGTCTGATGTAGCTAAAATATTGATGACCGAAATAATTCCCCGATGGGGATTTCCATGCTTCACTGATAGTGACCAAGGTACCCACTTTACAGGGAAGGGGATGAAAACAGTATGCATATCACTGGGGATCAAACAGAAATTCCACTGTCCCTACCATCCCCAGAGTTCGGGATTAGTAGAAAGAGCTAACCGAACCATTAAAAACAAACTAACCAAACAGATGTTTTCTGCTACAGGGAAAGACTGGGTCACCAATTTACCAGTGGTTCTCATGTCTATGAGATCCAGTCCTACTAATCCACATTCCTTATCTCCTTTTGAAATGCTGACAGGGCGGGCGATGAGGACGCCAGGAAATCTGTGCATTGGAGCGGGGGAGTCGTATGTCATGGGTGACCAGCTTGCTGAATATTGCAAATTGTTATCTCAGTGTCTCTCACAGGACCCCCCCAAACTGAACCAGACCCAAAGGCCAGTGAAGACGACACATGTGAGGTGCAGCCCGGTGATCAGGTGCTGGTGAAAGCCTATAGAAAACAAACCTTTGAACCAGCCTAGACTGGACCTCACATGGTTCTCTTGGAAACTCCTTCAGCGGCCCGGGTCACTGGAATTCTGGTTCGGGTGCACCTGTCACGAGTAAAAGTATACAAGGGTGACACTCAACATAGGGCACAATAATCTCTGTTTACCCTATGGACTCCTTGAGGGCCATTCTCAATATTGTTAAGTGTTTTCATTTGATATTCCCAGTTTAAAATTGATGTAGGAATTTTTTGTGATCTACTAATTGTTTTGAGTGGTTTCTGAGACTTGAAAGTTCTTTTAGAGGTCTCATCTTAATAATGCTGCCGTGGCTTTCAGTGTTTTATTGATGTAGTCACCTGGGGAGGAGCCACTGGATCAGTTGTAAATGCCATTACTCAAGCTATCAAATCTCATAATAGGGACGGGGTTGAAAATTTGTTAGTAGCAGGGATGACAGTTTATAGTGGTGAGAGTAGAGCTCATGTCTAAGCAAGTTAGATATCACCTTAACTCAGCAACATAGTTGGTTAGTTCCTCACTGTTGTACTCAGCCATCTATTAAAAACTACTAAAATGTCTGAGCAAGCATTGGTCTGGAATGGTGTTATCATACTGGCATGGTGTTAACATGAAAGTTGCAGCCCTGATAGGAGACTTGCTCGTGTCACAGGTGCCCTGTTGGGTGAGAGCCGCAGTTCTCAAAGACTGAATGTCTTCACCTTGCATGATGGCAGGGGAGTGGTCTCTATTGATAACGGGCATTTTGGAATGATCATTCCATCTTTGGAGAGGTGTTAATTCCTGTGGGTTGGTCTCCTGGATTGGAGGCTCAGCCCTTCCACCCACTCCCATTCTCATGTCATAGACACCTGTGTAGCTGAGTATGTAATAATGGCTGGAGATAACTATATAGCTTTCCCAATGGCCCAATGTTCCATCCTGGGAGGATGGGTTTTGCATATAAGAAACATGGAGTCAGGACAAGCCCTATCTCAAATGTTGGGACCTGACTTAATGGTGCATGTAATGTTTCATTTACTGGATGATATAACAGTGAAGAAAGAATCTACTAACTGGTGTGGATTTGGGTATTTAGCTTTGGAAAGTAAGCCTGGCTTGAACATCTCGTTCTTCCTATTGTGGAAGATATTATGAAAGAAGTGGTAAGGCAATTACAGTGATTCAGTGGATAGAAGGGTTTGCTATTGTGGGAACAGAGATTCCCTGGGGATGGATTTCAGTTGTGTTTTCGCAATGGATATGGGGACGACTTATTACTTTTAGTGTAGATACCATTATGTATTAAAGGTTGAATGTATTGTTTAATTCTGTTACCAAAACTGCAGTTAATTAAGTGTTGATAAGGTCAATTATAGCTCCTAATAAATACAAGGAAGTGGTGTTAGTGGGGTCTAAGAATTGTTCTTAGCCCCAAAACCAAATGGGGGAGCTGAAGGGTATGCATGTGCTCATTTTAAACAAAATGTGGTTTGGAAAGTAGATATGCATAAAGAAGCATGCGGTGGCTCACCACCCTAGCAACAGCCTAGAAAAGGCCAAGGGGAGGGGGGTGAACTCAACATGTGGAGTGGAGAAGTACAAGCATGTGACAGACAAAGGTTGAATCTGATTGGTTTAGAAGTTTGTGTTATATAACTTGTTATGTAACCTGTTATGTAACTGCCATGTGCTATAAAACAGCAAGGGGAGGGGCTCCTTGCTCGAGGGGCTCTGGCTGATTTTAGTACCAGGGGCTCTCCCCTTGTGCACATTGAATAAAGTCTTGTTGAATTGAATTGAAGTATGGAAGACCCTTGATTCTGCCCAGCACCTGACACTCTGGGAACCACAAAATCCCAACAATCTTAAAAAAAGCCATAGTCCAAAAATAACTATCTTATTGAATTTATGATCCTAATATTTGTGCTAAGGTGCTCCAATACACAGATGATGAGCACAGTATAAATACCTGCCTAGACCACACAGACATTCACGCTGTCCCTCTGTAGTGCACACTGGAGTGTTTCTAAAGGTACAGTGATTGCCTTTGATCTAGTGTATTAGAGTATCAGTGATCTTGATGTATTTACAGATTAAAGGAACATATCTGCCATCTCTAAGTCCAGTGGAACCATTAATGTTATGGAGTCTCCTGAGATGATGGACTATCAGGCATTGTTGCCACTGATATTTCTGTAATAAATACTGCCTCTTCATTCTGGGAGAGGCACATGCATAGGGAATTTAACTAGCTTTAATACAATAGGCTCAAATTGCCAAAGAATGTTTGTGCATCAGTGTGAAATCAGAAATTCAGGGAGGGGGTGCTTTCTCTGTCAAAGGTAGGGTTGCCAGGTGTCCGGTTTTGAACCGGACAGTCCAGTATTTGAGCTTCTGTTTGGGAAACAAACTGAGAAAATATAAATGAGAAAATAGAAATGTCTGATATTTTCTAAATCAGATGTAATATAGATTGTCATGTAATGTCAAGTGTGTCCAGTATTTTTGTTGAAAGCATCTGGCAACCCTAGTCAAAGGGCAGAACCAGGGGGCTGACAGAGCAGGTAGTGGGAAGCTGGGTTGCATTTGATATACATCAGCCAATCAAAGACAAACAGCTTTTAAAGTGCTGAAAGACTGAGCCAGCCCCTGTTATATGCTGTGTAATAGGCACACTGGGATCTAACTGGGAACATTCCATATAAGCTGTATTAGACCCTGGATAAGTCTCTTGGCCTGGTTTTGAGGCCATATATCACAGCTCAAATTAAGATAAAATGCCTTAATTACCAGGCCTATAGCTACCTGAGCTGTCCCTAGGCTGTATATTATTTTGAAAGGGATCAGGCCTCAGCTGTACCATGCTCTGTGACAGTGGGGTACAGAGAAAAGCTACTCTTTCTAAATCCTGACCAGGGAGGGAGGAAAGTGACTTTCACATGGGTCTGTCAGTCTGGCTGGGGATGAACAATAAATGTTAATTGCTGGCCTGCTAAGGTCACCAGACTGGAATAATTTCCTGCCTTGGTGCCCTGGCCCACTGCTTCAGAGCCAGGGACTAGGCCAATTATCATTAATGACTTAAATACCAGCCCATTCAAGACAGAGAACAAAAAATCTTAGCCATGCTGCACAGCTGCCAGCAGCTAGCTATATTTGGCCCGTTTACATTCCAGAGGCCAATCTGAAACTGAAATCTTGGCCTAAACAAGCAAACACCAACCAAGTACTGACAAAGTGCAGAATGGCTCAGGCAGTGGTTGCCACAGCCAGCCAGCTCCTCTCACCTTTAGATTTCCCTCTCCCTTCTGGCTGGGCAGCTGGAGGCATGGCTGCATTTCCCCTGGGTCTGACCAGGCATTTTACAATCCTGCCAGAGAGCAAGTTTAAAAAAATTAAAACAAAAAACCAACAACAAAACCTCTCCTCTCCCCCACCCCCCTTCAGTTTAATCTGATAGACCCTTTCAGAAGAGGTTTTCTCCAGTGCCTTGCCCCCTACTGTGACTGGCCTCTGCACCTGGGCCCCATGTCTCCAGCACAAGGCAGGGCTTCAGGGCCTCTGCGGCTCTCTGCTGAGCATGAACACAGCCATGGGGAATAAATAACAAACCTCCACATGAAAAAACAGGCCTTTACAGCACAGCAAAAAGTCAAGTAAAGAGGGGGAGGCATATGTCTGACTGATCCCCCCCCCCCAACAGCATTGCGGAATTACCCATTACAGGAGGGTGCATGGCTACTGTCACATTACCGAATTGGAGGGAAGCAGCCAGATCGCTGCTGCACCCCTAGGTGGGGGTGTTGGCCCCAGAAATTGGTATAAAAGGGAGCCATGTGGGGTATTGAATGGGAGCTTGTTGTTTGCTGATCCTGTGTATGCTATTTATGTGAGTGTATAATGTCTGTGTGAGTAGATAGGAATCTGTGTGGAAGCTGAATATTTCTGTGAATGTGGTTAAGCATTGCTATGGACAGGCTGAGTAGCGAAGCCCTGTGGAACAATGGCACTTGATGGGCCAAGGACACACCTAAAGCAGGAGGGTGGAGACCCAAGAGCTGCCAGCAGAGAGAGGCTGAGGACCAGGTGACCGGCTGAGGCCAGGAAGGGGGTATAAAGAGGCCATGTGGTCGATGCCATTTTGTTCTCAGCTCAGCACTTCATCCCAGAGGCAGCACTGCAGGGATTGAAGAGCCCAGAAGACCTGTGAACCCATCCTGATCGTAGGATGTGCAACAAGAACTTTTAAACCAGCAGCTGCAACATCTCTGCTAGAGCCTGCATCGAGGACTGGGAGATTCGGTGCATGTAATGTACTGTACTTTAATAACCTTACTCTCAGGCTTTTCTTTCTTGTGTTAATAAACCTTTAGTTGTTAGATGCTAAAGGATTGGCCCAGCGTGATTTGTGGTAAGGTCCAGGGGGTAAATTGACCAGGGATCTGTGGCTGGTTTCTTGGAACCGGACAGAACTTGTTCGGGGTAGGTGGGATTGGGTGCTAGGACCCCCCACCTGTGTATAGGCCCAGAGCCATCTAGGGCACAGATATTGCTGGGGTGTCGGAGGGGTTTTGCTCATGAGGCTTCAGGCAGGCTGCTGAAGCGCTCTGTGGGACTGGTTTGTGGCCTGTTTGGAGAGGTCACCAGTCTGGGGGCTGTAAGGAGCCCCAGATTTGAGCAATTCGCCCTGAGCGGACGCCCTCAGCTGTGCTCAGACACGGCCCGGTCTGTCACAGCTACTAATAACTGAGCTACAATGACTCTTCCCCTCCCCCATGGGAAAAAGAGTGCCACTGACTACAAGGGGAACAGATGGATTTTCCATGAGCAAAAGCTGTGACTTCCTTTCAGTCAAATGTGTGAGCGCCTCAGAGCCATGCTTATAAAATATTAAATCCATTGCATTTGCTAGGACAGTGAAGGTACATCTACACTGCAATGCTATTTCGGGATACCAGAGTATCCCAAAATAGCTATCCCATGTCGTCACAGCAAGCCCATTATTTCGGGCTCGCTATTCCAACGTCCCTGTAAACCACATTCCATAAGGAGTAAGGGACATTTTGGAATAGCGCTTTATTTTGAAATTTGGTGCTGTGTAGACAGCACCAAATGATGAAATAAGCTATTTCGAAATAGCATAGAAATAAGATATGCAATTTGCATAGCTCAAATTGTGTATCTTATTTCGAATTACGGTGCAGTGTAGACACACCCCGAGGATTCAGTAGGAAAGTGATTCTGCATATTTTGCAGAGAGGAAAAAAATAGTCCAACAGGGCAATACAAACATGCAGCAATTGACAAGCAAAATATGCCTTTGTTTCATGTTATCCCAAAGAAACTGAGTTTTTTCCCCTTCAGTTGGCTCCATGTCTGCAAGATGCAAAGGTAAAATATTAAATTGCACTTAGAGCAGCAATCTCTCATCACAATGGTGATTATAAGAAAGGAAGTTGACAAGAGTGTATCCAGTTTACAGGGCAAATACATTTAGGAGGTTATTCACACAAAGCAGTGCAAGCCTCTGGGGTTATTTAGGGTAGCAATGCACTACACGTGGAAAGAACCGAGTACTGAGAAGATGGTACTGTAGTAGTTAATTAGGGAGCTTGCCATTTTAATTCCTAATCTCTAAGGTGACCATCCGTCCTGTTTTTAATGGGACAGTCCTGTATTTAATCCCTCTTGCAGCTGTCCTGACTTTTTTTTTTTTTTTAAACTGGCAAATTGGCCCATATATTCCACTCTGGCGCTCCCCCTGCTGGCCAGTCGGCATCAGCACAGCTGCAGCAGCCTCCTGTTTGTGACTGGCAGGTGACTCCTGTAGGCAGTGGCCAGCAGGTGGCGTTCTCAAGCAGGGTGCAGAAGCCGGTAGGAGGAGAGGCAGCCTATGTGTTTGGTAGAGGGAAAAGGGTGTGGGGATGAGTGGCAGGTGTGTATCACCCCTCCCCATCTGCACCCTTGTCATGAACAGGAGGAGTACTGACCAGCACCCAGTGACTAAGGGGTTAACTCAGGTAGCTAGCAAAAATGTTGGATATAGGTCCCTTGCCTGCTTTCTTTGAGAGAGAGAGTTAGGGTATGTCTACACTGAGGGTACGTCTAGACTACATGCCTCTGGCGACAGAGGCATGTAGATTAGGCTACCAGACATAGAAAAATGAAGCGGCGATTATTTAAATCGCCGCTTCATTTTCCTATGCTTGGTAGCCTAATCTACATGCCTCTGGCGACAGAGGCATGTAGTCTAGACGTACCCTAAGGGGCAACCTCATTCCAGGAGGTTTAACTGGTAATTCAAAGTAAGGGGTTTATTTCGGAATGGCCCTTCTCTGCCGCGTGTAGACGCGGGCAGTTATTCCAGGCTAGTCAATTTCCAAAATGGCGACCGCCCGGAAACATGCTAATGAAGCACGGGATATTTAAATCCCGGGCTTCATTTGCAATTTCGGTCGCCCGCATTAGCCTCCCTAGTTCGAACTAGGGGGCTAGTGTAGACATACCCTTAGACCGGGAGTTGAGACACACAGATGGCTACATCTACATTGCGCATTCTTGCGCAAGAAGATATGCAAATGAGGCATGAATATCACCGTGATTCATTTGCATACCTAATAAGCTGCCCTTTTTGCGCAAGGGACTTTTGTGCAAGAAGGAGTAGTCTACACTGCTCTCTTGATTGGTTTTCCTGGCCCCCTGGCTGACACCTTTGCTAGGTAACTGAGTTAACCCCTTAGTCACCAGGTGCTGGTCAGCACTTCTCCTGTTCATGACAACCCTAAAGCAATATTCCCCAAGGAGGGGGGCCTGCCAGCCCTTTCAGTCTGCGGGACTGAAGCCACAATCCCTGGCACTTTCTGTGGGGCTGAAATCTTGATCCCCAGTGGCTCTTCCCACACTGAATTCCCAGTGCCCTGATGCTGAAGCCCTGACCCGTGGTGCACTCCCTGAATTCCCAGTACCACCCAGGCTGAAGCCCTGAACCCCAGCGTGCCCCTCCCCTCTAGGTAGCAGCCCTGATCCTCAGCATGCCCTCCTCCCCAGCTGAAACCCCGATCACCTGCACTCCTCTCCCACCAGGGCTGAAGCCTCAATCCCTGGCAATCCCTGCAGGACTGAAAGCAGGAGCTGAAGTCCCAATCCCCACTGAGCTGAAGATGGGAGCAGCAGGGCTGAATCCTGGATCCCTGAAGCTTCCCAGGCAGCAGAAGCCCCCGAGCCCATAGGCAGAGCTGGGGATGTTGCCCCCTAAACTTCACTGGAAGCGCAGGGCAGTCCTGGGGACAGACCACACCACCTCGCCCCACCTGCTGGCCACTTTGGAGGTGGGAAGCCGGAGGTGGGCAGGGCAGGGCAGGGCAGGGCAGCTGCTCCTCTGGCTGGTGTCATGGCACAGGCAGCCATGCTGTTCCCTTTTCACCTGCTACTACTGCTGGTGCAGGGGGTTGAAGTTGCCCCTCAGCTCCCAGTCCCTTTTTCTCACACAGCTGGTAAGAGCGGCAGGGGTGGGGCACCTGGCTCCATGGCAGCCCTCAGGGAACAGGGGGACCACAAAGCCCTCCTGGCACACAGCCTCTCAATACCTCTTCTATAAACCCCGAGTTACCTCTGGCTGCATACAGCCCCTAGCTACCCCCTCCTGGCCTCCTGAGCTACCCCCTGGCTGCATACAGCCCCTAGCTACCCCTCCCTGCCCCCCAAATTACTCCTTGGTTGTACACAGCCCCTAGCTGCTCCCTCCGATGGGGTAAACACAAACATTAAGTTTTCTTCTCTACCCTATGAAACTTCTGATATGCAGTGCGGATTTCTATATCAATTGATTGAGAAGCATTCTCTTAGGGTATGTCTACACTACGAAGTTAATTCGAAATAACAGCCATTAGTTCGAATTAACTTTAATAGCGTCTACACAGGCAAACCGCTATTTTGAAATAAATTCGAAATAGTGGAGCCCTTATTTCGAATTTGGTAAACCTCATTCCATGAGGGCTGTGTCTAGACTGCAGGGTTTTTTCGAAAAAAGTAGCCAGCCCTCCACCGCTCCCCAGGAGCAGTCTGCCAGCTCCCAGGAGCCTGACAGGGGCTGGAGAAGGCGGGAGCCTTCCTCGTCCAGGGTGGAGATCATGGACCTTATTCAGGTTTGAGGGGGATGCCCCCAATGTCCATAATCTCTGCGCTAGACGGAGGAACGCAGCCGTGTATGGTAGGATAGCTGCCAGCCTGGCCACCAAAGGCCACATGCAAACCCAGGAGCAGGTTAGCATGAAAGTCAGGTTGGTCCAGTGAGACCCCCAACCCTGAGCCTCCCCTCCCCCTTCTTCCCTTTGCTTCCCCCTTCCAGCTCCCTCCTCCCAGGTTTCCCCCTCCCCTCTCCCACCTCCTTTTCTCAGTCTCCCCAGAGGTTCATCCCCCCCCGTTTTGTTCAATAAAGCCAGTTTCTATTTTTGAACATACGTGTCTTTTATTTGACGTCAGGAAGGGGGGCTAGGGAGGGGTAAGTGGAAGGACGTGAGGGAGGAATGGAGCTTGAGCCCCCGGGGGGGAGGACCGGGGAGGCTCTGAGGGCTTCTCGGGGTGGACGCTCTCCCTCAGGGCCTCCTGGATCCTGACCGCCCCCCGATGGACCCCCCGGATGGCACCCTGCAGCAACGACCCCATGAGACTCACCGGTGTGCCCAGGGGCAGCTCTGGCTCCATGTGGCCAAGTGCTGTGGTGTCCCGTGTTCGGGCACTCAGGGCACTCCAAGCCAGGACTGCTTTGCTGTCCCTCATCGAGGTAGACAAGCAAGCGGGGAACCCTGAGAACTGTCTGTTCGGGGTGGGGGTAGGGTCCCTTTAAGCACGGAGCTCATTTGGCCTCTGGCAGCAGCCCCACACACTAAGTCCTAACCTGATGCCCTGCTGGCACTGGTTCCGGACAGCCTTAACTTCAGTTCAGGGTCCACTCAGTGTGGACGTGCTATTTCAAAATAGTTTGTGTATAGATGCGTTATTTCGAATTGGCTCAATTCGAATTCACTATTTTGAATTAACTTAATTCAAAATAGCACTGTAGTGTAGACATACCCTTAGGCTGTGTCTACATTGGCGCCCCTTTCCGGAAAAGGGATGCTAATGAGACCAGTCGGAATTGCAAATGCCGTGGGGGATTTAAATATCCCCCGCGGCATTTGCATGAACATGGCTGCCGCTTTTTTCCGGCTTGGGGTTTTGCCGGAGAAAAGCGCCAGTCTAGACGGGATCTTGCGGAAAATAAAGCCTTTTCCGGAAGATTCCTTATTCCCGCGGCATTTGCAATTCCGACTGGTCTCATTAGCATCCCTTTTCCGGAAAGGGGTGCCAATGTAGACACAGCCTTAGTGACAAGCTTGTTGGGCTTGCGCAGACAATGCCAATACAAATTCCGGTGGTGCTAAAACGTGCTGGGAAAACAATGTATGGTAAAAACCTCTGTGTCAAACTAGAGGAAAAGATCTTAGGCTTTGGTTGTGGTGCTCACATCATTCATAATTCCTGCCAGCAGCAGCTGACGGTCTACCAATTGTTTTGGAATCCTTTGTGGTGAAAGTTTATAAATACTTTCATATTTACACTATGTTGAAAAATTGAAAGACGTCAATTTGTCATCTCTGAGTATTTTCAATTACTAGAACAAGGCAGCACACAGTTACTTTCTCTTGGCCCAGTGCTAGACAGAAGGTTGTTGATTTGTGATGGGCACAAGGCATATTTTCTCACTCAAGACATATGCCCAACACTGTTCAAGAAAGTCTTCAGTGACCCTTGCACAGAACTGGGGCTTGTTTTGGCAATCAAGAAAAACAACTCATCAGTGATAGAAGTTGCACTGCACATTCATACCCTTCAAAATAATTTCACGTGAGGTTCAGAGAAAGATCGTCCACATCACACAGAAAAACCTGCTGCAGTCTTTGGGTGGGGGGGGGGGGGGGGGGGGGTGCGGAATTAAGGAACAGGAATTTTACAAGGCAGTCAAGAATTTTTATTCAACATGTATGAAGTAGTTGGAACACAGGAAACCTGCCTTTGAGTGCACAGAAAAGCTTGAGAAGCATGCCAGTGTGGGATAATGTACAAAGCAGTCTTGCCTTTGCCACACAAGAATTCCCACCCTATGTTTGATAGATGAGAATTGTCTTTTTGATGAATGGACACATGCAAAACCAATAATCTCCTATCACATGTCTCACTGGAAGGCTCAGAAAACCCCCATTTCTGAAAGGGGGTGGAACGCTTTTCAAAAGATGGACAATAAGGCAATAGAATACTCAGATCTAGCAAAGGCCATTGAGTTCATTTTGTGTTTGCTGGGCACCAGAGCCCTTGTTGAACATGTCGTTTCAGTAATTAATGCAGTTTGGTCACATCTTGGTGTTTCTACCATGAATTCTATTTTTTCCTGTGTGAGTGAATTTTGCCCTAGACCAGTGGTTGGCAACCTTTTTAAACCAAAGAGGCAAACTACATCAAAATTCATAACAAGTGATCAACAAAGAGCTGTATAAGAATGCCCATTTGCATGACTGAAAATATGCAACTTAATATTATTGATGATTGACAATGATTAATAATAGCATAAATGAAACATACTCACCGACTTTATTTAATGGGACTTCTGCTGCTGCATCTTTTTGCACAGTTCTTTGAAGTTTACATCGTAACTGGTCAAATCCAGCTTCATGCAGGCATTCAGGTTGTGTTCTGTCAATCTTATGGCAGGGGGCTGGTGATGTGGGGGTGCAGGAGTCTGGGTGGGGGGTGTATGATGGACTCAGGGCACAAGGTTGGGGTGTGTGGGGGTGCAGGAGTGTTATGGCAGGGGACGGAGATGTGGGGGTGCAGGAGTCTGGGGATATGAGAGGCTCAGGGCAGGGGTTCAGGTGTATGATGGCGTAACGGGCTCCGCCCTTCTTATGAGCATACTGCGGAGTCCAAGGGGGGGTCTTGTAGTCTCTACCCAGTTGTCTGCAGGAGAGAAAGTGTCCAGTATGTGGCCTGGGACCAGACCTCTTCTTACCCCCTGTTTGTGGCTACAGGGGGCCGGGGGGGAAGGCCCGCCCACTTCTCTGGGTCCTGGCCCAGGGACCCTATAAGTAGCAGTTACCTGCTGAGTCTCAAAGTGGTTGGTTGCTGTCACGTCCCTGGGCCACTTCCCCGGGAATCTGTGTCATTCAGCCCTTTCTCTTGGGCCTTGTGGTCAAGTCCTCCTTGTCCAGAGTTCTGCAAGAGTTGCTGTTGGCTTACTGACTAGTCTTCAGCCATGGGACCTGGTTCTGACCAGGTACGAAGTCCAGCTCCCACTCAGAGCTGTCTGGAGTGCTGCTGTTTCCTCCGTCAACCCTTGGGTCTACCTGGGTCAAGCTCCAGAAAAGAACTGCCAATCGCTGGCCTAGTAGCTTCTTTTATATCAGCCTGCTGCACCCTGATTGGCTGCAGCAGAGGCTGCCACTCTGTTCTCCTTGGAGGACCTCTCTTCTGCTCCTGTTGCTGTGCAGGGTGCAGAAAGGCCTCCAGCAGTGATATCGGGGCCTTGTCCACCCCATCACAGATGGGCTTAGGGCACAAGGTTGGGGTGTGGGGGGTGCAGAAGTATTATGGCAAGGGGCTGGGGATGTGGGGGTGCAGGAGTCTGGGGATGTGGGGGTATGAGGGACTCAGGGCAGGGTGTTCAGGTGTATGATAGGCTCAGGGTTGGTGTGTGCAGGGGTGCAGGAGTGTTATGATGCTGCAGCCAGATGGGGGGCTGGGCTCAAATTGGACTTGTTGGCCAGGCTTCATTTTTCAATAAAGTAAAATATTATGTCTGTCCGGGCGAGGGTGCTTCCCCCCCCCCCCGCCCCTCTGACCCCAAAGAGTTATGGGGCAGGGCAGAATGGCTCACGTTAATTTCACTGAGCCTCTTCTCCTCGCCCGCTTTTCCTTTATTCTGGGCCCACCACTCGGGGTAGGGATCCCGCGTACCAAGGGGGGGGACCCTCGGCACAGTTAACCCCCCCCCCCCCGCAACTTCCCGGGGCCCACTGACTGTCTGTGGCCTTACGTATAGTTCGTCTCTAATCGGGCATCCAGTCCCAGGTATTGGAAGGTTTCTCGCAATGTCTCAGCTCCCTTGGTATTGACTAGGGTCCGCTTGGATTAGGTAGGGGGCTCGGGCCCTCCCGCACTCCCGAGTCCCAGCCCCAGGACCCTGAGGGTAGGCCGTCAGGCCCTTACCTGAATGGCGAGGATCGGTTCGCGGTCTCCTCACCACCCCTCTCAGGGGTTTGGTTTGTTAGCCATCCATTCCAGCGCACCCCATCCTGGGTCTCCTTCCTACCTTCCTAGACGCTCTGTTGGCGCAGCGTCCGCCTCCGGGGCGACGGTAACCTGGCAAGCGCCTGCACACAGATCCGTGGTTCAGGAAGGGGGTCTAGCAAGCCAAGCTCACTGCGCGCTCCCCCGTCAGTTCGGGGCTCCTGGGTCTCATCGGGGCAGCCCCCGCGCCTCGACCACCCTCGTCCAGGCCCTGGGCGTCTGCAACGCCCCCTGGCTTGGGCCCGGGGTTGTCTGCTGCTTCTGATGAGCCACCGGCGTTCCTGGCCTCCTCTGCACAGACGCCTCCGTCCCCGGCTGGTCCGGTCCGGATCCCGGCGTCCCCAGACACTTCTGCCCTCTGGCCGCCGGCTTCGGCTGTCTCCTCCAGGGCCTTGGCGTCTCCCATCACTCCTCCCACCGTCTTGGCGTCCCCCCTCCCCAGCTGAGTCAGTGCCGCATTTAAACGCAGCCGCCGGCTTGCCGCGCATGCGCAGCAGCACCGGAGGGAGCTACTCCACTCACTATTCCCGGTGCGTGCTGCAGGCATGCCCGGGTTCGGTGAGGGGGACGGGAATAGCCCGTCACAATGTCCAACACAAAAGGTGTCTTTATTAATGGCAGGGGTGAGGAACATTTTTTGGATTGAGGGCCACTGACCCACAGAAAAATCAGTCAGGGTATGTCTACACTACAAAGTTAGTTTGAACCAACGTCCGTTAGTTCGAACTAACTTTCCTAGGCGCTACACTAGCGCTCCGTTAGTTCGAACTTAATTCGAACTAACGGAGCGCTTAGTTCGAACTAGGTAAACCTCATTTTACGAGGATTAAGCCTAGTTCAAACTAGCTAGTTCGAATTAAGGGGTGTGTAGACCCTTAATTCGAACTAGTGGGATGCTAAGGCTTCCCAGGTTTCCCTGGTGGCCACTCTGGCCAACACCAGGGAAACTCTATTGCCCCCCTCCCGGCCCCGGAGCCCTTAAAGGGCCACGGGCTGGCTACACACTTTGTGCCAGTTGCAAGGCTGCAAGCACCCGTGCCTGCACAGCCTGCACCTGCCACACAATGAGCCAGCCATCCGAGGGCTCCCAGCCCTCCACTGCTCCCCAGGACCAGCCTGGCAGCTCCCAGGAGCCTGCCCGGGGGCGCAAAAGGCGGGCGCCCGCCTGGTCAAGTGCGGAGATCGTGGACCTCATCGAGGTTTGGGGGGAAGCCTCCAATGTCCACGATCTCCGCACTAGCCACCGGAACGCAGCCGTCTACAGCCGCATGGCTGCCAGCCTGGCCGCCAGGGGCCACCAGCGCAGCCGGGAGCAGGTGCGCTGCAAAATAAAGGACTTGCGGCAGTCCTACTCCCGGGCCTGCCTGCCAGGGGCCGACCCGGAGGCCTGCCCCCACTTCCATGCCCTGGACCGCATCCTGGGGGCTCATGCCGTCCCTGCCCCCCGGGATGTGATTGACCCCGGGGCAGAGGGCCCGCTCCTGGACACAGAGGAGGAGGAAGAGGGCTCTGAGAGCCAGGAGCCTGCCGCCAGCCTGCCCAGGACCCGGGACCCCCGAGGCACGCCACAGAGCCGCTCGCCTGCGTCGTCTGAGGCCGGGGAGGCGTCCACCTGTGAGTACCCTCGTGTTCCCCTTATGTGTACGGGGGGGCTGGGGCGAGAGGGAGCCCCGGGACCGTGCGCCTGGGCCTTGCCCACCACAGGCAGCAGCTGGGGATCCTGCAGGGGCCCTGGCCTTGCAGAGGGGAGCTGGGTTTCACACACCTGGGCCCCTGGGGTAATTGACCGCTGGTCTTCTTGCACCACAGCCGCAGCACCTGGGACTGCAGGGCACACCACCCCGCCTGCAGCAGCCGCCCGCGCCCGGGCAAGCAGGACAGCCAGGAACCAGGAGGACTACCAGAGGCGGCACCTCCGGTTCCTGGATCGACAGCTCCGTCTCCAGGACCACTGGGTCCAGGAGGACCTCAGGCTGCGCCGGAGGAGTCTGGAGGCCCTGGAGGAGCAGGGCCGTGCCCTGCGAGGCCACCTCCAGAGCCTGCTGGACCGCTTCCCATTTCCTCCTCCCCCTGCTCCCCCTCTTGCTCCCCCTGCTCCCCCTGCTCCCGCTCCTGCTTCCGCTCCTGCTTCCGCTCCTGCTTCCTCCACACCCCCTGTCCCTCCTGCCCCCCCCTCCACAACCATTCCCCACCGACGCCCCCGGACCCGCAGTGTGGCGAGACGGGAGAGGCAGCCAGACTCCCACCCCTGAGCTTTCCTTTCCCTTCCTCCCTTCCCTCCCCTTCCCTTCCCTTCCAGCTCCCTCTTCCCAGGTTTCCCCCTCCCCTCTCCCACCCTTATTCCTCCCTTCCCGCACCCAGTTATGTTCAATAAACAGATGTTTTTGTTTGAAAAACAGGTGTCTTTATTGTACAGTAGGTAGGGAGGGGAAAGGGGAAGGGGGGTAGGGTGGAAGAAGGCCCCAGAGGGGCATGCAGGGAGAGGTCAGTCCTCCTCCTCCTCCACCAGGAAGCTCTCCCGCAGGGCTTCCCGGATCCGGATGGCCCCCCGCTGGGCTTCCCGGATGGCGGCGGTGCGGGGCTGACCGTAGTGTCCAGCCATGCGGTCAGCCTCAGCCATCCAGGCTGGCAGGAAAGCCTCCCCCTTCCGCTCACACAAATTGTGGAGCACACAACATGCCGCCACCACGGGAGGGATGTTGTGCTCAGCCAGGTCCAGACGGGTGAGGAGGCATCGAAAGCGGGCTTTCAGTCACCCGAAGGCCCCCTCCACCACGATGCGGGCCCTGGTCAGCCTGGCATTGAAGGCCTGGCGGGAGGGATTGAGGTGCCCCGTGTAGGGCTTCATGAGCCAGGGCTGAAGTGGGTAGGCGGCATCCCCCACCAGGCACACGGGCATGTCCACGTCCCCGACCCTGATGTGGCGGTCGGGGAAGAAGGTCCCGTCCTGCAGCCACTGGCACACGGAGGAGTTGCGGTACACCCGTGCGTCGTGTGCTTTGCCGGACCAACCCACATTAATGTCCGTGAACTGGCCCCGGTGGTCACACACGGCCTGCAGGATGACGGAGAAGTACCCCTTTCTGTTGACGTACCGGGATGCCTGGTGTTCCGGGGCACGGATGGGGATGTGCGTCCCGTCGATGGCCCCCCCGCAGTTGGGGAAGACGAGGGCGCCGAATCCCCGGATGACGGCGTCCGGGTCGGCGAGGCGGACCACCCTGCAGAGCAGCACCCGGTTGATGGCCTTGACCACCTGCGGAGAGAGACACAGCAAAGCGCCAATCAGTGGGGCGCCCGGGTGGCTGGGAGCGTGCGTGCCCTGGCAGTGCCCCGCGCCCCACTCCCGGAATCAACCCCCCTGGCGGCGTGTAGTACGGCCGGGACAGCCCGACCCCTCTGGTGCGGGGCGAATTCGCCTCCTCCCGCCCCCTTTTTGTCCCTTGGGCGGCCCATCCCCTCCTCGCAGCCCCCCTCTCCCCCCGGCTCGGTGGCCGACGAGTGCCATACCTGCATGAGCACCGCTCCGACGGTGGATCTCCCCACGCCGAACTGGTTCCCGACGGATCGGTAGCTGTCCGGCGTGGAGAGTTTCCAGAGGGCCATGGCCACACGCTTCTGGAGGGGGATGGCGGGTCTCATGCGAGTGTCCCTTCTTTGCAGGGCAGGGGCGAGCCACTCGCAGAGCTCCAGGAAGGTGTCCCTCCTCATCCTAAAGTTCTGGGTCCACTGTCGGTCGTCCCAGCGCTCCAGGACGATGCGGTCCCACCAGTCGCTGCTGGTGTCCAGACGCCAGATGCGGCAGGGCACGCCGGTGCCGGGGCGCCGCCGCGGCTCCTCCACGGCCCCCAGGGCGGCCAGGCGGAGAGGCAGGGGGCTGACGTTCACCAGGTGGTGCCAGGCAGCCTCGAGCCATTGCTGGCAGGCTTGCAGCAGCAAGTCCAGAAAGTGCACCAGAAGGTGCAGGGCGAGCTGTGGCTCCATGTTGCCACCTGCGGCGGCCCCCCCGAAGGGAAGCACCGACACAGACGGGCACAGAGACCAACGCTTTGCTGTCCCTCGGCGAGGTTGGCAAGCAAGCAGGAAAAGCTGAGAACCGGCTGTCCAGGGGGGTCCCTTTAAGCACGAGCCTCAGATAGCCTCAGACAGCAGCCACACAAAGCAACTACTGACCTGATGCCCTGCCAGAACCGGTTTCAGCTGCCCTTAAATGCCCCCCTGCATCCAATCAGTGTGGACGCGCTAGTTCGAACTAGCAAAACGCTAATTCGAACTAGTTTTTAGTTCTAGACGCGCTAGTTCGAATTAGCTTAGTTCGAATTAACTAATTCGAACTAAGTTAGTTCGAACTAGCGCTGTAGTGTAGACATACCCTCAGGGACCACACAAGTGAGAAGCAAAAAAACAAAAAAAACCTCCAAAAAAACCCTCCAAAAAACCCCAACCCTCATTGATGTGGCCCCCAACTGAGACACCTCACTGCTCTGGTGCTCCCACTCCACAGTGGGGTGAGGGGCAGGGAGGACTGAGTTTTAAGGCCTCAGGCTAGATTTACTCTTCTGGGGTTCCAGGGTTAGTGGATTTTGTGGGGCCCCACTAGGCCTGGCTCCAAGGATCAGGGCCTGGCTCCAAGACCACTATTGCTTGTTTGTTTGCCCCGCCCTGAACCCATGACGGGGCTCTGAGACTAGTTGTAGGGAAGGAGTGAGCCGCCCATGGCCCGAGACGATTATACTGCCACAAGGTTTTTGAAATCCTTTCCACGGTCTTAATAAGTGGCAGTGCCACCCTGCCCAGGGTGTTTGTCATGAAAGTGTCCACCATTGGGTCAGACTCTTCCTGGACCTCCTCCGCCTGCACCCCCAGGTTGGCAGCTAGCCTCCTAAGCAGATCCTGATGGGCCCTGGCATCCATGGATGGAAGGGGTGGAGTGGGATTTGCTAGGGCCTCATCAGGCGAGGAGGATGATGACTCCCTAACCACCAAATGCTCCTCTGTTGGTTCTCCCATCTGAAACGGGGGGTGCGACGGACGGAGCAGATGGAATGACCGAGGATACAGCTGTCGGAAGGAAGGGACTCTCCCCTTCCACCGGGGGTCTCACCACGTCCTTACTGCAGGACTCTGATGCCGGGGCCCTTGGTAGGGGGGTGGCTGAGGGGGCACTTCTGGTGTTCATGGCTACAGCCACAGACTTAGACGGGGGTGGGCCCTGGGCCTGGTGGTAAGCCCAGGGAGTCCAAAAAGGCCACTGATGCTGGGGCTGCCACTGAGGTAGACAGGTCTGGCTGACCAATGGGCTTTGGTGCCAAGGCCTGTGCCCAGAGCATGATCAGTGCAGCAATATAGACCTATAGGTGGAGGCCCTAGAGCACACCAACTCTGCCTCTGAGTGCAAGGAGTATTCAGAAGCCAACCATGGCAGTGCCAATGACGGCGCCAGTGAATGGTGTGAGCACCTGTGTTGGGCCATGGCCGCCGGCTTTCCCCTGTGGACTGGTCCCGGTGCCGGCAGGGGCATCATCTGCACCGTAGTCATGGCAAGCAGCGGTTGATCCGACGACACAGGCTGGTACGTATGGCAGTGCTGGGTGCCGGAGGTGGAATCCCATCCCCTGCGGTGCCAGTGCCGCGACTTGGCTCGGGGCTCTTTGCGCCGGTGCCATCAATGCCTGCGGTACCAGGTCCCATTAAAAGACACACTGCATTATCATCTGTCTCTATATTAGAAATGTGCATCTGTTTGTTCATCTCTCTGGGTATGTCTACACTACAAAGTTAATTCAAACTAATGGACGTAAGTTCGAATTAACTTTAATAGGCGCTACACTAGCACTCCGCTAGTTCGAACTTAATTCAAACTAGCGGAGCGCTTAGTTCGAACTAGGTAAACCTCATTCCATGAGGATTAAGCCTAGTTCAAACTTACTAGGCACTCAGCTAGCAGACCCTGCACCTGGCATGGCTCGATCCAGCCACCCGATGCCCCCCAACCCTCCCCCTCTTCCCGGGACCAGGCTGGCGGCTCCCGGGAGCTTGCCCAGGACCGCAAGAGGTGGGCACCCGCCTGGTCTAGTGCGGACATTGTGGACCTCGTCCACGATCTCCGCACTAGGCACAGGAAAGTGGCCGTCTAGGGCAGGAGAGCTGCCAGCCTAGCCACCCAGGAGCAGGTGTGCAAGAGACTCAAGGGGGTCCAGTGAGACCCCCGACCCTGAACCCTGAGCTTAAAATGGCCGTACTGGGTCAGACCAAAGGTCCATCTAGCCCAGTAGCCTGTCTGCCGACAGCGGCCAGCCCTAGGAACCCTGGAGGGGATGGACCAAAGACAGTGACCAAGCCATTTGTCTCGTGCCATCCATCTCCAGCCTTCCACAAACTTTGGACAGGGACACCACTCCTACCCCCTGGCTAATACCACTCCATGGACCCAACCTCCATGACTTTATCTCACTTCTCTTTAAACTCTGTTCTAGTTCTAGTCTTCACAGCCTCCTGCAGCAAGGAGTTCCACAGGTTGACTCTTTGCTTTGTGAAGAACAACTTTCTGTTACTAGTTTGAAGCCTGCTACCCATTCCTTTCCTTTGGTGTCCTCTAGTCCTTCTATTATGGGAACTAATGAAGAACTTTTCTAGATGCACGCTCTCCACCCCACTCATGCTTTTATAGACCTCTATCCTATCCCCCTTCAGTCTCCTCTTTTCTAAACTGAAAATCCCAGTCTCTTTAGCCTCTCTTCATATGGGACCTCTTCCAAACCTCTGATCAGTTTAGTTGCCCTCCCCTCTCCCACCCTCTCTCTTCCCCTCTCCCACCTCCTTTTCCCAGTCTCCCTGAGTTTTGTTCAATAAAGAGAGATTCTATTTTTGACCACACGTTTTCTTTATTTTGTACATCAGGAATGGGGGCTAGGGAAGGGTAAGTGGAAGGAGGTGAGGGAGAAATGGGGTACGAGCCCCCGATGGGGAGGACTGGGCTGGCTCTGCGGGCTTCTGGGGGTGGAAGCTCTCCTGCAGCCCCCCAATTGCCCCCTCTCCCCAGATGGCAGCCTGCAGCAAGTGCAGCCGGGCTGATGGCCGAGTGCTGTGATGTGCCCAGTGTGGGCACTCAGGGCACTCCAAGCCAGGACTGCTTTGCAAGTGGGGCACCCCTGAGAACTGTCTGTCCGGGGTGGGGGTCGGGTCCCTTTAAGCACAGCCCTCGGCTAGCCTGAGGCAGCAGCTCCACGCTCTAAGTCTTCATCTGATGCCCTGCCGGCACTGCTTCCGGCCAGCCTTAACCCCGGTTCAGGGTCCACTCAATGTGGACATGCTAGTTCGAATTAGCAAAACGCTAATTCAAACTAGTTTTTAGTTCTAGATGTGTTAGTTCGAATTAGCTTAGTTCAAATTAACTAATTCAAACTAAGTTAGTTCGAATTAGCGCTGTAGTGTAGACGTACCCTCTGTGAGTCCATTTGTTCACAAACTCCTCCTAAACCAGGGGTGGGCAATAAAACCAAGGCAATTCACCAGGTTTAGCCCCTGGTGAGCCACTGCTGCTATGTTTACTTGCACCTCTGCAGGTATGGGTGATCACAGCTCCCATTGGCTGAGAATGGTGATCCGTTCCAGCCTCGTTCCCCTGGTGGTGGATGAGAGGAAGGTCATGGGGTACTGGGACACGGGCGCAGAGGTGACTCTGGCCCGGCCCGAACTAGTGGCACCAGACTGCATGGTGCCCAACACCCAACTGACCCTGACGGGTATAGATGGGAATGCCATTCAAGGTACCCATGGCCAGAGTGCATCTGAAAGGGGGGGCTAAGGAGAGCCCCAAGGAGGTGGGGATGCACCAGCACTTGCCTGCGGGGTGCTGATGGGGGGTGACCTAGAGGATTGGCCAGAAGGCCCCCCTCTTGCCCTGGTCATTCCCCTGTAGCCTTGTAAAGGGGATTTGTGTATGGACTCTGGCTGCTAGGCTGTATTACCTCTAGTGAAGGGGATTCAACTCGAAGGGCCTCTGGGGGTAGGCCACCTGTGATGGGGCGGCATCCGACGCAGCCGCACCCTGCACTCAAGCCAGCCCCGGGATCTGAGCAGGGGAACCCACCGTGGGGCCAGACAGCGCCATTAACGGCGCGTTCAAGTCTCCCAGCTGGGAGGCGGCTGGGAGGGCCAGCCGGGACCGAGGCTAGTGCGAGCCAGTGCCGGCGGGTGACGTCACTGGCGTCCCCCCGCAAGGGGCGGAGGCACCACGCCTCAGGGACACCGGCGAAGGGCGGAGTTGGGGCACGGCGGCGGCGGCAGGGGATTTAAAAGGGGGCCAGGAAGGCTCCCCCAGAGAGGAAGGCGGCTGGAGACTGTGACCCGGGCGAGGAGGAGGAGCCGGTTAAGGCCAACCCTGCCACAGAGGGCAGGGATTAGGCAAAACATCCGGGTGGAAGAAGCAGCCCAGGGCGGGGCCACGGAGCCCAAGAGCGGAGGGTTTGGGGTAACTACCCCCTTCTCTGAGCAAGGTCAGATGACCTCGCCTTAGGGCCCTGGGCTGGGGTTCGGAGCGAGGGTGGGCCCGGACCCCCGTCCCCCTACAGGAAGTCAAGCCCCACACCCATTCATCAATAGAGGAGAGGGAGAATGCCGGTACTGGGCGGGGCCACATATGGAGGTCTAGAGCCCCGCTCCCGCGAGATGGCGCCGGAGGAGGAGGGGGCTGGGGGATACCGCATGACACCACCCCTCAACAACATGGTGGAAAATATGGGCAGGCCAAAATAGAGCATGCCATAGGGAGCTCAGGACAGGGGACATGGAAGACTAAAGCCATGGTTCCGGGAAAGCTGTTTGAGTGGTTGCTGGAGGACCAGCAACAGCAGGCAACCCAGCTGCTACAACAGTTAGTCGCCCAACAACAGCTGCAAGTAACTCAGCAGCAGGAGCAGCAACAACAACTGCTGTGAGAACTCACCACCCAACAGCAGGACCAACAAGACTAATGGCTCCAGAAATTAGCCACGTTGTGGAGGTCAGCACCAGCACTGGGTACAGGCCCACCAGGAGACGGCACCGCGGGGGACATGCAGCAGCTCCCCATCTGCCTCAGCAAGATGAGACTCGGCGATGACCCTGAGGCCTTCCTAGTGACCTTTGAGAGGCTCGCAACAGCGGCCAGATGGCTGGGGGAACATTGGGCTACTATGTTAGCCCCATACTTGATGGGGCTGGCTCAGCTGGCATACTGTAATTTAGACCCCTGAGATGCCTTGAACTATCACAAAGTAAAGGGGGTGGTTTTAGACCAGATGGGCATTAGCCCCGAAACGTATAGGCAGTGATTCCACCAAGAAAGATACCCCCGGGGGCCAGGCTGTGAGTGGTGACCCACAGGCTGCATGACTATTGCTGGCAATAGATAGAACCCGAGAGATGGACAGGGATAGAGGTGTCTGAAACAGTAGTTTTGGAGCAGTTTTTACAAATCCTCCCTGCCAGGGGACAAAGGTGGGTGCAACGACACTGCCCGATTTCCCTCAATGATGCCGTGTCACTGATGGAGGACTATTTGGCGGCAGAGGGCCCGGAAGCGAGGGGCAGGGGAGGGGAAGACCATCAGGCCCCTGGACCCAAGGCCAGAGGGACCGACCACCCACAAGAGCCTCGAGGCTTCAGGTACCACACCTGGACACAGCGTGAGGGACTGGCAAGACGACAACCGGCCAGACTTCCACTGGACCAGGGAAGCACACCCGACTGAATGAGTCACCCGGTAGAGAGACCAGGAGAGGGTCAAGCAGGGCAAATATTACACCTGCAGCCAGGAAGGGCACTTTCAACAAGATTGCCCCTACGTGGATTGTAGTTACAGATATGGGGCCAACGCAAGCGGCCCTGCCAAGCTGCTAATTAGTCTGATAGTGGAGGGGACCCCAGTCACCGCGCTAGTTGACTCCGGGTGTAGCCAGACCTTGGTGTGGGCTGACCCGGTGGAGTCCCCATAACCCGCTGGGGGCCCTATCCTAATTCAATGTGTACACAGGAATGTGCAGTCATACCAGACGGCCTGGGTGCAGCTGCCAGATATGCAGGAGGAAGGGATCTGCTGAATGGGACTGGCCCCTAGGTTGGCCTACCCTGTGATTTTGGGCCAGGATTGCAGGAGTTTCCGCTGAATAATTAAGGAATGGAGTCAACAAGAGGGATGTAACAGTGTAGTCGATTAACCAATAAGCAAAAGCTTATAGGTTAATGCTAGAGACTACACGCATTTACCTCTCCCCTCCCTTGCCAGTAAATTATTTAGCAGGCTGGCCAGCAGCCTGGCTCAGTCCTGGGTCGCGCCGGGTCTGGTATCTACTCCCATTGCGGCGCTGCATTTAAAGCGTATTAGGAGCCAGGACGGCAGGCAGCCCAGCTCAGTTCCGGCTCACGCTGGGTCCGGGAGCTCAGAACCCCTCGCGGACCAGCTCCCGCCTGACACCCCACACTGCAGCACAGCGTGGCAGAGGACTCCTCGGAAGTGGGCCGGATCGCACTGGTGCCAGCCTGTAACGGGTTCTGCCCCTTCAGGTGAGCGCCCCTAGGTGGCTAAGGGAATTCCCACAGTCTTTACTCGCCCGTGTAGGGTGAATCAACCTTCAAGCGGTGGCCATAGATCAGACCTCTTCGTTTACCCCCTGTTCCGGGTGTGTTTTACCAGGGGGTTGGGGGGGATTGGCTTTGTCCAGCCCATCACACAGCCCCACCGCTGGGGACTATAGAATAGTCGAGTAACTGATAAGAATTCATGAGGTTAATCGACTATTCAATTAACTGATATTTAACATCCCTAGTCAACAAGAGCTGGAGGAAGCTAGGGGGCTGCTGGCCCAGGGAAATAACGGGACCCCAGAGGGGAGCCCCACCTTGATCTTCATCCCAGCCAGCCCCACGAGCGGAACCAGCGAGGGAAACTGAGATTGAGTGGCCAGATACCAGTGGGGACTTCCTTCAGGACCAGCGAGAAGACCCAACGCTGAGCCGGGCCTGGGAACAGGTGGTTGAGCAAAAGACAGAGGGAGGTGTAGAACGGCGGAGCCAGGCACATCTGGAACCAGACCCGGAAGGAGCAGGGCCGGGGAGAAGCTGAGCTGAGGCCTAGAAGGAGCAGGACGGGGGAGAAGCTGAGCTGAGGCCTGGGAGGAACATCCAGTTCTCTATATGAGTAGAAAGTTGTTTCCATGAGAACAGAAGTACTCCACGGTGGAAAAGGAGGCCCTAGCAGTAAAACGGGCAGTCAATGCACTGAGATATTACCTGCTGGGCAGCTCATTCCCACTGGTCACCGACCACGCCCCGTTGAGATGACTGCATAGAATGAAAGAGACCAACCCAAGGATCATGAGGCGGTACTTATCATTGCAGCCCTACGATTTTAGCGTGACTCATCGGCCGGGTAGGACACATACTAATGCGGACTTTTTCTTCTGAACAGGGGAGGGGGAACCCACACCAGAACCTTCGCCAACTACCCGCTTAAGGGGCAGGGTGTGTGATGGGGTGTACCAACCCTGCACTGAAGCTAAGGGAATGTCCTTGGCCCAGCTGGCTGAGAAGACCCCACCCCCACAGCCCTGCTGGGCATGCTCCCACTGGAGATAGACTATAAAAGCCTCTGGAGTGGTTCAGTCAGGGCGGACCGCTGAAAGGGAAGGAGGCGCTGAGAGAGACGGAGGAAGAAGCAAAGCCAGGCTACACAGTGGCAGCCGGACTGAGAGGAGCTACCCGAGGAGCCCCAGAATCAGAATGAGACTATGGAGAATGCAGTTGCCAGGTGACGGTAGGAAGTAGACCAGGGCAGGGAATTGTTCTCCGGGCGCTCAGCGTGTTGCAGCAGGATTCCCCACTGAGCGGGCAGTGGATTGCGCCATTGCCAACAGGGCCCTGGCCTGGGACCCGGTGGTGTGGGAGGGCCCGGGTCCCCCTACCCCCTCTGTGGCGAGCCTGTGGGGGGGAAATTTTCCTACGGGCTTGTATATGGACTCTGGCCGCTAGGCCGTATTACCTAGTAAAGGGGATTTGTGTATGGACTCTGGCCGCTGGGCCATATTACCCTGGTAATGGGACGTGTGTGTGGACTTCGGCTGCTAGGCCGTATTACCCCTAGTGAAGGGGATTTGACTCGAGGGGCCTCCAAGGGTAGGTCGCCCCTCGACAGGGGCCAAACAGCGACTTCCCCCCTATGCCGAGGCCCTGTCGGTGTCAGGGGCGGCAGTACCAGCATGCTACGTATGTCCCGTGCAGCCTGAAAGCCCTCCAGTGCGGAAGGGAGATGGACCACCAGCACCAGGAAAGGTGACCTGGATGGAGGGCTCGGAGCCTTCCCCTTGTCTTTACGAGGAGACTTATCTCGCCAGAGCCAAAGGCAACGAACGGCGCCGAGCTGTTAACACTGGTGGTGTGCTGCGCACCGAAGCACCGATACGCGGTGCCAAGTCCGACCTTTGATCTTGCAGAGCATGGGCTCCATTAAAAGCATTCAGAGTCGACTGCTCCGTTCTTTAATGGTTCTGGGACGGAAGGACCTGCACATTCGACACTTGTCCAAGATATGTCCTTCCCCCAGGCAAGGAAGGCAGTCAGCATGCGGATCGCTGACTGGCATAGGCCTGCGTCATGCAGCGCAGGCATTGAAGCCAGGGGAGCTGGGCATGCCCTGTCCCCCAGGCAAAAGTCTTTAGGAGAATCAAAGTCCAACAATTCACAGGTACTTAGCTAGTTTGATTAGGGCTAGCTGCAAAACAATGGGAATGCTAGCTACAGCTAAGGCTGGAGCACACTGTTCCAAGCATCTCCACTGGCGGTAAGAAGGAACTGAGGAGGGAGGGGCCGGGGAGTGTCCTATATAGCACGGCATGTGCACCCCACTCCAGGGGGCACTGGGACCCCGGCCCCTACGGGTACTACTTAGGGAAAAACTTCTGGCACCGGTGCATTTGGCAGGCACACACCCCTATGTTGAATGGACATGAGCAAGCACTCAAAGAACAATACATGTATCCATCTTTGGGACAAAGGATCACACATCTGGGCTCCTGTCCTAATGCCATCCCTAAGTTACGGGCAGAAGCTCCAAACCATATTCACTTCGGCTAGGTCTACACTATAGCCTTTTTTCGGAAAAAGCTACACAAATTGTGCTCTGCAATTTGCATAACTTTTTCCAATTGCTTTTCCAGAAGAGGCTTTTCCGCCATTTGGCCCCATCTAGACAAGGTATACAGGGCTCCCCCAAAGAGCGCATTTGCTCTTCCGCCAAAAAAAGAGCAAATGCATTTCCCGCAGTCTAGACATACCCTTCATCACAAATTTTCCCAAAGAGCATCACAGCAACCAATCTGAACATGTCTAGTTTTGGTGTTTTAGGTATACTTCACAGACTTCTATTTACTTGACAGTCATATATTTTCTGCCCTGGATCTTACTGTATTCAGAAACAGTTACTTAGCTTCAAGCCTTTTCCCTTTTGTAATCTCATCAAACTAACCAAAAGGAGTTTGTTCTGAAACAGAGTCCCATTTTGTAACCTGGCTCCCTATGTGAGAGTTCTCAATGCACACTCAACTCTTTTAGCCACAAAAAGGCTCTGCTTGTCCTAGTGCAGTGTTTTTCAACCAGTGGTACGAATACCCTTAGGGGTACTTGAGAGACGTCTGCGGGGGGATACGTCAACACAACTAAAATTTGGAGAAAACTGAATTTTTGTTTTAAGTTTTACAGCGCTTTATTATTTTTGTACTTTTCACACCCAAAAATTTCATCTCCTGCCTGGCTACAATTAAGTTGTTTAAACAAACGTGTTGCAATGGTAAAAAAAAAAAATTGTGTGTCTGAAAACTGAAGGTACTTATAATTTTTTTTTTTTTTTTTTAGAAAAAGGGGTACTTTATAAAAAAAAAGGTTTAGAAACACTGTCCTAGTGAACTAACAAAACACTGCAATGTGTTTGGGCTAGTCAGCAGGGGGTTAATGAAAAGCCCAACCCTGGGGACTCCCACCTTATCTGCAATCATGAATTTATTGAGGAATGTGTTAATGTGCTGGATTTTATTCATCAGGGGTCAGGACTTTTCAAATTCTTCCCTGACCGCTCCCTCTCTTTCCATCCCCCCTCAGCAAACGCACAATGCTGTTTAAACAAAGGACTCCTGATACAAAGAGCAAATTTACACATTAAAGTTTTTTTGCAAGCCCAGTGCAGGGTCTGGAAGAATTCCAGCTTTATACTGAGAAAAGGGGAGTGGAGGGGAGCATTTTACAGAGGATAAAAGGAAACTGAGAAGTACACACCTCCCTGCCAGTTAACACCAATGCATTAAACATCTCCAAGGACTTTTCAACAGAAGATGGGGACCCTCTGTCAGCAGAGCTACACTTCAGAACTGAGTCTACACTTGCTCAGAAAGAAAAATGCTGGGGTTTTTTTTTAATTGTTTGAAAACTTTACATGATCTTTAAATAGAATCTGTGTCTAGGGGTTAATAACAACTCTTGCCACATGGGAAGTGATTTGCAAACATTAACTAAGCATCACAACCTCCCTGCTACCCCACTTTCATAGTTGCACCATTCTAAGACACACACAGGTTAAATGATTGGCTACAGGCTATGTAGCAAGTAAGTGTCAAAGGCAGGTTTATAATTCAGGAATTCCTGACTCCCAATCCTACCTTCAGTTCACTAAAACACACTGGCTCCCAAGGCAAGGCTATTGTCAGGGCACATTTTCACCCATAAAATTGGTCTCCTGCCTAGGGTTGCTAGATGGTTTCTGAAAAAAATACTGAACAACAACAACAACAACAAAAAGACCCCGAGAGTTGTTAAGCAAAAACAAATTTAAATAAATTTAAAAAAAAAACAGCGTGGCCCCTTTAGGAAACACTTTTGAGGCTTTTTGGCCCTAACAGTCTTCCGGCGGCCACCCGCCATCTTGCCTCCCTGCGCCGGGCCGGACAGCTCTTCTGTGAAACCTGGTAAGCACCCGGGATTTTTGTCTCCTAGCTGGGAAAAAAAACAGAAAATACCGGACATTTTAGGTGTCCGGTATTTTCTGAATTTTTTTTACTGGACAGGAGGCGAAAATAACCAGACTGTCTGGTTCAATACTGGACATCTGGCAACCCTATTCCTGCCCTCAGGAAAAGGAGGTGTGCTTTAGAATTGCTGAACAAGACCTATTTGGATAGACAAATGAATGCTGTCTGAAATATGTATGTCTCGGTAGGTGTCAGGAAAAATGCTGCCTAACTCAAGAGGATAATCTATACAGGATGCCCCAGGAAAGCCAATGAGAATATAAAGCCTTTTCACATTTATTACATTTACAAATTGTGCCCCACTGTACTTTTGTGACAGAGCCTCCAGGGAGGGTGTGGAATCCCATTTGCTCAGATCAGTTTCAACTATGCTGGACACAGTGATGGAAAATAGACTTCAGGAAAGAAAAATCCTGCACTAGTCAGGGGATGAACTAATCACTTTAGGTCTTTTTCATCTCTAATTTATACAACATAATCTTAAAAACAACAAATGGTCTGGTAGCACTTTCTAGACTAACAAAACATGTAGATGGGATCATGAGTTTTCATGGGCACAGCCACTTCTTCAGATGACTGGAGTTTTGAGTTTAGGATGTGCAGACCTAAAATAAATAGGGGAGAAGGGAGAGGGGGGAAGTAAAAAAAAAAGGAATGGGGCAGGAAACAAGGAGCATAGGGTATGAAAATATCAAAGGGAAAAACAAGCAGGCAGAACTGGTAACTTATAAGCACCTAAAAATTGGATAGTTAAAAGCAGCAGATAAGGATCACAGGAAAGCAATTAGATAGGAAGGGTACTAACGCAAGAATCTACACAGACAAAGAGCTGTTGGCACCTTCATTGAATGTTAGGTTGATAATGTCCCAGCCATCTGTTATCTCGATTGAGGAGGTCATCAGTGTGAGAATTGAATTTGTGGATGAATTGTAATTCCAATGCCTCTCTGTGTATTTGGCTAGAAGAATTGGCTTGTGACAAGACAACCACCTGGAGATCTTTTAAAGAGTGATTATGTAGATTGAACTGCTCTCCAACAGGTTTCTATATGTTCCCTTTACGTATATCTGATTTGTGTTCATTGATTCTTTCCCATAGGGACTGTCCAGTTTGTCCAATATATATAGCAGTGGGGCATTGCTGGCATTTGATGGCATAGATCAAATTACTGGATGTGCAGTTAAATGAGCCTTTGATTTGATAGCTTATATAAATTGTTAACTCTGGCCCCCTCTCAACAACACAAGTAAGGTGCAGAATAGATAATCAGCCACCTCAAAGCTGCCATGCATCTGGAGGCCTAGACAGACACATCATAACCTCTGCACAAATAGTTTTCACATATTTCATGCATATATTTTGTTCAGTATGCATTAGCCATAAACAAATGATTGTTGGAGACCATGAACTATGTTCTTCCAGCAGGGAGCTGACAGCCTCCAAGCTACACAGCTGAAGAATCCAAAACACCTGTTGATTTTTTAGTATAATATTTTATATTATGCTAAAAATATAATTATATTATATTTATTATATTATAATAACAGAATTTACATAACAGAATAAGGATATGTCTACACTAGCCACTCTAGTTCTGACTCACTGCGGGAGGAATAATGGTAGTCCGAATTAGGGGCTTTAGTTCGAACTACCTAACCCGTGCCACGTGTAGCCGCGGGCAGGGAGTCCGAACTACCGGGCATTTAAAAATGGTGGTGCCCGGGAACACGCAAATGAAGCCCGGGATATTTAAATCCCAGGCTTCATTTGCAAGTTCGAATGACTACATTAGCCACCCTAGTCCAAACTAGGGTGGCTAGTGTAGACATACCCTAACATTTTAAATTATAACAGAATATAACCATGATTCCATCTTCTAATGAGTTTACAAGTCCTGCTGCCAAAATTATGCCTTTGGCTCAACTTTCCATTGCTACATTTATTTTCCTTAGTTTGCTAGTGATGTTTGTGTCCTAAACCCCATTCATGCTAACACAGAATCAGTGTTATTCGCAAAAATTCACCACCATGCACAGAAGCCTGGAAACACAATGGTCTGAAAAGACTCTTTGGGCATTTCTACATGTGACAGGATATATCAACCCCACACTGAAGCTCAAGGAGTTGCCTTGGCCCAGCTGTCTGAAAGGGCCTCACCCCCACAGCCCTGATGGGCATGCTCCAAGTGGAGGCAGACTATAAAAGGGCCTGGAGCAGCTCAGGGTATGTCTACACTACAGAATTCTTTCGGAAAAACAGCGTTTTTTCCGAAAAAACTTCAGTTACGTCCACACTGCAATCGCATTCTTTCTGACATTGGTAAACCTCTTTCTACGAGGAAGAAGCCTTTTTCCAAAAGAGCTCTTTCGCAAAAAGGCGTGTGTGGACGAGGAAGAGGGAGTTCTTTTGGAAGAAGAGGAAAGAGGAAAAAGCACAGGTGCCCTGGTGGCCACTCCATCCATAGTAATCACAGTTTAAATGCGAGATAGCATCCATTCAGTGTGGATGCTATCTTTCGAAAAAGCAGATTGCTTTTTCGATGTGCTTTGGCAGTGTGTACATGCTCTTTCAGAAGAAGTTTTTCCAGAAGATCTCTTCTGGAAAAGCTTCTTCTGAAAGAAGCCTGCAGGCTAGACATAGCCTCAGTCCGGGCTGACTGCGGAAGGGGAAGGAGGCGGTGAGAAAGCTCTGGAGCCAGAGGAGCAGATGCCACCAGACCACCCAGCAGCAGCCAGGCTGAGAGAAGCTACCCGAGGAGCCATAAACCTGGAGTAAGATGGCAGAAAAGAGCACCAACCAAGGAACGGTAGGAAGTAGCCCAGGGTGGGGAATTGTTCTCCAGGCGCTCAGTGTGTTGTGGCAGGATTCCCCGCTGCACAGGCAGTGGACTGTACCACTGCCAACAGGGCCTTGGGCTGGGACCCATTGGAGTGGGAGGGTCTGGGTCCCCCTACCCCCTCTGTAGCTAGTCCTTGTGGGTGAAGTTTTCCTACAGGCCTCTGGGCCATATTACTCCTATTAAAGGAGTCTTGTGTATGGACTCTGGCCGCTAGGCCGTATTAACCCTGGTAGAGGGGACCTGTGTGTGGACGTTGACTGCTAAGCCGTATTACTCCTACTAGAGGGGACTTGTGTGTGGACTCTGGCTTCTAGGCTTCATTACTCCTAATAGAGGGGACTTGGGTATGGACCCCAGCCATTAGGCTTTATTACCCTAAGGAGAGGAGATTGACGTACGGACTTGGGCCATTGAGCCACCCTACCCCGGGTAAGGGATCGGGGTACAGGCTGAGACCATAGTGGTGTCTTGTAAAGGGCCTTGGGGGAAGGCCAAGTCATGTCTTTAAAGGGACCTCTGAGGGTAGGTTGCCCCGCAACAGTACACTACGAGATAAGGTTGAATCTAATATGGTCGATTTCTGGGCACCCGATTTTGAGAAGTTAAAGGTCTGTGTCCTCACTACGGGGAAGAATTGAATGTTGTCCAAAGTAGTGCGTCCCTATTCAGGACCCTGCTGTCGACTCAGAGAGCGATGCACTGTGGGTGGCTGTTCAGTCTGGGCTATGCTTCCAGTGCCCGCTGGATCCAAACCTCGGCAGCTGGTGGTTAGAGGGGCTCATGTTGGCTGCATCCTATAAGGCACTTCTCTAGTCCCTCCCCCCTTGCGTGACATAAAGGGGACACAGTGTGCTCGTGCCTTTTGGTGCCCTGGTTGCCCGCATGGACACCAGAGCACTGCAAGCATGGAGCCTGGTTTGCTGGACAGCATCGTCATGTTCATGTGTGTCGTGGTGCCCCTCGTGGCGCTGTACTTTGCAAGCATATGCATGTTGCTCCACCAGGAAGAGGACGAAGACAAACCTCAGCATGGCATGAAGGCCCTGCTCAGGCAAGGCCTGGTGCTTATGCTAGCACAGCCGCCAGGCAATGCTCTGGACAGAGTGCGACACTGGTTCTGGCGTCGTGAGACGATCTCTGACTCATGAAACTGCATTATGATGCTGAGATGGGACACTCAGCAGTGGCTGCAGAACTTCTGAATACACAAGGCCATGTTCTAGAAACTCTGCAAATGGCTTTCCCCTGCCCTGAGGCACCAGGATACCCACATGAGACCCGCTCTGACTGGAGAAGCGCATGGCAATTGCCCTCTGGAATCTTGCCACGCCAGACAGCTACCAGTCCATTGGGAATCAGTTTGGAGTGGGGAAATCGACAGTGGGGCTGTTCTCATACAAGTAGCCAAGGCCATCAATAACACCCTGCTATGGAGGGTTGTGACTCTGGGAAACGTGGACGGCTTTGCCGCCATGTAGCCAGACAGGAACCCCCCCTGTAACATCCATCTTTGCTTGCCTGGAGCATACAGGGCACACAGAGCAGTAAGAGCCTTGACAGGAGGCCCAGATATGCCAGCTCAGTGACCTTGGACAACTGTAAGCAGAGATAAGAGGGTGGTCAAACTAATCGCTGACCAAGAGGCTGCCGAGGAGTGCCCTTGACTGAAACCCATATTGATACGAACACACAGCCGTCCGCGGGGGGAGGAATCTCCCGCCCAGTAAAAAAAAATTGTCCAGTACTTACAATTTAGTTCTCTCTCTTGCAAGTGTAAATTAAGTTGAAACTCCCTTGTAAGAACTGGCGTCACAAAGACAGACCAACACAATTTGGCATCTTAGATAAGAAAGAGGATACGGGCCCCTAGGGGTATAAAGATGGGTCCAGCAGCACACTTACTCTGAGCGTCAATCTACCATCTATCTGCTGGTCAGGTTAGGTGATTGGCCTCCCGAGGTTCCACGGGGACGCCCACCTCGTATTCGTCTTTCCTAGGAATTGAGAGACCGGCCCTGGCCTGATACGCTGGAGTCGAAAGGCACAGAAGGGGGTAAAAATTGTACCTGGATGTGGTCCTTTGTCTTAAGTGTACACATAGACTTAGAGCTCTTTAAAGATTAAGCTGTCACTTGGTACCATTATTTCTATTTTCTATCTTTATTTTCTTTGTAACCATTTTTAGGATCTATATTTGCTAGCAGTTAAGAAATAGAGCAATAGCCGTTGTAACCATATGATTTATAAGCTTCTTTAATAAACCTGTAGCCCAAGGTCCAGTGTGTTTCAGCAGCAGCCCTGGGAACTACAAGTTGTGGACTACAAACTGCGGCATGTTGGGAGAACTTCCTGGTTCCTGCCAGGATGTGCCCTCTGCCCCCAGCAGGGTCTCAGCAAGGACTGTGCTAGAAGCAGCACACAGGCTGCTTGCTGAGAGAAGGGGCTGCTGAACTGTTTTCCTGTTCTGTGTTTTTACAGGTAGGACCAGAAAGGGCTATAGAGCACCCTGAGAGGAGTTTAAGTGACACAAAGGGAGAACCTGGACTTGGTTACGTGGGGTTTAGTTACTGTGGGAGTTGGAACATGTGTTCCAAGGGGGCTGTGTTGTGTGCAGTAACCTCTGCCCCCAGGAGGGTCTCAGCAGGGACTGTGCTAGAAGCAGCACACAGGCTGCATGCTGAGACAAGGGGCTGCTGAACTGTTTTCCTCTTCTATGCTTTTTACAGAATAAAGCCTGTTCCTGGTGATTTGTCGGAGTGGGTCTGGTCTGAGGTGCACTCACACATACACGATACACAATACAGAGCACACCAAGCAGCCTCAGGCCTAGCCCTCCCCCCACAATGGTGTAAGAAGTTACAAGCTTCCCCTATGCTGATAACCTCACACTGGGCTAGTGAACAGGAGGGGTTACATTTTTTTAGCTACTGGTGCTGTGACTCGGATAGGGGAAGCTTGATTAGTTTGCAGAGAGTTAGGAATCTGCCACACCAGGACAGCATGAACTCACAGTTTGGAGCCCAGGGGGATTGGTATGACCCGGGGGTGGTGTCAGTGAAAGTAGAGACCCCTAATGGGTGTCGTGGCCTAGAGATCCCTGTGGCTAAGGATATAGCTGTTGGAGGGGAAACCTTAGGGAAGAGCATAGCAGTGCCATATCTCCCTGCACAGCACCAAATCCGTGGGGTGCCTGTTTTCAGTGGTGGTACAGATTGCAGAGTAGACATTGAGGACTGGATAAAAGATATAGAGTATCTGCTAGCAGCCACTGGCATTCCTGAGCCTCTGAAGTTCCCCACCCTTGTCAGATACCTAAGTGGGGGAGCCCGTAAATTAGTCCTTAATCTGCCGCCTCAGGAGCAGTTTCCAGCCCGAGCTGTTGAAGAGCTTAGAGCAGAATACAGTGACTGTCATTTATCATTGGACCCCTTGGCAGACTTTTATGAGCGATGCCAACACCCTAAAGAAACAGCCTCAGCCTATGCCATCGAGTTAGAAGCCTTACTGCGGGTAGTAGAGGAGAAGCTCCAACAGGGCTGATCCTTCCCTGATTGGGACTATAAACTGACACAACAGTTCATGCGGGGCATCCGGGACCGAGAAGTGCGGAACAGGTTGGCACTTATGCAGCCTCGCTACATGACATTCCGACAGTTGCAAGAAGAATTGCGTCAGCTGGCCTGGGAGAGGAATGTAGAGGGTAGAATGCATAGGCCAGCCCAGAGGATAAATAGCCTGCAACAAGCTGCCCCGTCAGATGATGCTGTGCAGGCTGCCCCTGAGGTACCTGCACCCAGCAGTACCCCACATCAGGCAATGCTGGAGACAATGAAGGGTCTAACTGGACTAGTCCAGGAACTGACTGCCCTCCAGAAACAGAGCCATGTGAGAATGGGACAGCTGGAGGCACAGGTATTGCAGCAAGGTGTAGCAATGAGGGCAGCACCTCAAAATTCTAGATGGGAAAGTGAGGGAAGTACCCCTGACAACAGTGCCCGTGTCACCAGAGGCCATTTTGTATGCCACCGTTGTGGGCAAGAAGGCCACATAGCCCGTGGCTGCCGTCAACTCTCTCAGGCTCCCTCCTCTTTAAACTGTGTGACAGGGTCAGGCCAGGGAGCTGCTGCAGAGAGGACCTATTTGAAATCATGGGAAGGTGGGCGGGCTTTCTAAAAGCCCCTCCCCAACCTTATGGGAGGGACACTGAACCCATGTTCAATTGAATCCGGGGGACAAAAAATGACAACAGGGTCAAGGAGTGCGGGTCACAGGTTTAAAATAAGGGAGCCGGATGGGGACACCGAGCAGAGAACCCCGGACAGCGCCCACTGCTCCTCAAAGCTGTCGATGGAGCCAGTGGACGCCGCCCAGAGGAACTCTGCCCGGATTCGTGACACGAGGGAAGAGCGGAAATAGGCCCCACAGTGGCAGAGAACCCCCTCGTCTAGCATCCTCCTCCTGCTATTATAGATGGCAGCTTTCGCTAAGGCCAGGAGGAGGTTGAAGAGGAGGTCTCGCGACTTTGTGGGGCCACGGATTGGGTGTGCGTAAATAAAAAGGTGAGGGGAAAAGTGCAGCCAGAACCTCAATAAGAGGTTCTGGAGGAGCCGGAATAGGGGCTGCAACCTGGCGCATTCGAGGTAGGCGTGCGCCAGGTTCTCCCTCACGCCGCAGAAGGGGCAGGTGTCTGGGATTGGGGTGAACCGCGCCAAGTACACGCCCGTGCTCACGGCCCCGTGAAGGAGCCGCCAACTGATGTCCCCGACGGGCCGCGGAATTAAGGTGGAATAAACGCTGGCCCTCTATAGGTCTGAGGTAGTCCCGCCACTTTGTATCGGGGCGGGACACGAGGGTGGGGAAATGCAAAGCGTGGAGCACGAGCGTGTACAGCTGTTCCCTGGGCGCGGTCCGGAAACAGACCGGCTGCAGATTTTGCAGCCGGCTGGGGGTCCAAGGGTGGGGAGGCCGGGGGGGCCCGCGGGACAGGGGCCCAATAAAGAGGGACGGAGGCTTTGCAGGAGGGGAGGGGCGGAGCGTTCCCTCTCGCAGGGCTCTCTGTAGGAGATCGCGAGCGGGCTGCGACAAAGCCGCCTTCACCTCCTGGAGTAGGCGCAGGGGGGTTCGAAGGGTGGAGAGCCCCATGCGTTGAGCGAGCGCTCGGGGATCCACCCAGTCCCCCCTGTCGTAGTCCAGGAGGTCCCCGACCATGGTGGTTTCTGCCAGGATCAGCCTCCGGCGCACCGAGGGAGACTCCGCCACCTGCACGCACAAGGCTGGATTGTGGAGCAGGGGCTCCGCGAGGAGGTCTGCTCCCTCGGAGGCCACAACGGACCTGGTCGCCGAGAAGAGCTTCCAGGTCTGGAGGAGGTCCTGGTAGAATTCCGGCAGTTCTGAGAGGTCTCGCGGAAGACCCCTCGGGTGGATAAAAAAGAGCTGCCGGTCGTATCGGAGCCCTCGGAGGCGGCGGAGGAAGGCGTGCCCCAAAATGCTCCATGCCGGACTACCTGCACTAAAGAGGAGTCTCTGCAGGGCCTGGAGGCGGAAGGTCCGGACCTGGCTGCGCACGCAGACCAGGCCCTGGCCCCCCTCCTCCAGGGGGAGGGACAAGACCCCTGCAGAGACCCAGTGCAGTCCCGGCCAAAGGAACCCCAAAGCTGCCCTCTGGAGCTTGGCCGGGACCTCCGGGTGCGGGCGCAGGGTGTTGAGCCGGTGCCAGAGCATGGACAGGACCAGCTGATTGAGCACCAGCGCCCTCCCACGAAGGGAGAGGCACCGGAGCAGTCCTGTCCATCTCCGCAGCCGCTCACCCACCCTGGCCTCCAAACCTTGCCAGTTTTCCGGCGGAGAAGGATGCGTGGCGGATAAATAGACGCCCAGATAGAGCAGCGGACCCGCGCTCCACCTGATGGCCTGAAGCGCGGGTGGGAGGGAGCCGGCCCGCCACCCGTCCCCGACCACCAGGCCAGAGCTCTTGACCCAGTTGACCCGGGCGGAGGAGGCTGCCGAGTAGACGGCTTGGCAAGCCTCCACCCGCGCCAGGTCGCCCGGGTCCCGGACCACGAGGAGCACGTCATCGGCGTACGCTGACAGGACCAGCCGCAGCTCCGGCTCCCGAAGCACCAACCCCGTCAACCTCCTACGGAGGAGACAGAGGAAGGGCTCGATCGCCAGAGCGTACAGCTGGCCCGACAGCGGACACCCCTGACGCACCCCCCGCCCGAAGCTGACCGGCTCGGTCAGGGTCCAGTTGAGCCTGACCAGACACTCCGCGAGGGCGTACAGCACCCGGAGAAAACCCACAAACCGGGGCCCGAAGCCGAAGGCCTGCAGGGTGCCCAGGAGATACCCGTGGTCCATCCTGTCGAACGCCTTCTCCTGGTCCAGGGACAGGAGGGCGAACGACAAGCCGTCCCTACGCCCGAGCTCCAAGAGATCCCGGACCAAATACAAGTTATCGAATATACTACGGCCCGGGACGGTGTAGGTCTGGTCGGGATGGATCACGTCCGCCAGCACGGACCGCAGTCGCAGCGAGATGGCTTTCGCTACGATCTTGTAGTCCGTGCTGAGGAGCGAGACGGGACGCCAATTCCGTAGGTCGCGGAGGTTCCCCTTCTTCGGCAGCAAGGCGAGCACCGCCCGCCTGCACGACAGAGGGAGGACCCCGCTCTCCAAGGACTCGGCCCAGACGGTGACGAGGTCCGGGCCGAGGACGTCCCAGAACACGCGGTAGAACTCCACGGTCAGCCCGTCCATGCCCGGGGTTTTATTGTTGGGCATGAGACGGAGGGCTTCCGAGAACTCGGCCAGAGTGAGAGGCAGCTCCAGCCGGTCTCGGTCGCCCGCGCTGACCGTCGGGAGCTCGGTCCAGAGCGCCCTGCAGGCGTCGGCTTCGGTCGGATCCGGGGAGAACAAACTGGCGTAGAAGGCCCTGGCCCTTCCGCGCATCTCCGCCGGGTCCGTGAGGGGGGTGCCGTCCTCCGCCAAGAGGCAGGTGACGTGCTTTTTAGCCCCCCTCCTTTTCTCCAGGGCATAGAAGAAACGGGAGCCGCGATCCATCTCCCGAAGGAGGTGGATGCGAGATCGAACAAAAGCGCCCCGGGCTCTGTGATCTTCCAGGGCCCGGAGCTCCTCCCGCTTCCCCCGGTACGCCTCGCGGAGGAGTGGATCCTCGGGGGCGGACGCCAGGCGCCCCTCCAGCTTCAACACCTCCCGTTCCAACTGCTCTATCGCCGCATCCCTCCGCCGGCTGGCGCCCCGGGAGTAGTCACGGCAGAAGAGCCGGGCGCGCACCTTCCCCACGTCCCACCAGCGCCGCGCCGAGGGAAAGGCGGGCCGCTGCCCCCGCCAGGCCTGCCAGAACTCCCGGAAGGACGCCACGAAGCCCGCATCCTCCAGCAGGCTATTGTTGAAGTGCCAGTAGGCCGGCCCCAGCCTCTCCGCCGTCAGAGAGGCTTTCACGGCCACCAAATGGTGGTCCGTGAACGGGGCCGGCCGGACGCTGGAGGAGTGGGCTCGTGCCAGATGGAATCGCGAAAGGTAGATGCGATCCAACCGGGAGTGGCTCGACCGCTCGTTCCCCACCCGGACGTAAGTGAAGGTGGTACTGTCGTCCGGGTGGTGGTCCCGCCAGACGTCCACCAGGGAGTGATGTTCCACAATCTCCCTGAGGACGTCCGCCTGGCAGTTCGCGAGTCCTACACGGTCCCGGTCATCGAGGATGGTGTTAAAGTCCCCGCCCAGGACCAGGCACTCGCGAGGATCCAAGGTGCCGAGGAAGGTGGCCGCCTGCCGATAAAAGGTGACCTGGTCCGGGCCCGCGTTCGGGGCGTAGACGTTGACGAGGTTCAACGTCTGCCCCTCCACGCGGGCCCGGACGTGCAGCAGGCGGCCCGGGACAACCTCGGCGGTCCCCAGCACCTCGGGCCGTAGGGCAGGGGAGAACAGGGTGACCACCCCGGCCGAGCGAGCGCTGAGGTGGCTAAAATACACCCCGTCCCCCCACTCCAGCCGCCAGCCAGCCTCGACGGCTGGAGTCGTGTGGGTCTCCTGCAGGAAAACCACCGAGTACCCCCCCTCCCGGAGGAAGGAGAGCACCCGGCTCCTGCGGAGACCCGCCCTACAGCCCCGGGCGTTCAGTGTCGCGATGGTGGCGTAAGTCATACTGAGGGCTGGGGTGGATCCTTGCGGGCAGGTGAGTCGGCGGCCCCCCGCGGGCCCGGCAGCAGACCGCTCCCCGACCCGAAGGTCAGGAGAGAGTCTCGAAACTTGCGGGCCCAGCGGAAGGCCGCGTCGTCCTGCCTATCGGCCCCTCTCCCCTGCTGCAGCAAGGCTCTAGTGGCCTGAAGGATGGAGTGAAAGTCCCCCCAGCGCTGGAGGGCGAGCTGCACCTTTCCTCTTGCCCCGCGGTTGTCCGCGAGGAATTGGCGCAGCTCGCTCCTCAGCGCCGAGGGGGAACCGGGGTTTTCCTCCGTCCGGGCCCCCAGGTGGAGCTCACGGGCCACGGAGGCGGGCAGACAGGGGTCCGATCCCCGTCGCTGCGCCGACACGGCTGGCGCCGAGCTGCCCGCCCCCGACCCCGGCAAGGGAGGAGGCGGCGGAGGGAACACGGCAGCCCCTAACAGATCGGGGACTGGGGATACAAAAACAACCCCCCGAGGGCCGCCCATAGCTAGCGGGAATGAGACGGCCCTCGCGGGGGTGGCACTAGCGGACATTTGGGGAGGTGGTAGGGGTGAATCGGGTGACACGGCCGGGGCCGGGATGGGAAAAGGGTGGGGGGACAGCGACGGAAGGGTGTTTTCCACGGTAGGGGTGGGGGGGAGGGTGGGCTCTAGGCTGGATGATGGGTCAGGGTTGGGGAAAGGGGCAGACATGGGGGTAGGAGAGGGATCGGGAACAGGGGAGGGTTCGGTACCGGAGATGGGTTCGTAAAGGGCAGAAGCGGGGGTGGGGGGAGGATCGGGACGTGGGGGGGCATCGGAATCCCAGGCAGGGTCTGGGAAGGGGTCCCCCGTGGCCATTCCACCAGGCTGCGGCGCTTCCCGGATGGGGACCTGGGGGTCGGGATCAGGAACTGGGGGGTCCGTGCCGACGCCGGGCTCAGATGGAAAAGCTAGTATTAGTGCCTCGGCGTCGGCCAGTATGGTATCTTGTGGTGGGCCCCCAACGGGAAGGGAGGATGACCGCCCCACCCCGGTTACTGGAGGGGGGGCACCCTCAGCCCCTGGACTCGGTCGCTCGGCGCCAGCTGTCGCCCCGGGGGGCTCGGCAGCATCCGTTCCGGCGCTCGAGTCGGCCGGGCCAGTGGGCAGTATCAGGGGTGCCCCGAGCGTGAGGATGGGGTCGGCCACCTGGGACACGGGGTTGGGGAGAGGAGGGGGCGGCGCCACGGAGTCGCCGCCCAGACCGAGGCCCGCTGGCGGAGGGTCGTCCTCCCCCTGGGTGAGCGGGGTCAGACCCAGGGCCTCGATCTCCTCAAAGATGGAGCTCAACTCCATCCCCTCGGCCCCGGAGCCTTCCCCTCCGGCCACCAAGGCACCAATTACCTCGGCGGGGACGGAAGGGGGGGGCAATTGGAGCCTGGGCCGGGGGGGCTCCATCAGAGGCCTCCTCGTGGATAGGCTCCTCAGGGGGGACATGGTTGTCCCCCCTCGCTGCCACGGCTTCCTCGGCCGGCGCCTCCTGCTGACGCTCGCCGGGGGGGATTTTGACAGCGCTGGCCCCCCTCGGGATCTTTCGGGGGGCCTTCCCGCCCTCCGCATCGGAGGGGGGAGAGGAAGCCCGCGAACGGCGGGCTTTGCGCTTCCCCCGGACGAGCGTCCAGTCCTCCGAGGTGGAGGTGGAGGGTTGGTCAGCAGGGGCAAGGCTGGGGGGCACGTTTGATTTTCGGGGAGGGCGTTGTGGCAAAGGAGGGAAGGAGGGGGATACCTCCACCTGGGGAGGGCCCTCTCCCTTGCCCGGCGGCAACCGCGCCACCCTCTCCTCCTCGGGCCCCGCAGGGACAGATTGAGTAGAGGCGGGGCCCGCCTGCCCGCTCGGGCACGTCGGAGGGGGGCGCCTCCGGCTCCCGAGCAGGGCCGTCGGTTGGAGGAGGGGCGGCCGCGGAGGCCAGACTACCAGGGGGACTGGCGGTGGTGGGGCCACTGTCCTCACGGACCCCGGAGGTCCCGGACGCCTCCCCCGACCGGGCCAAGGGACAGTCCCTCCGGACGTGCCCCGTCGCCCGGCAGAGGAAGCACCGGGTCTCCCCCGAGGAGTAGTGGACTCGATAGAGAGCCCCCTGGTAGGGCACCATAAAGGACCCCTCGAGCGCCTCCCCGCCACGCGCCGCCGGCGGCAGTTGCAGCTGTACCTGCCGGCGGAAGGATAGGACGTGGCGGAGGGCGGGGTCCTTGCAGCCCAGCGGGAGAGGGCTGATGGTCGAGATGGGCTTCCCCAGAGTGGAGAGGGAAGGTAACAGGGCGGCATTAGGGAGGAAGGGCGGGACGGAGGTAAGGACCACCCGTACGCCCAGGTCCTCCAGAGGTTCGAGGGGCACGTGCACGCCCCCCACCGCCAGGCCCCTCTCCACCGCCTCCTGGGCGGCGGCCTCCGAGGCAAGGAAGAACACCGCCTTGCCGTACATCTTAGAGGCCGCCACCACGGCCGAGGCCCCCACCACCCTCGCCATCGCCCGCACGTAGGTTTCCATGTGGGGCGAGGCGGCGACCAGGAGGCAGCGGACGCCGTGCCTCCTGGTCATGGCGGGAAAGGGGCCCCGGCCGCCAGGGATGGAGCTGGAGGCGGCAGTCGGGGCGGATGACCCGGCACGTGGGGGGGGCGGCAGCGGCCACCTGGGCGTACGCTCTGGGGGCTGGAGGTGGATCGCCCCCAGAGCCGGTGGGGGGAGCAGCAGGGAGGGGGGGGAGCTGCAGCCGGTGTCGGGGCTGCAGCAGGCGGGGCGGTTTTGGCCACGGAGGGGTCTGCTTTCCGGGCCGGGCCCTTGCCTTTCTTCCCTCCCCGATTTTTCTTGCCGGCCGAGGCAGAGGATCCACCCTTGTCAGGGGGGGCAGCAGCCGTGGCAGCAGCAGAGCTCGGGTCGGGGGTAGGGAGGTCGGCCGCAGCAGTTGCTTGGGCCGATGGCACTGATGGGACCGAGGGACCATCAGGGACGGGGGTCTCCTCCATCCTGGGGAGTGGGTGGAGGGAGGTGCAAATGGCAAACTGTGGGCGGGGGGGGCGGGGGTTAACCACTCCTCCCCACCAAACAGCAGGCAGGGGCGGAGGGCATCAATGGAAGGGGGGGGGGTTGGAAGGAGGGGGGGCACTGGGTCCGAGGAAGGGCAACCGTAAGAGGGAAGGGTTAGCAGCCACTCCTCCCTGCTGAGACTAGGGCAGAGGAGGAGGGCGCTATTGCAAGGGAAGGGGCACGCGAGGGAAAAAGGGGGGGGTACACAATTGGGGAGGAGGAGAGGGAGAGGGAAGGAGGGGGAGGGGGGGAACCAACCACTCCCTCCCACTAACTGATTTCAGGGAGGGAGGGCTCTACCAGGAGTAGTAGACTGGAAACCTAAGAGGCCAGCAACCTGTCCTCCCTGCAAGGCTGGAAGCAGAGGAGGAGGGTGCTGGCAGGGCAGGCAATGAACAAGGTAATGGGTGCAGGGCGGGGGCCGGCTCCTCCGGCTGCACTGGGGTACAAGAAGGACTATGGGGCTGTTGAGCGGCAGGGGTGATGTGAAGGTAGGGTAACTAAAAAGGGGGGGGAGGGGGGCACAAGCGCTCGGGCAGGGGGCAGAGCTCTGGGTGGGGCTACAGGACTTCTGGGGGGGTGGGGGAGGAGGGGCATCGGGTTAGCAGGGCAGGATAGGGCAGTAGGGGCTGGGAGACAGAGCACTAGCTGAATGTGGGCGGGGCAGGTGAAAACAAACTAAAGCTGAGCTGGTCAGCAAACTGAGGAGGGGAGAAGGGAACAGAGCTGGCTAACAGAGTGGGGAACAGGGCAAGGGAACCAAGGTAAGGGGGGGGGCTCCCAACCTGACACTGCTGAGGAAAGGGGGCCAAGTCCAAGGGGGGGGGGGGAGCTCGCCCACGAGCGTTTGTGGGAGGCTCAGTCCTCGCCCACTGCCGCAGCAAAGACAGTTCCAGGTGGCACTAGCAGGGGGAACAGCCAGCCCCACCGAGGGGCGCTTCCTTGGTGGTGCAGGGGTTGGTGGAGGGGGTTGTGGGGGGGGTGGTATGGGAGGGGGGGGCAGCTGGACTAGGGGGAGGGCTCTATGCCTCTCCCCCAGCCCCCCTCCTGGTGTCTCTGTCCACCACCACCCCAGGAGCAGATAAAAAGCTCAGTTCTTGCAAACAAACCCCCTCCACAGTCCAACCGGCAGTCCTTGTCCTCCTCGGTGGGGTGCAGGTAGTCAGCAGCAGCAACAGCAGGCGGGGAGCAGCCAGGTGGGGCAGGCCTCCAGGTGGTGGGTGCTGGTGGGGTCCTCCTTCTCCCCAGCAGTAGAGGAGGGGAGAGGAAGGGCAGCCGGCAGGCCCCCCCTCTCCCCTCAGGCAGCAGCAGCAGCAGCAGCAGCAAGTGGTGGTGAGAAGCAGCAGCAGCAGCGGTGGCTGGAGCAGTGTCCAGGGAAGCAGGCCTCAGCAGGCAGGAGGGTGGGTGGGTGGGGAGGGCTCCGGCTGGTGCAGGAGCAGGAGCGGGAGCGGGGGGAGAAGGGGGAGAGCAGCTTCTGCACCCTGCTGCCTCTCCTCCTCCTCCTCTTTCCCAGGAGTTGCAGTGGGGCAGGGGAATGGCACCCACGGAACCCGAGTGCAGAGAAGGGCCTATTTGAAATCATGGGATGGTGGGCGGGCGAAGCCCGCCCACCTTCTAAAAGCCCCTCCCCAACCTTATGGGAGGGACACTGGACCCATGTTCAATTGATTTCTTGGGACAAATAATGACTAAAGGATCAAGAAGTGCGGGCTAGAGGTTCAAAATAAGGGAGCCGGATGGGGACACCGAGCAGAGAACCCCGGACAGCGCCCACTGCTCCTCAAAGCTGTCGATGGAGCCAGTGGACGCCGCCCAGAGGAACTCTGCCCGGATTCGTGACACGAGGGAGGAGCGGAAATAGGCCCCACAGTCGCAGAGAACCCCCTCGTCTAGCATCCTCCTCCTGCTGTTGTAGATGGCAACTTTCGCCAAGGCCAGGAGGAGGTTGACGAGGAGGTCTCGCGACTTTGTGGGGCCACGGATTGGGTGTGCATAAATAAAAAGGTGAGGGGAAAAGTGCAGCCAGAACCTCAATAAGAGGTTCTGGAGGAGCCGGAATAGGGGCTGCAACCTGGCGCATTCAAGGTAGGCGTGCGCCAGGTTCTCCCTCACGCCACAAAAGGGGCAGGTGTCTGGGATAGGGGTGAACCGCGCCAAGTACACGCCCGTGCTCACGGCTCCGTGGAGGAGCCGCCAACTGATGTCCCCGACGGGCCGCGGAATTAAGGTCGAATAAACGCTGGCCCATCGGGGTTCCCCACCCTCTATGGGTCTGAGGTAGTCCCGCCACTTTGTATCGGGGCGGGACACGAGGGTGGGGAAATGCAAAGCGTGGAGCACGAGCGTGTACAGCTGTTCCCTGGGCGCGGTCCGGAAACAGACCGGCTGCAGATTTTGCAGCCGGCTGGGGGTCCAAGGGTGGGGAGGCCGGGGGGGCCCGCGGGACAGGGGCCCAATAAAGAGGGACGGAGGCTTTGCAGGAGGGGAGGGGCGGAGCGTTCCCTCTCGCAGGGCTCTCTGTAGGAGATCGCGAGCGGGCTGCGACAAAGCCGCCTTCACCTCCTGGAGTAGGCGCAGAGGGGTTCGGGGGGTGGAGAGCCCCATGCGCCGAGCGAGCGCTCGGGGATCCACCCAGTCCCCCCTGTCGTAGTCCAGGAGGTCTCCGACCGTGGTGGTTTCTGCCAGGATCAGCCTCCGGCGCACCGAGGGAGACTCCGCCACCTGCACGCACAAGGCTGGATTGTGGAGCAGGGGCTCCGCGAGGAGGTCTGCTCCCTCGGAGGCCACAACGGACCTGGTCGCCGAGAAGAGCTTCCAGGTCTGGAGGAGGTCCTGGTAGAATTCCGGCAGTTCTGAGAGGTCTCGCGGAAGACCCCTCGGGTGGATAAAAAAGAGCTGCCGGTCGTATCGGAGCCCTCGGAGGCGGCGGAGGAAGGCGTGCCCCAAAATGCTCCATGCCGGACTACCTGCACTAAAGAGGAGTCTCTGCAGGGCCTGGAGGCGGAAGGTCCGGACCTGGCTGCGCACGCAGACCAGGCCCTGGCCCCCCTCCTCCAGGGGGAGGGACAAGACCCCTGCAGAGACCCAGTGCAGTCCCGGCCAAAGGAACCCCAAAGCTGCCCTCTGGAGCTTGGCCGGGACCTCCGGGTGCGGGCGCAGGGTGTTGAGCCGGTGCCAGAGCATGGACAGGACCAGCTGATTGAGCACCAGCGCCCTCCCACGAAGGGAGAGGCACCGGAGCAGTCCTGTCCATCTCCGCAGCCGCTCACCCACCCTGGCCTCCAAACCTTGCCAGTTTTCCGGCGGCGAAGGATGCGTGGCGGATAAATAGACGCCCAGATAGAGCAGCGGACCCGCGCTCCACCTGATGGCCTGAAGCGCGGGTGGGAGGGGGCCGGCCCGCCACCCGTCCCCGACCACCAGGCCAGAGCTCTTGACCCAGTTGACCCGGGCGGAGGAGGCTGCCGAGTAGACGGCTTGGCAAGCCTCCACCCGCGCCAGGTCGCCCGGGTCCCGGACCACGAGGAGCACGTCATCGGCGTACGCCGACAGGACCAGCCGCAGCTCCGGCTCCCGAAGCACCAACCCCGTCAACCTCCTACGGAGGAGACAGAGGAAGGGCTCGATCGCCAGAGCGTACAGCTGGCCCGACAGCGGACACCCCTGACGCACCCCCCGCCCGAAGCTGACCGGCTCGGTCAGGGTCCAGTTGAGCCTGACCAGACACTCCGCGAGGGCGTACAGCACCCGGAGAAAACCCACAAACCGGGGCCCGAAGCCGAAGGCCTGCAGGGTGCCCAGGAGATACCCGTGGTCCATCCTGTCGAACGCCTTCTCCTGGTCCAGGGACAGGAGGGCGAACGTCAAGCCATCCCTACGCCCGAGCTCCAAGAGATCCCGGACCAAATACAAGTTATCGAATATACTACGGCCCGGGACGGTGTAGGTCTGGTCGGGATGGATCACGTCCGCCAGCACGGACCGCAGTCGCAGCGAGATGGCTTTCGCTACGATCTTGTAGTCCGTGCTGAGGAGCGAGACGGGACGCCAATTCCGTAGGTCGCGGAGGTCCCCCTTCTTCGGCAGCAAGGCGAGCACCGCTCGCCTGCACGACAGAGGGAGGACCCCGCTCTCCAAGGACTCGGCCCAGACGGTGACGAGGTCCGGGCCGAGGACGTCCCAGAACACGCGGTAGAACTCCACGGTCAGCCCGTCCATGCCCGGGGTTTTATTGTTGGGCATGAGACGGAGGGCTTCCGAGAACTCGGCCAGAGTGAGAGGCAGCTCCAGCCGGTCTCGGTCGCCCGCGCTGACCGTCGGGAGCTCGGTCCAGAGCGCCCTGCAGGCGTCGGCTTCGGTCGGATCCGGGGAGAACAAACTGGCGTAGAAGGCCCTGGCCCTTCCGCGCATCTCCGCCGGGTCCGTGAGGGGGGTGCCGTCCTCCGCCAAGAGGCAGGTGACGTGCTTTTTAGCCCCCCTCCTTTTCTCCAGGGCATAGAAGAAACGGGAGCCGCGATCCATCTCCCGAAGGAGGTGGATGCGAGATCGAACAAAAGCGCCCCGGGCTCTGTGATCTTCCAGGGCCCGGAGCTCCTCCCGCTTCTCCCGGTACGCCTCGCGGAGGAGTGGATCCTCGGGGGCGGACGCCAGGCGCCCCTCCAGCTTCAACACCTCCCGTTCCAACTGCTCTATCGCCGCATCCCTCCGCCGGCTGGCGCCCCGGGAGTAGTCACGGCAGAAGAGCCGGGCGCGCACCTTCCCCACGTCCCACCAGCGCCGCACCGAGGGAAAGGCGGGCCGCTGCCCCCGCCAGGCCTGCCAGAACTCCCGGAAGGACGCCACGAAGCCCGCATCCTCCAGCAGGCTATTGTTGAAGTGCCAGTAGGCCGGCCCCAGCCTCTCTGCCGTCAGAGAGGCTTTCACGGCCACCAAATGGTGGTCCGTGAACGGGGCCGGCCGGACGCTGGAGGAGTGGGCTCGTGCCAGATGGAATCGCGAAAGGTAGATGCGATCCAACCGGGAGTGGCTCGACCGCTCGTTCCCCACCCGGACGTAAGTGAAGGTGGTACTGTCGTCCGGGTGGTGGTCCCGCCAGACGTCCACCAGGGAGTGATGTTCCACAATCTCCCTGAGGACGTCCGCCGCGGCCTGGCAGTTCGCGAGTCCTACACGGTCCCGGTCATCGAGGATGGTGTTAAAGTCCCCGCCCAGGACCAGGCACTCGCGAGGATCCAAAGTGCCGAGGAAGGTGGCCGCCTGCCGATAAAAGGTGACCTGGTCCGGGCCCGCGTTCGGGGCGTAGACGTTGACGAGGTTCAACGTCTGCCCCTCCACGCGGGCCCGGACGTGCAGCAGGCGGCCCGGGACAACCTCGGCGGTCCCCAGCACCTCGGGCCATAGGGCAGGGGAGAACAGGGTGACCACCCCGGCCGAGCGAGCGCTGAGGTGGCTAAAATACACCCCGTCCCCCCACTCCAGCCGCCAGCCAGCCTCGACGGCTGGAGTCGTGTGGGTCTCCTGCAGGAAAACCACCGAGTACCCCCCCTCCCGGAGGAAGGAGAGCACCCGGCCCCTGCGGAGACCCGCCCTACAGCCCCGGGCGTTCAGTGTCGCGATGGTGGCGTAAGTCATACTGAGGGCTGGGGTGGATCCTTGCGGGCAGGTGAGTCGGCGGCCCCCCGCGGGCCCGGCAGCAGACCGCTCCCCGACCCGAAGGTCAGGAGAGAGTCTCGAAACTTGCGGGCCCGGCGGAAGGCCGCGTCGTCCTGCCTATCGGCCCCTCTCCCCTGCTGCAACAGGGCTCTAGTGGCCTGAAGGATGGAGTGAAAGTCCCCCCAGCGCTGGAGGGCGAGCTGCACCTTTCCTCTTGCCCCGCGGTTGTCCGCGAGGAATTGGCGCAGCTCGCTCCTCAGCGCCGAGGGGGAACCGGGGTTTTCCTCCGTCCGGGCCCCCAGGTGGAGCTCACGGGCCACAGAGGCGGGCAGACAGGGGTCCGATCCCCGTCGCTGCACCGACACGGCTGGCGCCGAGCTGCCCGCCCCCGACCCCGGCAAGGGAGGAGGCGGCGGAGGGAACACGGCAGCCCCTAACAGATCGGGGACTGGGGATACAAAAACAACCCCCCGAGGGCCGCCCATAGCTAGCGGGAATGAGACGGCCCTCGCGGGGGTGGCACTAGCGGACATTTGGGGAGGTGGTAGGGGTGAATCGGGTGACACGGCCGGGGCCGGGATGGGAAAAGGGTGGGGGGACAGCAACGGAAGGGTGTTTTCCACGGTAGGGGTGGGGGGGAGGGTGGGCTCTAGGCTGGACGATGGGTCAGGGTTGGGGAAAGGGGCAGACATGGGGGTAGGAAAGGGATCGGGAACAGGGGAGGGTTCGGTACCGGAGATGGGTTCGTAAAGGGCAGAAGCGGGGGTGGGGGGAGGATCGGGACGTGGGGGGGTATCGGAATCCCAGGCAGGGTCTGGGAAGGGGTCCCCCGTGGCCATTCCACCAGGCTGCGGCGCTTCCCGGATGGGGACCTGGGGGTCGGGATCAGGAACTGGGGGGTCCGCGCCGACGCCGGGCTCAGATGGAAAAGCTAGTATTAGTGCCTCGGCGTCGGCCAGTATGGTATCTTGTGGTGGGCCCCCAACGGGAAGGGAGGATGACCGCCCCACCCCGGTTACTGGAGGGGGGGCACCCTCAGCCCCTGGACTCGGTCGCTCGGCGCCAGCTGTCGCCCCGGGGGGCTCGGCAGCATCCGTTCCGGCGCTCGAGTCGGCCGGGCCAGTGGGCAGTATCAGGGGTGCCCCGAGCGTGAGGATGGGGTCGACCACCTGGGACACGGGGTTGGGGAGAGGAGGGGGGCGGCGCCACGGAGTCGCCGCCCAGACCGAGGCCCGCTGGCGGAGGGTCGTCCTCCCCCTGGGTGAGCGGGGTCAGACCCAGGGCCTCGATCTCCTCAAAGATGGAGCTCAACTCCATCCCCTCGGCCCCGGAGCCTTCCCCTCCGGCCACCAAGGCACCAATTACCTCGGCGGGGACGGAAGGGGGGGCAATTGGAGCCTGGGCCGGGGGGGCTCCATCAGAGGCCTCCTCGTGGATAGGCTCCTCAGGGGGGACATGGTTGTCCCCCCTCGCTGCCACGGCTTCCTCGGCCGGCGCCTCCTGCTGACGCTCGCCGGGGGGGATTTTGACAGCGCTGGCCCCCCTCGGGATCTTTCGGGGGGCCTTCCCGCCCTCCGCATCGGAGGGGGGAGAGGAAGCCCGCGAACGGCGGGCTTTGCGCTTCCCCCGGACGAGCGTCCAGTCCTCCGAGGTGGAGGTGGAGGGCTGGTCAGCAGGGGCAAGGCTGGGGGGCACGTTTGATTTTCGGGGAGGGCGTTGTGGCACAGGAGGGAAGGAGGGGGATACCTCCACCTGGGGAGGGCCCTCTCCCTTGCCCGGCGGCAACCGCGCCACCCTCTCCTCCTCGGGCCCCGCAGGGACAGATTGAGTAGAGGCGGGGCCCGCCTGCCCGCTCGGGCACGTCGGAGGGGGCGCCTCCGGCTCCCGAGCAGGGCCGTCGGTTGGAGGAGGGGCGGCCGCGGAGGCCAGACTACCAGGGGGACTGGCGGTGGTGGGGCCACTGTCCTCACGGACCCCGGAGGTCCCGGACGCCTCCCCCGACCGGGCCAAGGGACAGTCCCTCCGGACGTGCCCCGTCGCCCGGCAGAGGAAGCACCGGGTCTCCCCCGAGGAGTAGTGGACTCGATAGAGAGCCCCCTGGTAGGGCACCATAAAGGACCCCTCGAGCGCCTCCCCGCCACGCGCCGCCGGCGGCAGTTGCAGCTGTACCTGCCGGCGGAAGGATAGGACGTGGCGGAGGGCGGGGTCCTTGCAGCCCAGCGGGAGAGGGCTGATGGTCGAGATGGGCTTCCCCAGAGTGGAGAGGGAAGGTAACAGGGCGGCATTAGGGAGGAAGGGCGGGACGGAGGTAAGGACCACCCGTACGCCCAGGTCCTCCAGAGGTTCGAGGGGCACGTGCACGCCCCCCACCGCCAGGCCCCTCTCCACCGCCTCCTGGGCGGCGGCCTCCGAGGCAAGGAAGAACACCGCCTTGCCGTACATCTTAGAGGCCGCCACCACGGCCGAGGCCCCCACCACCCTCGCCATCGCCCGCACGTAGGTTTCCATGTGGGGCGAGGCGGCGACCAGGAGGCAGCGGACGCCGTGCCTCCTGGTCATGGCGGGAAAGGGGCCCCGGCCGCCAGGGGTGGAGCTGGAGGCAGTAGTCGGGGCGGATGACCCGGCACGTGGGGGGGCGGCAGCGGCCACCTGGGCGTACGCTCTGGGGGCTGGAGGTGGAGCGCCCCCAGAGCCGGTGGGGGGAACAGCAGGGAGGGGGGGAGCTGCAGCCGGTGTCGGGGCTGCAGCGGGCGGGGCAGTTTTGGCCACGGAGGGGTCGGCTTTCCGGGCCGGGCCCTTGCCTTTCTTCCCTCCCCGATTTTTCTTGCCGGCCGAGGCAGAGGATCCACCCTTGTCAGGGGGGGCAGCAGCCGTGGCAGCAGCAGAGCTCGGGTCGGGGGTAGGGAGGTCGGCCGCAGCAGTTGCTTGGGCCGATGGCACTGATGGGACCGAGGGACCATCAGGGACGGGGGTCTCCTCCATCCTGGGGAGTGGGTGGAGGGAGGTGCAAATGGCAAACTGTGGGCGGGGGGGGCGGGGGTTAACCACTCCTCCCCACCAAACAGCAGGCAGGGGCGGAGGGCATCAATGGAAGGGGGGGGGGGTTGGAAGGAGGGGGGGGGGCACTGGGTCCAAGGAAGGGCAACCGTAAAAGGGAAGGGTTAGCAGCCACTCCTCCCTGCTGAGACTAGGGCAGAGGAGGAGGGCGCTATTGCAAGGGAGGGGGCACGCGAGGGAAAAGGGGGGGTACACAATTGGGGAGGAGGAGAGGGAGAGGGAAGGAGGGGGAGGGGGGGGAACCAACCACTCCCTCCCACTAACTGATTTCAGGGAGGGAGGGCTCTACCAGGAGTAGTAGACTGGAAACCTAAGAGGCCAGCAACCTGTCCTCCCTGCAAGGCTGGAAGCAGAGGAGGAGGGTGCTGGCAGGGCAGGCAATGAACAAGGTAATGGGTGCAGGGCGGGGGCCGGCTCCTCCGGCTGCACTGGGGTACAAGAAGGACTATGGGGCTGTTGAGCGGCAGGGGTGATGTGAAGGGAGGGTAACTAAAAAGGGGGGGAGGGAGGCACAAGCGCTCGGGCAGGGGGCAGAGCTCTGGGTGGGGCTACAGGACTTCTGGGGGGGTGGGGGAGGAGGGGCATCGGGTTAGCAGGGCAGGATAGGGCAGTAGGGGCTGGGAGACAGAGCACTAGCTGAATGTGGGCGGGGCAGGTGAAAACAAACTAAAGCTGAGCTGGTCAGCAAACTGAGGAGGGGAGAAGGGAACAGGACTGGCTAACAGAGTGGGGAGCAGGGCAAGGGAACCAAGGTAAGGGGGGGGGCTCCCAACCTAACACTGCTGAGGGAAGGGGGCCGGGGCCAAGTCCAAGGGAGGGGGGGGGGAAGCTCGCCCACAAGCGCTTGTGGGAGGCTCAGTCCTCGCCCACTGCCACAGCAAAGACAGTCCCAGGTGGCACAAACAGGGGGGGAACAGCCAGCCCCACCGAGGGGCGCTTCCTTGGTGGTGTAGGGGTTGGTGGAGGGGGTTGTGGGGCAGGTGGTATGGGGGGAGGGGGGGGCAGCTGGACTAGGGGGAGGGCTCTATGCCTCTCCCCCAGCCCCCCTCCTGGTGTCTCTGTCCACCACCACCCCAGGAGCAGGTAAAAAGCTCAGTTCTTGCAAACAAACCCCCTCCACAGTCCAACCGGCAGTCTTTGTCCTCCTTGGTGGGGTGCAGGTAGTCAGCAGCAGCAACAGCAGGCGGGGAGCAGCCAGGTGGGGCAGGCCTCCGGGTGGTGGGTGCTGGTGGGGTCCTCCTTCTCCGGAGCAGTGGAGGAGGGGAGAGGAAGGGCAGCCGGCAGGCCCCCCCTCTCCCCTCAGGCAGCAGCAGCAGCAGCAGCAAGTGGTGGTGAGAAGCAGCAGCAGCAGCGGTGGCTGGAGCAGTGTCCAGGGAAGCAGGCCTCAGCAGGCAGGAGGGCGGCTGGGTAGGTGGGGAGGGCTCTGGCTGGTGCAGGAGCAGGACAGGACCGGGGGGAGAAGGGGGAGAGCAGCTTCTGCACCCTGCTGCCTCTCCTCCTCCTCTTTCCCAGGAGTTGCAGTGGGGCAGGGGAATGGCACCCACAGAGCCCGAGTGCAGAGAGGCCTATTTGAAAGCATGGGATGCTGGGCGGGCGGAGCCCGCCCACCTTCTAAAAGCCCCTCCCCAACCTTATGGGAGGGACACTGGACCCATGTTCAATTGATTTCTTGGGACAAATAATGACTAAAGGATCAAGAAGTGCGGGCTAGAGGTTCAAAATAAGGGAGCCGGATGGGGACACCGAGCAGAGAACCCCGGACAGCGCCCACTGCTCCTCAAAGCTGTCGATGGAGCCAGTGGACGCCGCCCAGAGGAACTCTGCCCGGATTCGTGACACGAGGGAGGAGCGGAAATAGGCCCCACAGTCGCAGAGAACCCCCTCGTCTAGCATCCTCCTCCTGCTGTTGTAGATGGCAACTTTCGCCAAGGCCAGGAGGAGGTTGACGAGGAGGTCTCGCGACTTTGTGGGGCCACGGATTGGGTGTGCATAAATAAAAAGGTGAGGGGAAAAGTGCAGCCAGAACCTCAATAAGAGGTTCTGGAGGAGCCGGAATAGGGGCTGCAACCTGGCGCATTCAAGGTAGGCGTGCGCCAGGTTCTCTCTCACGCCGCAAAAGGGGCAGGTGTCTGGGATAGGGGTGAACCGCGCCAAGTACACGCCCGTGCTCACGGCTCCGTGGAGGAGCCGCCAACTGATGTCCCCGACGGGCCGCGGAATTAAGGTCGAATAAACGCTGGCCCATCGGGGTTCCCCACCCTCTATAGGTCTGAGGTAGTCCCGCCACTTTGTATCGGGGCGGGACACGAGGGTGGGGAAATGCAAAGCGTGGAGCACGAGCGTGTACAGCTGTTCCCTGGGCGCGGTCCGGAAACAGACCGGCTGCAGATTTTGCAGCCGGCTGGGGGTCCAAGGGTGGGGAGGCCGGGGGGGCCCGCGGGACAGGGGCCCAATAAAGAGGGACGGAGGCTTTGCAGGAGGGGAGGGGCGGAGCGTTCCCTCTCGCAGGGCCCTCTGTAGGAGATCGCGAGCGGGCTGCGACAAAGCCGCCTTCACCTCCTGGAGTAGGCGCAGGGGGGTTCGAAGGGTGGAGAGCCCCATGCGTTGAGCGAGCGCTCGGGGATCCACCCAGTCCCCCCTGTCGTAGTCCAGGAGGTCCCCGACCATGGTGGTTTCTGCCAGGATCAGCCTCCGGCGCACCGAGGGAGACTCCGCCACCTGCACGCACAAGGCTGGATTGTGGAGCAGGGGCTCCGCGAGGAGGTCTGCTCCCTCGGAGGCCACAACGGACCTGGTCGCCGAGAAGAGCTTCCAGGTCTGGAGGAGGTCCTGGTAGAATTCCGGCAGTTCTGAGAGGTCTCGCGGAAGACCCCTCGGGTGGATAAAAAAGAGCTGCCGGTCGTATCGGAGCCCTCGGAGGCGGCGGAGGAAGGCGTGGCCCAAAATGCTCCATGCCGGACTACCTGCACTGAAGAGGAGTCTCTGCAGGGCCTGGAGGCGGAAGGTCCGGACCTGGCTGCGCACGCAGACCAGGCCCTGGCCCCCCTCCTCCAGGGGGAGGGACAAGACCCCTGCAGAGACCCAGTGCAGTCCCGGCCAAAGGAACCCCAAAGCTGCCCTCTGGAGCTTGGCCGGGACCTCCGGGTGCGGGCGCAGGGTGTTGAGCCGGTGCCAGAGCATGGACAGGACCAGCTGATTGAGCACCAGCGCCCTCCCACGAAGGGAGAGGCACCGGAGCAGTCCTGTCCATCTCCGCAGCCGCTCACCCACCCTGGCCTCCAAACCTTGCCAGTTTTCCGGCGGAGAAGGATGCGTGGCGGATAAATAGACGCCCAGATAGAGCAGCGGACCCGCGCTCCACCTGATGGCCTGAAGCGCGGGTGGGAGGGAGCTGGCCCGCCACCCGTCCCCGACCACCAGGCCAGAGCTCTTGACCCAGTTGACCCGGGCGGAGGAGGCTGCCGAGTAGACGGCTTGGCAAGCCTCCACCCGCGCCAGGTCGCCCGGGTCCCGGACCACGAGGAGCACGTCATCGGCGTACGCCGACAGGACCAGCCGCAGCTCCGGCTCCCGAAGCACCAACCCCGTCAACCTCCTACGGAGGAGACAGAGGAAGGGCTCGATCGCCAGAGCGTACAGCTGGCCCGACAGCGGACACCCCTGACGCACCCCCCGCCCGAAGCTGACCGGCTCGGTCAGGGTCCAGTTGAGCCTGACCAGACACTCCGCGAGGGCGTACAGCACCCGGAGAAAACCCACAAACCGGGGCCCGAAGCCGAAGGCCTGCAGGGTGCCCAGGAGATACCCGTGGTCCATCCTGTCGAACGCCTTCTCCTGGTCCAGGGACAGGAGGGCGAACGACAAGCCATCCCTACGCCCGAGCTCCAAGAGATCCCGGACCAAATACAAGTTATCGAATATACTACGGCCCGGGACGGTGTAGGTCTGGTCGGGATGGATCACGTCCGCCAGCACGGACCGCAGTCGCAGCGAGATGGCTTTCGCTACGATCTTGTAGTCCGTGCTGAGGAGCGAGACGGGACGCCAATTCCGTAGGTCGCGGAGGTCCCCCTTCTTCGGCAGCAAGGCGAGCACCGCTCGCCTGCACGACAGAGGGAGGACCCCGCTCTCCAAGGACTCGGCCCAGACGGTGACGAGGTCCGGGCCGAGGACGTCCCAGAACACGCGGTAGAACTCCACGGTCAGCCCGTCCATGCCCGGGGTTTTATTGTTGGGCATGAGACGGAGGGCTTCCGAGAACTCGGCCAGAGTGAGAGGCAGCTCCAGCCGGTCTCGGTCGCCCGCGCTGACCGTCGGGAGCTCGGTCCAGAGCGCCCTGCAGGCGTCGGCTTCGGTCGGATCCGGGGAGAACAAACTGGCGTAGAAGGCCCTGGCCCTTCCGCGCATCTCCGCCGGGTCCGTGAGGGGGGTGCCGTCCTCCGCCAAGAGGCAGGTGACGTGCTTTTTAGCCCCCCTCCTTTTCTCCAGGGCATAGAAGAAACGGGAGCCGCGATCCATCTCCCGAAGGAGGTGGATGCGAGATCGAACAAAAGCGCCCCGGGCTCTGTGATCTTCCAGGGCCCGGAGCTCCTCCCGCTTCCCCCGGTACGCCTCGCGGAGGAGTGGATCCTCGGGGGCGGACGCCAGGCGCCCCTCCAGCTTCAACACCTCCCGTTCCAACTGCTCTATCGCCGCATCCTTCCGCCGGCTGGCGCCCCGGGAGTAGTCACGGCAGAAGAGCCGGGCGCGCACCTTCCCCACGTCCCACCAGCGCCGCGCCGAGGGAAAGGCGGGCCGCTGCCCCCGCCAGGCCTGCCAGAACTCCCGGAAGGACGCCACGAAGCCCGCATCCTCCAGCAGGCTATTGTTGAAGTGCCAGTAGGCCGGCCCCAGCCTCTCCGCCGTCAGAGAGGCTTTCACGGCCACCAAATGGTGGTCCGTGAATGGGGCCGGCCGGACGCTGGAGGAGTGGGCTCGTGCCAGATGGAATCGCGAAAGGTAGATGCGATCCAACCGGGAGTGGCTCGACCGCTCGTTCCCCACCCGGACGTAAGTGAAGGTGGTACTGTCGTCCGGGTGGTGGTCCCGCCAGACGTCCACCAGGGAGTGATGTTCCACAATCTCCCTGAGGACGTCCGCCGCGGCCTGGCAGTTCGCGAGTCCTACACGGTCCCGGTCATCGAGGATGGTGTTAAAGTCCCCGCCCAGGACCAGGCACTCGCGAGGATCCAAGGTGCCGAGGAAGGTGGCCGCCTGCCGATAAAAGGTGACCTGGTCCGGGCCCGCGTTCGGGGCGTAGACGTTGACGAGGTTCAACGTCTGCCCCTCCACGCGGGCCCGGACGTGCAGCAGGCGGCCCGGGACAACCTCGGCGGTCCCCAGCACCTCGGGCCGTAGGGCAGGGGAGAACAGGGTGACCACCCCGGCCGAGCGAGCGCTGAGGTGGCTAAAATACACCCCGTCCCCCCACTCCAGCCGCCAGCCAGCCTCGACGGCTGGAGTCGTGTGGGTCTCCTGCAGGAAAACCACCGAGTACCCCCCCTCCCGGAGGAAGGAGAGCACCCGGCTCCTGCGGAGACCCGCCCTACAGCCCCGGGCGTTCAGTGTCGCGATGGTGGCGTAAGTCATACTGAGGGCTGGGGTGGATCCTTGCGGGCAGGTGAGTCGGCGGCCCCCCGCGGGCCCGGCAGCAGACCGCTCCCCGACCCGAAGGTCAGGAGAGAGTCTCGAAACTTGCGGGCCCGGCGGAAGGCCGCGTCGTCCTGCCTATCGGCCCCTCTCCCCTGCTGCAACAAGGCTCTAGTGGCCTGAAGGATGGAGTGAAAGTCCCCCCAGCGCTGGAGGGCGAGCTGCACCTTTCCTCTTGCCCCGCGGTTGTCCGCGAGGAATTGGCGCAGCTCGCTCCTCAGCGCCGAGGGGGAACCGGGGTTTTCCTCCGTCCGGGCCCCCAGGTGGAGCTCACGGGCCACGGAGGCGGGCAGACAGGGGTCCGATCCCCGTCGCTGCGCCGACACGGCTGGCGCCGAGCTGCCCGCCCCCGACCCCGGCAAGGGAGGAGGCGGCGGAGGGAACACGGCAGCCCCTAACAGATCGGGGACTGGGGATACAAAAACAACCTCCCGAGGGCCGCCCATAGCTAGCGGGAATGAGACGGCCCTCGCGGGGGTGGCACTAGCGGACATTTGGGGAGGTGGTAGGGGTGAATCGGGTGACACGGCCGGGGCCGGGATGGGAAAAGGGTGGGGGGACAGCAACGGAAGGGTGTTTTCCACGGTAGGGGTGGGGGGGAGGGTGGGCTCTAGGCTGGATGATGGGTCAGGGTTGGGGAAAGGGGCAGACATGGGGGTAGGAGAGGGATCGGGAACAGGGGAGGGTTCGGTACCGGAGATAGGTTCGTAAAGGGCAGAAGCGGGGCTGGGGGGAGGATCGGGACGTGGGGGGGCATCGGAATCCCAGGCAGGGTCTGGGAAGGGGTCCCCCGTGGCCATTCCACCAGGCTGCGGCGCTTCCCGGATGGGGACCTGGGGGTCGGGATCAGGAACTGGGGGGTCCGCGCCGACGCCGGGCTCAGATGGAAAAGCTAGTATTAGTGCCTCGGCGTCGGCCAGTATGGTATCTTGTGGTGGGCCCCCAACGGGAAGGGAGGATGACCGCCCCACCCCGGTTACTGGAGGGGGGGCACCCTCAGCCCCTGGACTCGGTCGCTCGGCGCCAGCTGTCGCCCCGGGGGGCTCGGCAGCATCCGTTCCGGCGCTCGAGTCGGCTGGGCCAGTGGGCAGTATCAGGGGTGCCCCGAGCGTGAGGATGGGGTCGGCCACCTGGGACACGGGGTTGGGGAGAGGAGGGGGCGGCGCCACGGAGTCGCCGCCCAGACCGAGGCCCGCTGGCGGAGGGTCGTCCTCCCCCTGGGTAAGCGGGGTCAGACCCAGGGCCTCGATCTCCTCAAAGATGGAGCTCAACTCCATCCCCTCGGCCCCGGAGCCTTCCCCTCCGGCCACCAAGGCACCAATTACCTCGGCGGGGACGGAAGGGGGGGCAATTGGAGCCTGGGCCGGGGGGGCTCCATCAGAGGCCTCCTCGTGGATAGGCTCCTCAGGGGGGACATGGTTGTCCCCCCTCGCTGCCACGGCTTCCTCGGCCGGCGCCTCCTGCTGACGCTCGCCGGGGGGGATTTTGACAGCGCTGGCCCCCCTCGGGATCTTTCGGGGGGCCTTCCCGCCCTCCGCATCGGAGGGGGGAGAGGAAGCCCGCGAACGGCGGGCTTTGCGCTTCCCCCGGACAAGCGTCCAGTCCTCCGAGGTGGAGGTGGAGGGCTGGTCAGCAGGGGCAAGGCTGGGGGGCACGTTTGATTTTCGGGGAGGGCGTTGTGGCAACGGAGGGAAGGAGGGGGATACCTCCACCTGGGGAGGGCCCTCTCCCTTGCCCGGCGGCAACCGCGCCACCCTCTCCTCCTCGGGCCCCGCAGGGACAGATTGAGTAGAGGCGGGGCCCGCCTGCCCGCTCGGGCACGTCGGAGGGGGCGCCTCCGGCTCCCGAGCAGGGCCGTCGGTTGGAGGAGGGGCGGCCGCGGAGGCCAGACTACCAGGGGGGCTGGCGGTGGTGGGGCCAGTGTCCTCACGGACCCCGGAGGTCCCGGACGCCTCCCCCGACCGGGCCAAGGGACAGTCCCTCCGGACGTGCCCCGTCGCCCGGCAGAGGAAGCACCGGGTCTCCCCCGAGGAGTAGTGGACTCGATAGAGAGCCCCCTGGTAGGGCACCATAAAGGACCCCTCGAGCGCCTCCCCGCCACGCGCCGCCGGCGGCAGTTGCAGCTGTACCTGCCGGCGGAAGGATAGGACGTGGCGGAGGGCGGGGTCCTTGCAGCCCAGCGGGAGAGGGCTGATGGTCGAGATGGGCTTCCCCAGAGTGGAGAGGGAAGGTAACAGGGCGGCATTAGGGAGGAAGGGCGGGACGGATGTAAGGACCACCCGTACGCCCAGGTCCTCCAGAGGTTCGAGGGGCACGTGCACGCCCCCCACCGCCAGGCCCCTCTCCACCGCCTCCTGGGCGGCGGCCTCCGAGGCAAGGAAGAACACCGCCTTGCCGTACATCTTAGAGGCCGCCACCACGGCCGAGGCCCCCACCACCCTCGCCATCGCCCGCACGTAGGTTTCCATGTGGGGCGAGGCGGCGACCAGGAGGCAGCGGACGCCGTGCCTCCTGGTCATGGCGGGAAAGGGGCCCCGGCCGCCAGGGATGGAGCTGGAGGTGGCAGTCGGGGCGGATGACCCGGCACGTGGGGGGGCGGCAGCGGCCACCTGGGCGTACGCTCTGGGGGCTGGAGGTGGATCGCCCCCAGAGCCGGTGGGGGGAGCAGCAGGGAGGGGGGGAGCTGCAGCCGGTGTCGGGGCTGCAGCAGGCGGGGCGGTTTTGGCCACGGAGGGGTCTGCTTTCCGGGCCGGGCCCTTGCCTTTCTTCCCTCCCCGATTTTTCTTGCCGGCCGAGGCAGAGGATCCACCCTTGTCAGGGGGGGCAGCAGCCGTGGCAGCAGCAGAGCTCGGGTCGGGGGTAGGGAGGTCGGCCGCAGCAGTTGCTTGGGCCGATGGCACTGATGGGACCGAGGGACCATCAGGGACGGGGGTTTCCTCCATCCTGGAGAGCGGGTGGAGGGAGGTGCAAATAGCAAACTGTGGGCGGGGGGGGCAGGGGTTAACCACTCCTCCCCACCAAACAGCAGGCAGGGGCAGAGGGCATCAATGGAAGGAGGGGGGGGCTGGAAGAGGGGCGAGGGCACTGGGTCCGAGGAAGGGCAACCGTAAGAGGGAAGGGTTAGCAGCCACTCCTCCCTGCTGAGACTAGGGCAGAGGAGGAGGGCGCTATTGCACGGGAGGGGGCACGCGAGGGAAAAAGGGGGGGGTACACAATTGGGGAGGGGGAGGGGGAGAGGGAGAGGGAAGGAGGGGGAGGGGGGGAACCAACCACTCCCTCCCACTAACTGATTTCAGGGAGGGAGGGCTCTACCAGGGGCAGTAGACTGGAAGCCTAAGAGGCCAGCGACCTGTCCTCTCTGCAAGGCTGGAAGCAGAGGAGGAGGGTGCTGGCAGGGCAGGCAATGAACAAGGTAGTGGGTGCAGGGCGGGGGCCGGCTCCTCCGGCTGCACTGGGGTACAGGAAGGACTATGGGCTGTTGAGGGGCAGGGGTGATGTGAAGGAGGGGTAACTAAAAAGGGGGAGGGGCGCAAGCGCTCGGGCAGGGGGCAGAGCTCTGGGTGGGGCTACAGGACTTGGGGGGGGGGGGTGGGGGAGGAGGGGCATTGGGTTAGCAGGGCAGGATAGGGCAGTAGGGACTGGGAGACAGAGCACTAGCTGAATGTGGGCGGGGCAGGTGAAAACAAACTGAAGCTGAGCTAGTCAGCAAACTGAGGAGGGGAGGAGGGAACAGAACTGGCTAACAGAGTGGGGAGCAGGGCAAGGAACCCAAAGGTAAGGGGGGGCCCCCCAACCTGACACTGCTGAGGGAAGGTGGCCAAGTCCAAGGGAGGGGGGGGAAGCTCGCCCACAAGCGCTTGTGGGAGGCTCAGTCCTCGCCCACTGCCGCAGCAAAGACAGTCCCAGGTGGCACAAACAGGGGGGGAACAGCCAGCCCCACCGAGGGGCGCTTCCTTGGTGGTGTAGGGGTTGGTGGAGGGGGTTGTGGGGCAGGTGGTATGGGGGGGGGGCAGCTGGACTAGGGGGAGGGCTCTATGCCTCTCCCCCAGCCCCCCTCCTGGTGTCTCTGTCCACCACCACCCCAGGAGCAGATAAAAAGCTCAGTTCTTGCAAACAAACCCCCTCCACAGTCCAACCGGCAGTCCTTGTCCTCCTCGGTGGGGTGCAGGTAGTCAGCAGCAGCAACAGCAGGCGGGGAGCAGCCAGGTGGGGCAGGCCTCCGGGTGGTGGGTGCTGGTGGGGTCCTCCTTCTCCGGAGCAGTGGAGGAGGGGAGAGGAAGGGCAGCCGGCAGGCCCCCCCTCTCCCCTCAGGCAGCAGCAGCAGCAGCAGCAGCAAGTGGTGGTGAGAAGCAGCAGCAGCAGCGGTGGCTGGAGCAGTGTCCAGGGAAGCAGGCCTCAGCAGGCAGGAGGGCGGCTGGGTAGGTGGGGAGGGCTCTGGCTGGTGCAGGAGCAGGACAGGACCGGGGGGAGAAGGGGGAGAGCAGCTTCTGCACCCTGCTGCCTCTCCTCCTCCTCTTTCCCAGGAGTTGCAGTGGGGCAGGGGAATGGCACCCACAGAGCCCGAGTGCGGAGAGGCCTATTTGAAATCATGGGATGGTGGGCGGGCGAAGCCCGCCCACCTTCTAAAAGCCCCTCCCCAACCTTATGGGAGGGACACTGGACCCATGTTCAATTGATTTCTTGGGACAAATAATGACTAAAGGATCAAGAAGTGCGGGCTAGAGGTTCAAAATAAGGGAGCCGGATGGGGACACCGAGCAGAGAACCCCGGACAGCGCCCACTGCTCCTCAAAGCTGTCGATGGAGCCAGTGGACGCCGCCCAGAGGAACTCTGCCCGGATTCGTGACACGAGGGAGGAGCGGAAATAGGCCCCACAGTCGCAGAGAACCCCCTCGTCTAGCATCCTCCTCCTGCTGTTGTAGATGGCAACTTTCGCCAAGGCCAGGAGGAGGTTGACGAGGAGGTCTCGCGACTTTGTGGGGCCACGGATTGGGTGTGCATAAATAAAAAGGTGAGGGGAAAAGTGCAGCCAGAACCTCAATAAGAGGTTCTGGAGGAGCCGGAATAGGGGCTGCAACCTGGCGCATTCAAGGTAGGCGTGCGCCAGGTTCTCCCTCACGCCGCAAAAGGGGCAGGTGTCTGGGATAGGGGTGAACCGCGCCAAGTACACGCCCGTGCTCACGGCTCCGTGGAGGAGCCGCCAACTGATGTCCCCGACGGGCCGCGGAATTAAGGTCGAATAAACGCTGGCCCATCGGGGTTCCCCACCCTCTATGGGTCTGAGGTAGTCCCGCCACTTTGTATCGGGGCGGGACACGAGGGTGGGGAAATGCAAAGCGTGGAGCACGAGCGTGTACAGCTGTTCCCTGGGCGCGGTCCGGAAACAGACCGGCTGCAGATTTTGCAGCCGGCTGGGGGTCCAAGGGTGGGGAGGCCGGGGGGGCCCGCGGGACAGGGGCCCAATAAAGAGGGACGGAGGCTTTGCAGGAGGGGAGGGGCGGAGCGTTCCCTCTCGCAGGGCTCTCTGTAGGAGATCGCGAGCGGGCTGCGACAAAGCCGCCTTCACCTCCTGGAGTAGGCGCAGGGGGGTTCGAAGGGTGGAGAGCCCCATGCGTTGAGCGAGCGCTCGGGGATCCACCCAGTCCTCCCTGTCGTAGTCCAGGAGGTCCCCGACCATGGTGGTTTCTGCCAGGATCAGCCTCCGGCGCACCGAAGGAGACTCCGCCACCTGCACGCACAAGGCTGGATTGTGGAGCAGGGGCTCCGCGAGGAGGTCTGCTCCCTCGGAGGCCACAACGGACCTGGTCGCCGAGAAGAGCTTCCAGGTCTGGAGGAGGTCCTGGTAGAATTCCGGCAGTTCTGAGAGGTCTCGCGGAAGACCCCTCGGGTGGATAAAAAAGAGCTGCCGGTCGTATCGGAGCCCTCGGAGGCGGCGGAGGAAGGCGTGCCCCAAAATGCTCCATGCCGGACTACCTGCACTAAAGAGGAGTCTCTGCAGGGCCTGGAGGCGGAAGGTCCGGACCTGGCTGCGCACGCAGACCAGGCCCTGGCCCCCTTCCTCCAGGGGGAGGGACAAGACCCCTGCAGAGACCCAGTGCAGTCCCGGCCAAAGGAACCCCAAAGCTGCCCTCTGGAGCTTGGCCGGGACCTCCGGGTGCGGGCGCAGGGTGTTGAGCCGGTGCCAGAGCATGGACAGGACCAGCTGATTGAGCACCAGCGCCCTCCCACGAAGGGAGAGGCACCGGAGCAGTCCTGTCCATCTCCGCAGCCGCTCACCCACCCTGGCCTCCAAACCTTGCCAGTTTTCCGGCGGCGAAGGATGCGTGGCGGATAAATAGACGCCCAGATAGAGCAGCGGACCCGCGCTCCACCTGATGGCCTGAAGCGCGGGTGGGAGGGAGCCGGCCCGCCACCCGTCCCCGACCACCAGGCCAGAGCTCTTGACCCAGTTGACCCGGGCGGAGGAGGCTGCCGAGTAGACGGCTTGGCAAGCCTCCACCCGCGCCAGGTCGCCCGGGTCCCGGACCACGAGGAGCACGTCATCGGCGTACGCCGACAGGACCAGCCGCAGCTCCGGCTCCCGAAGCACCAACCCCGTCAACCTCCTACGGAGGAGACAGAGGAAGGGCTCGATCGCCAGAGCGTACAGCTGGCCCGACAGCGGACACCCCTGACGCACCCCCCGCCCGAAGCTGACCGGCTCGGTCAGGGTCCAGTTGAGCCTGACCAGACACTCCGCGAGGGCGTACAGCACCCGGAGAAAACCCACAAACCGGGGCCCGAAGCCGAAGGCCTGCAGGGTGCCCAGGAGATACCCGTGGTCCATCCTGTCGAACGCCTTCTCCTGGTCCAGGGACAGGAGGGCGAACGACAAGCCATCCCTACGCCCGAGCTCCAAGAGATCCCGGACCAAATACAAGTTATCGAATATACTACGGCCCGGGACGGTGTAGGTCTGGTCGGGATGGATCACGTCCGCCAGCACGGACCGCAGTCGCAGCGAGATGGCTTTCGCTACGATCTTGTAGTCCGCGCTGAGGAGCGAGACGGGACGCCAATTCCGTAGGTCGCGGAGGTCCCCCTTCTTCGGCAGCAAGGCGAGCACCGCTCGCCTGCACGACAGAGGGAGGACCCCGCTCTCCAAGGACTCGGCCCAGACGGTGACGAGGTCCGGGCCGAGGACGTCCCAGAACACGCGGTAGAACTCCACGGTCAGCCCGTCCATGCCCGGGGTTTTATTGTTGGGCATGAGACGGAGGGCTTCCGAGAACTCGGCCAGAGTGAGAGGCAGCTCCAGCCGGTCTCGGTCGCCCGCGCTGACCGTCGGGAGCTCGGTCCAGAGCGCCCTGCAGGCGTCGGCTTCGGTCGGATCCGGGGAGAACAAACTGGCGTAGAAGGCCCTGGCCCTTCCGCGCATCTCCGCCGGGTCCGTGAGGGGGGTGCCGTCCTCCGCCAAGAGGCAGGTGACGTGCTTTTTAGCCCCCCTCCTTTTCTCCAGGGCATAGAAGAAACGGGAGCCGCGATCCATCTCCCGAAGGAGGTGGATGCGAGATCGAACAAAAGCGCCCCGGGCTCTGTGATCTTCCAGGGCCCGGAGCTCCTCCCGCTTCCCCCGGTACGCCTCGCGGAGGAGTGGATCCTCGGGGGCGGACGCCAGGCGCCCCTCCAGCTTCAACACCTCCCGTTCCAACTGCTCTATCGCCGCATCCCTCCGCCGGCTGGCGCCCCGGGAGTAGTCACGGCAGAAGAGCCGGGCGCGCACCTTCCCCACGTCCCACCAGCGCCGCGCCGAGGGAAAGGCGGGCCGCTGCCCCCGCCAGGCCTGCCAGAACTCCCGGAAGGACGCCACGAAGCCCGCATCCTCCAGCAGGCTATTGTTGAAGTGCCAGTAGGCCGGCCCCAGCCTCTCCGCCGTCAGAGAGGCTTTCACGGCCACCAAATGGTGGTCCGTGAACGGGGCCGGCCGGACGCTGGAGGAGTGGGCTCGTGCCAGATGGAATCGCGAAAGGTAGATGCGATCCAACCGGGAGTGGCTCGACCGCTCGTTCCCCACCCGGACGTAAGTGAAGGTGGTACTGTCGTCCGGGTGGTGGTCCCGCCAGACGTCCACCAGGGAGTGATGTTCCACGATCTCCCTGAGGACGTCCGCCGCGGCCTGGCAGTTCGCGAGTCCTACACGGTCCCGGTCATCGAGGATGGTGTTAAAGTCCCCGCCCAGGACCAGGCACTCGCGAGGATCCAAAGTGCCGAGGAAGGTGGCCGCCTGCTGATAAAAGGTGACCTGGTCCGGGCCCGCGTTCGGGGCGTAGACGTTGACGAGGTTCAACGTCTGCCCCTCCACGCGGGCCCGGACGTGCAGCAGGCGGCCCGGGACAACCTCGGCGGTCCCCAGCACCTCGGGCCGTAGGGCAGGGGAGAACAGGGTGACCACCCCGGCCGAGCGAGCGCTGAGGTGGCTAAAATACACCCCGTCCCCCCACTCCAGCCGCCAGCCAGCCTCGACGGCTGGAGTCGTGTGGGTCTCCTGCAGGAAAACCACCGAGTACCCCCCCTCCCGGAGGAAGGAGAGCACCCGGCTCCTGCGGAGACCCGCCCTACAGCCCCGGGCGTTCAGTGTCGCGATGGTGGCGTAAGTCATACTGAGGGCTGGGGTGGATCCTTGCGGGCAGGTGAGTCGGCGGCCCCCCGCGGGCCCGGCAGCAGACCGCTCCCCGACCCGAAGGTCAGGAGAGAGTCTCGAAACTTGCGGGCCCGGCGGAAGGCCGCGTCGTCCTGCCTATCGGCCCCTCTCCCCTGCTGCAACAAGGCTCTAGTGGCCTGAAGGATGGAGTGAAAGTCCCCCCAGCGCTGGAGGGCGAGCTGCACCTTTCCTCTTGCCCCGCGGTTGTCCGCGAGGAATTGGCGCAGCTCGCTCCTCAGCGCCGAGGGGGAACCGGGGTTTTCCTCCGTCCGGGCCCCCAGGTGGAGCTCACGGGCCGCGGAGGCGGGCAGACAGGGGTCCGATCCCCGCTGCTGCGCCGACACGGCTGGCGCCGAGCTGCCCGCCCCCGACCCCGGCAAGGGAGGAGGCGGCGGAGGGAACACGGCAGCCCCTAACAGATCGGGGACTGGGGATACAAAAACAACCCCCCGAGGGCCGCCCATAGCTAGCGGGAATGAGACGGCCCTCGCGGGGGTGGCACTAGCGGACATTTGGGGAGGTGGTAGGGATGAATCGGGTGACACGACTGGGACCGGGATGGGAAAAGGGTGGGGGGACAGCAACGGAAGGGTGTTTTCCACGGTAGGGGTGGGGGGGAGGGTGGGCTCTAGGCTGGACGATGGGTCAGGGTTGGGGGAAGGGGCAGACATAGGGGTAGGAGAGGGATCGGGAACAGGGGAGGGTTCGGTACTGGAGATGGGTTCGTAAAGGGCAGGAACAGAGGTGGGGGGAGGATCGGGACGTGGGGGGGCATCGGAATCCCAGGCAGGGTCTGGGAAGGGGTCCCCCGTGGCCGTTCCACCAGACTGCGGTGTCTCTCGAATGGGGACCTGGGGGTCAGGATCAGGAACAGGAACGGGGGGGTCCGCGCCGACGCCGGGCTCAGATGGAAAAGCTAGTATTAGTGCCTCGGCGTCGGCCAGTATGGTATCTTGTGGTGGGCCCCCAACGGGAAGGGAGGATGACCGCCCCACCCCGGTTACTGGAGGGGGGGCACCCTCAGCCCCTGGACTCGGTCGCTCGGCGCCAGCTGTCGCCCCGGGGGGCTCGGCAGCATCCGTTCCGGCGCTCGAGTCGGCCGGGCCAGTGGGCAGTATCAGGGGTGCCCCGAGCGTGAGGATGGGGTCGGCCACCTGGGACACGGGGTTGGGGAGAGGAGGGGGCGGCGCCACGGAGTCGCCGCCCAGACCGAGGCCCGCTGGCGGAGGGTCGTCCTCCCCCTGGGTGAGCGGGGTCAGACCCAGGGCCTCGATCTCCTCAAAGATGGAGCTCAACTCCATCCCCTCGGCCCCGGAGCCTTCCCCTCCGGCCGCCAAGGCACCAATTACCTCGGCGGGGACGGAGGGGGCCTCGGTTGAACCCAGGGCCGGGGGGGCTCCATCAGAGGCCTCCTCGTGGATAGGCTCCTCAGGGGGGACATGGTTGTCCCCCCTCGCTGCCACGGCTTCCTCGGCCGGCGCCTCCTGCTGACGCTCGCCGGGGGGGATTTTGACAGCGCTGGCCCCCCTCGGGATCTTTCGGGGGGCCTTCCCGCCCTCCACATCGGAGGGGGGAGAGGAAGCCCGCGAACGGCGGGCTTTGCGCTTCCCCCGGACGAGCGTCCAGTCCTCCGAGGTGGAGGTGGAGGGCTGGTCAGCAGGGGCAAGGCTGGGGGGCACGTTTGATTTTCGGGGAGGGCGTTGTGGCAAAGGAGGGAAGGAGGGGGATACCTCCACCTGGGGAGGGCCCTCTCCCTTGCCCGGCGGCAACCGCGCCACCCTCTCCTCCTCGGGCCCCGCAGGGACAGATTGAGTAGAGGCGGGGCCCGCCTGCCCGCTCGGGCACGTCGGAGGGGGCGCCTCCGGCTCCCGAGCAGGGCCGTCGGTTGGAGGAGGGGCGGCCGCGGAGGCCAGACTACCAGGGGGACTGGCGGTGGTGGGGCCACTGTCCTCACGGACCCCGGAGGTCCCGGACGCCTCCCCCGACCGGGCCAAGGGACAGTCCCTCCGGACGTGCCCCATCGCCCGGCAGAGGAAGCACCGGGTCTCCCCCGAGGAGTAGTGGACTCGGTAGAGAGCCCCCTGGTAGGGCACCATAAAGGACCCCTCGAGCGCCTCCCCGCCACGCGCCGCCGGCGGCAGCTGCAGCTGTACCTGCCGGCGGAAGGATAAGACGTGGCGGAGGGCGGGGTCCTTACAGCCCAGCGGGAGAGGGCTGATGGTCGAGATGGGCTTCCCCAGAGTGGAGAGGGAAGGTAACAGAGCGGCATTAGGGAGGAAGGGCGGGACGGAGGTAAGGACCACCCGTACGCCCAGGTCCTCCAGAGGTTCGAGGGGCACGTGCACGCCCCCCACCGCCAGGCCCCTCTCCACCGCCTCCTGGGCGGCGGCCTCCGAGGCAAGGAAGAACACCGCCTTGCCGTACATCTTAGAGGCCGCCACCACGGCCGAGGCCCCCACCACCCTCGCCATCGCCCGCACGTAGGTTTCCATGTGGGGCGAGGCGGCGACCAGGAGGCAGCGGACGCCGTGCCTCCTGGTCATGGCGGAAAAGGGGCCCCGGCCGCCAGGGATGGAGCTGGAGGCGGCAGTCGGGGCGGATGACCCGGCGCGTGGGGGGGCGGCAGCGGCCACCTGGGCGTACGCTCTGGGGGCTGTAGGTGGATCGCCCCCAGGGCCGGTGGGGGGAACAGCAGGGAGGGGGGGAGCTGCAGCCGGTGTCGGGGCTGCAGCGGGCGGGGCAGTTTTGGCCACGGAGGGGTCGGCTTTCCGGGCCGGGCCCTTGCCTTTCTTCCCTCCCCGATTTTTCTTGCTGGCCGAGGCAGAGGATCCACCCTTGTCAGGGGGGGCAGCAGCCGTGGCAGCAGCAGAGCTCGGGTCGGGGGTAGGGAGGTCGGCCGCAGCAGTTGCTTGGGCCGATGGCACTGATGGGACCGAGGGACCATCAGGGACGGGGGTCTCCTCCATCCTGGGGAGTGGGTGGAGGGAGGTGCAAATGGCAAACTGTGGGCGGGGGGGGCGGGGGTTAACCACTCCTCCCCACCAAACAGCAGGCAGGGGCGGAGGGCATCAATGGAAGGGGGGGGGGTTGGAAGGAGGGGGGGCACTGGGTCCAAGGAAGGGCAACCGTAAAAGGGAAGGGTTAGCAGCCACTCCTCCCTGCTGAGACTAGGGCAGAGGAGGAGGGCGCTATTGCAAGGGAAGGGGCACGCGAGGGAAAAAGGGGGGGGTACACAATTGGGGAGGAGGAGAGGGAGAGGGAAGGAGGGGGAGGGGGGGAACCAACCACTCCCTCCCACTAACTGATTTCAGGGAGGGAGGGCTCTACCAGGAGTAGTAGACTGGAAACCTAAGAGGCCAGCAACCTGTCCTCCCTGCAAGGCTGGAAGCAGAGGAGGAGGGTGCTGGCAGGGCAGGCAATGAACAAGGTAATGGGTGCAGGGCGGGGGCCGGCTCCTCCGGCTGCACTGGGGTACAAGAAGGACTATGGGGCTGTTGAGCGGCAGGGGTGATGTGAAGGGAGGGTAACTAAAAAGGGGGGGAGGGAGGCACAAGCGCTCGGGCAGGGGGCAGAGCTCTGGGTGGGGCTACAGGACTTCTGGGGGGGTGGGGGAGGAGGGGCATCGGGTTAGCAGGGCAGGATAGGGCAGTAGGGACTGGGAGACAGAGCACTAGCTGAATGTGGGCGGGGCAGGTGAAAACAAACTGAAGCTGAGCTGGTCAGCAAACTGAGGAGGGGAGAAGGGAACAGAACTGGCTAACAGAGTGGGGAACAGGGCAAGGGAACCAAGGTAAGGGGGGGGGGGCTCCCAACCTGACACTGCTGAGGGAAGGGGGCCAAGTCCAAGGGAGGGGGGGGGGGAAGCTCGCCCACAAGCGCTTGTGGGAGGTTCAGTCCTCGCCCACTGCCGCAGCAAAGACAGTCCCAGGTGGCACAAACAGGGGGGAGCAGCCAGCCCTACCGAGGGGCGCTTCCTTGGTGGTGCAGGGGTTGGTGGAGGGGGTTGTGGGGCAGGTGGTATGGGGGGAGGGGGGGGCAGCTGGACTAGGGGGAGGGCTCTATGCCTCTCCCCCAGCCCCCCTCCTGGTGTCTCTGTCCACCACCACCCCAGGAGCAGGTAAAAAGCTCAGTTCTTGCAAACAAACCCCCTCCACAGTCCAACCGGCAGTCTTTGTCCTCCTCGGTGGGGTGCAGGTAGTCAGCAGCAGCAACAGCAGGCGGGGAGCAGCCAGGTGGGGCAGGTCTCCGGGTGGTGGGTGCTGGTGGGGTCCTCCTTCTCCGGAGCAGTGGAGGAGGGGAGAGGAAGGGCAGCCGGCAGGCCCCCCCTCTCCCCTCAGGCAGCAGCAGCAGCAGCAAGTGGTGGTGAGAAGCAGCAGCAGCAGCGGTGGCTGGAGCAGTGTCCAGGGAAGCAGACCTCAGCAGGCAGGAGGGCGGCTGGGTAGGTGGGGAGGGCTCTGGCTGGTGCAGGAGCAGGAGCGGGAGCGGGGGGAGAAGGGGGAGAGCAGCTTCTGCACCCTGCTGCCTCTCCTCCTCCTCCTCTTTCCCAGGAGTTGCAGTGGGGCAGGGGAATGGCACCCACAGAACCCGAGTGCAGAGAGGCCTATTTGAAATCATGGGATGGTGGGCGGGCGAAGCCCGCCCACCTTCTAAAAGCCCCTCCCCAACCTTATGGGAGGGACACTGGACCCATGTTCAATTGATTTCTTGGGACAAATAATGACTAAAGGATCAAGAAGTGCGGGCTAGAGGTTCAAAATAAGGGAGCCGGATGGGGACACCGAGCAGAGAACCCCGGACAGCGCCCACTGCTCCTCAAAGCTGTCGATGGAGCCAGTGGACGCCGCCCAGAGGAACTCTGCCCGGATTCGTGACACGAGGGAGGAGCGGAAATAGGCCCCACAGTCGCAGAGAACCCCCTCGTCTAGCATCCTCCTCCTGCTGTTGTAGATGGCAACTTTCGCCAAGGCCAGGAGGAGGTTGACGAGGAGGTCTCGCGACTTTGTGGGGCCACGGATTGGGTGTGCATAAATAAAAAGGTGAGGGGAAAAGTGCAGCCAGAACCTCAATAAGAGGTTCTGGAGGAGCCGGAATAGGGGCTGCAACCTGGCGCATTCGAGGTAGGCGTGCGCCAGGTTCTCCCTCACGCCACAAAAGGGGCAGGTGTCTGGGATAGGGGTGAACCGCGCCAAGTACACGCCCGTGCTCACGGCTCCGTGGAGGAGCCGCCAACTGATGTCCCCGACGGGCCGCGGAATTAAGGTCGAATAAACGCTGGCCCATCGGGGTTCCCCACCCTCTATGGGTCTGAGGTAGTCCCGCCACTTTGTATCGGGGCGGGACACGAGGGTGGGGAAATGCAAAGCGTGGAGCACGAGCGTGTACAGCTGTTCCCTGGGCGCGGTCCGGAAACAGACCGGCTGCAGATTTTGCAGCCGGCTGGGGGTCCAAGGGTGGGGAGGCCGGGGGGGCCCGCGGGACAGGGGCCCAATAAAGAGGGACGGAGGCTTTGCAGGAGGGGAGGGGCGGAGCGTTCCCTCTCGCAGGGCTCTCTGTAGGAGATCGCGAGCGGGCTGCGACAAAGCCGCCTTCACCTCCTGGAGTAGGCGCAGAGGGGTTCGGGGGGTGGAGAGCCCCATGCGTTGAGCGAGCGCTCGGGGATCCACCCAGTCCTCCCTGTCGTAGTCCAGGAGGTCCCCGACCATGGTGGTTTCTGCCAGGATCAGCCTCCGGCGCACCGAGGGAGACTCCGCCACCTGCACGCACAAGGCTGGATTGTGGAGCAGGGGCTCCGCGAGGAGGTCTGCTCCCTCGGAGGCCACAACGGACCTGGTCGCCGAGAAGAGCTTCCAGGTCTGGAGGAGGTCCTGGTAGAATTCCGGCAGTTCTGAGAGGTCTCGCGGAAGACCCCTCGGGTGGATAAAAAAGAGCTGCCGGTCGTATCGGAGCCCTCGGAGGCGGCGGAGGAAGGCGTGCCCCAAAATGCTCCATGCCGGACTACCTGCACTAAAGAGGAGTCTCTGCAGGGCCTGGAGGCGGAAGGTCCGGACCTGGCTGCGCACGCAGACCAGGCCCTGGCCCCCCTCCTCCAGGGGGAGGGACAAGACCCCTGCAGAGACCCAGTGCAGTCCCGGCCAAAGGAACCCCAAAGCTGCCCTCTGGAGCTTGGCCGGGACCTCCGGGTGCGGGCGCAGGGTGTTGAGCCGGTGCCAGAGCATGGACAGGACCAGCTGATTGAGCACCAGCGCCCTCCCACGAAGGGAGAGGCACCGGAGCAGTCCCGTCCATCTCCGCAGCCGCTCACCCACCCTGGCCTCCAAACCTTGCCAGTTTTCCGGCGGAGAAGGATGCGTGGCGGATAAATAGACGCCCAGATAGAGCAGCGGACCCGCGCTCCACCTGATGGCCTGAAGCGCGGGTGGGAGGGGGCCGGCCCGCCACCCGTCCCCGACCACCAGGCCAGAGCTCTTGACCCAGTTGACCCGGGCGGAGGAGGCCGCCGAGTAGACGGCTTGGCAAGCCTCCACCCGCGCCAGGTCGCCCGGGTCCCGGACCACGAGGAGCACGTCATCGGCGTACGCCGACAGGACCAGCCGCAGCTCCGGCTCCCGAAGCACCAACCCCGTCAACCTCCTACGGAGGAGACAGAGGAAGGGCTCGATCGCCAGAGCGTACAGCTGGCCCGACAGCGGACACCCCTGACGCACCCCCCGCCCGAAGCTGACCGGCTCGGTCAGGGTCCAGTTGAGCCTGACCAGACACTCCGCGAGGGCGTACAGCACCCGGAGAAAACCCACAAACCGGGGCCCGAAGCCGAAGGCCTGCAGGGTGCCCAGGAGATACCCGTGGTCCATCCTGTCGAACGCCTTCTCCTGGTCCAGGGACAGGAGGGCGAACGACAAGCCATCCCTACGCCCGAGCTCCAAGAGATCCCGGACCAAATACAAGTTATCGAATATACTACGGCCCGGGACGGTGTAGGTCTGGTCGGGATGGATCACGTCCGCCAGCACGGACCGCAGTCGCAGCGAGATGGCTTTCGCTACGATCTTGTAGTCCGCGCTGAGGAGCGAGACGGGACGCCAATTCCGTAGGTCGCGGAGGTCCCCCTTCTTCGGCAGCAAGGCGAGCACCGCTCGCCTGCACGACAGAGGGAGGACCCCGCTCTCCAAGGACTCGGCCCAGACGGTGACGAGGTCCGGGCCGAGGACGTCCCAGAACACGCGGTAGAACTCCACGGTCAGCCCGTCCATGCCCGGGGTTTTATTGTTGGGCATGAGACGGAGGGCTTCCGAGAACTCGGCCAGAGTGAGAGGCAGCTCCAGCCGGTCTCGGTCGCCCGCGCTGACCGTCGGGAGCTCGGTCCAGAGCGCCCTGCAGGCGTCGGCTTCGGTCGGATCCGGGGAGAACAAACTGGCGTAGAAGGCCCTGGCCCTTCCGCGCATCTCCGCCGGGTCCGTGAGGGGGGTGCCGTCCTCCGCCAAGAGGCAGGTGACGTGCTTTTTAGCCCCCCTCCTTTTCTCCAGGGCATAGAAGAAACGGGAGCCGCGATCCATCTCCCGAAGGAGGTGGATGCGAGATCGAACAAAAGCGCCCCGGGCTCTGTGATCTTCCAGGGCCCGGAGCTCCTCCCGCTTCTCCCGGTACGCCTCGCGGAGGAGTGGATCCTCGGGGGCGGACGCCAGGCGCCCCTCCAGCTTCAACACCTCCCGTTCCAACTGCTCTATCGCCGCATCCCTCCGCCGGCTGGCGCCCCGGGAGTAGTCACGGCAGAAGAGCCGGGCGCGCACCTTCCCCACGTCCCACCAGCGCCGCGCCGAGGGAAAGGCGGGCCGCTGCCCCCGCCAGGCCTGCCAGAACTCCCGGAAGGACGCCACGAAGCCCGCATCCTCCAGCAGGCTATTGTTGAAGTGCCAGTAGGCCGGCCCCAGCCTCTCCGCCGTCAGAGAGGCTTTCACGGCCACCAAATGGTGGTCCGTGAACGGGGCCGGCCGGACGCTGGAGGAGTGGGCTCGTGCCAGATGGAATCGCGAAAGGTAGATGCGATCCAACCGGGAGTGGCTCGACCGCTCGTTCCCCACCCGGACGTAAGTGAAGGTGGTACTGTCGTCCGGGTGGTGGTCCCGCCAGACGTCCACCAGGGAGTGATGTTCCACAATCTCCCTGAGGACGTCCGCCGCGGCCTGGCAGTTCGCGAGTCCTACACGGTCCCGGTCATCGAGGATGGTGTTAAAGTCCCCGCCCAGGACCAGGCACTCGCGAGGATCCAAAGTGCCGAGGAAGGTGGCCGCCTGCCGATAAAAGGTGACCTGGTCCGGGCCCGCGTTCGGGGCGTAGACGTTGACGAGGTTCAACGTCTGCCCCTCCACGCGGGCCCGGACGTGCAGCAGGCGGCCCGGGACAACCTCGGCGGTCCCCAGCACCTCGGGCCGTAGGGCAGGGGAGAACAGGGTGACCACCCCGGCCGAGCGAGCGCTGAGGTGGCTAAAATACACCCCGTCCCCCCACTCCAGCCGCCAGCCAGCCTCGACGGCTGGAGTCGTGTGGGTCTCCTGCAGGAAAACCACCGAGTACCCCCCCTCCCGGAGGAAGGAGAGCACCCGGCCCCTGCGGAGACCCGCCCTACAGCCCCGGGCGTTCAGTGTCGCGATGGTGGCGTAAGTCATACTGAGGGCTGGGGTGGATCCTTGCGGGCAGGTGAGTCGGCGGCCCCCCGCGGGCCCGGCAGCAGACCGCTCCCCGACCCGAAGGTCAGGAGAGAGTCTCGAAACTTGCGGGCCCGGCGGAAGGCCGCGTCGTCCTGCCTATCGGCCCCTCTCCCCTGCTGCAACAGGGCTCTAGTGGCCTGAAGGATGGAGTGAAAGTCCCCCCAGCGCTGGAGGGCGAGCTGCACCTTTCCTCTTGCCCCGCGGTTGTCCGCGAGGAATTGGCGCAGCTCGCTCCTCAGCGCCGAGGGGGAACCGGGGTTTTCCTCCGTCCGGGCCCCCAGGTGGAGCTCACGGGCCACAGAGGCGGGCAGACAGGGGTCCGATCCCCGTCGCTGCGCCGACACGGCTGGCGCCGAGCTGCCCGCCCCCGACCCCGGCAAGGGAGGAGGCGGCGGAGGGAACACGGCAGCCCCTAACAGATCGGGGACTGGGGATACAAAAACAACCCCCCGAGGGCCGCCCATAGCTAGCGGGAATGAGACGGCCCTCGCGGGGGTGGCACTAGCGGACATTTGGGGAGGTGGTAGGGGTGAATCGGGTGACACGGCCGGGGCCGGGATGGGAAAAGGGTGGGGGGACAGCAACGGAAGGGTGTTTTCCACGGTAGGGGTGGGGGGGAGGGTGGGCTCTAGGCTGGACGATGGGTCAGGGTTGGGGAAAGGGGCAGACATGGGGGTAGGAGAGGGATCGGGAACAGGGGAGGGTTCGGTACCGGAGATGGGTTCGTAAAGGGCAGAAGCGGGGGTGGGGGGAGGATCGGGACGTGGGGGGGTATCGGAATCCCAGGCAGGGTCTGGGAAGGGGTCCCCCGTGGCCATTCCACCAGGCTGCGGCGCTTCCCGGATGGGGACCTGGGGGTCGGGATCAGGAACTGGGGGGTCCGCGCCGACGCCGGGCTCAGATGGAAAAGCTAGTATTAGTGCCTCGGCGTCGGCCAGTATGGTATCTTGTGGTGGGCCCCCAACGGGAAGGGAGGATGACCGCCCCACCCCGGTTACTGGAGGGGGGGCACCCTCAGCCCCTGGACTCGGTCGCTCGGCGCCAGCTGTCGCCCCGGGGGGCTCGGCAGCATCCGTTCCGGCGCTCGAGTCGGCCGGGCCAGTGGGCAGTATCAGGGGTGCCCCGAGCGTGAGGATGGGGTCGACCACCTGGGACACGGGGTTGGGGAGAGGAGGGGGCGGCGCCACGGAGTCGCCGCCCAGACCGAGGCCCGCTGGCGGAGGGTCGTCCTCCCCCTGGGTGAGCGGGGTCAGACCCAGGGCCTCGATCTCCTCAAAGATGGAGCTCAACTCCATCCCCTCGGCCCCGGAGCCTTCCCCTCCGGCCACCAAGGCACCAATTACCTCGGCGGGGACGGAAGGGGGGGCAATTGGAGCCTGGGCCGGGGGGGCTCCATCAGAGGCCTCCTCGTGGATAGGCTCCTCAGGGGGGACATGGTTGTCCCCCCTCGCTGCCACGGCTTCCTCGGCCGGCGCCTCCTGCTGACGCTCGCCGGGGGGGATTTTGACAGCGCTGGCCCCCCTCGGGATCTTTCGGGGGGCCTTCCCGCCCTCCGTATCGGAGGGGGGAGAGGAAGCCCGCGAACGGCGGGCTTTGCGCTTCCCCCGGACGAGCGTCCAGTCCTCCGAGGTGGAGGTGGAGGGCTGGTCAGCAGGGGCAAGGCTGGGGGGCACGTTTGATTTTCGGGGAGGGCGTTGTGGCACAGGAGGGAAGGAGGGGGATACCTCCACCTGGGGAGGGCCCTCTCCCTTGCCCGGCGGCAACCGCGCCACCCTCTCCTCCTCGGGCCCCGCAGGGACAGATTGAGTAGAGGCGGGGCCCGCCTGCCCGCTCGGGCACGTCGGAGGGGGCGCCTCCGGCTCCCGAGCAGGGCCGTCGGTTGGAGGAGGGGCGGCCGCGGAGGCCAGACTACCAGGGGGACTGGCGGTGGTGGGGCCACTGCCCTCACGGACCCCGGAGGTCCCGGACGCCTCCCCCGACCGGGCCAAGGGACAGTCCCTCCGGACGTGCCCCGTCGCCCGGCAGAGGAAGCACCGGGTCTCCCCCGAGGAGTAGTGGACTCGATAGAGAGCCCCCTGGTAGGGCACCATAAAGGACCCCTCGAGCGCCTCCCCGCCACGCACCGCCGGCGGCAGTTGCAGCTGTACCTGCCGGCGGAAGGATAGGACGTGGCGGAGGGCGGGGTCCTTGCAGCCCAGCGGGAGAGGGCTGATGGTCGAGATGGGCTTCCCCAGAGTGGAGAGGGAAGGTAACAGGGCGGCATTAGGGAGGAAGGGCGGGACGGAGGTAAGGACCACCCGTACGCCCAGGTCCTCCAGAGGGTCGAGGGGCACGTGCACGCCCCCCACCGCCAGGCCCCTCTCCACCGCCTCCTGGGCGGCGGCCTCCGAGGCAAGGAAGAACACCGCCTTGCCGTACATCTTAGAGGCCGCCACCACGGCCGAGGCCCCCACCACCCTCGCCATCGCCCGCACGTAGGTTTCCATGTGGGGCGAGGCGGCGACCAGGAGGCAGCGGACGCCGTGCCTCCTGGTCATGGCGGGAAAGGGGCCCCGGCCGCCAGGGGTGGAGCTGGAGGCAGTAGTCGGGGCGGATGACCCGGCACGTGGGGGGGCGGCAGCGGCCACCTGGGCGTACGCTCTGGGGGCTGGAGGTGGAGCGCCCCCAGAGCCGGTGGGGGGAACAGCAGGGAGGGGGGGAGCTGCAGCCGGTGTCGGGGCTGCAGCGGGCGGGGCAGTTTTGGCCACGGAGGGGTCGGCTTTCCGGGCCGGGCCCTTGCCTTTCTTCCCTCCCCGATGTTTCTTGCCGGCCGAGGCAGAGGATCCACCCTTGTCAGGGGGGGCAGCAGCCGTGGCAGCAGCAGAGCTCGGGTCGGGGGTAGGGAGGTCGGCCGCAGCAGTTGCTTGGGCCGATGGCACTGATGGGACCGAGGGACCATCAGGGACGGGGGTCTCCTCCATCCTGGGGAGTGGGTGGAGGGAGGTGCAAATGGCAAACTGTGGGCGGGGGGGGCGGGGGTTAACCACTCCTCCCCACCAAACAGCAGGCAGGGGCGGAGGGCATCAATGGAAGGGGGGGGGGGGTTGGAAGGAGGGGGGGGGCACTGGGTCCAAGGAAGGGCAACCGTAAAAGGGAAGGGTTAGCAGCCACTCCTCCCTGCTGAGACTAGGGCAGAGGAGGAGGGCGCTATTGCAAGGGAGGGGGCACGCGAGGGAAAAGGGGGGGTACACAATTGGGGAGGAGGAGAGGGAGAGGGAAGGAGGGGGAGGGGGGGAACCAACCGCTCCCTCCCACTAACTGATTTCAGGGAGGGAGGGCTCTACCAGGGGCAGTAGACTGGAAGCCTAAGAGGCCAGCGACCTGTCCTCTCTGCAAGGCTGGAAGCAGAGGAGGAGGGTGCTGGCAGGGCAGGCAATGAACAAGGTAGTGGGTGCAGGGCGGGGGCCGGCTCCTCCGGCTGCACTGGGGTACAGGAAGGACTATGGGCTGTTGAGGGGCAGGGGTGATGTGAAGGAGGGGTAACTAAAAAGGGGGAGGGGCGCAAGCGCTCGGGCAGGGGGCAGAGCTCTGGGTGGGGCTACAGGACTTGGGGGGGGGGGTGGGGGAGGAGGGGCATTGGGTTAGCAGGGCAGGATAGGGCAGTAGGGACTGGGAGACAGAGCACTAGCTGAATGTGGGCGGGGCAGGTGAAAACAAACTGAAGCTGAGCTAGTCAGCAAACTGAGGAGGGGAGGAGGGAACAGAACTGGCTAACAGAGTGGGGAGCAGGGCAAGGAACCCAAAGGTAAGGGGGGGCCCCCCAACCTAACACTGCTGAGGGAAGGGGGCCGGGGCCAAGTCCAAGGGAGGGGGGGGGGAGCTCGCCCACGAGCGTTTGTGGGAGGCTCAGTCCTCGCCCACTGCCGCAGCAAAGACAGTCCCAGGTGGCACAAACAGGGGGGAACAGCCAGCCCCACCGAGGGGCGCTTCCTTGGTGGTGTAGGGGTTGGTGGAGGGGGTTGTGGGGCAGGTGGTATGGGGGGGGGGCAGCTGGACTAGGGGGAGGGCTCTATGCCTCTCCCCCAGCCCCCCTCCTGGTGTCTCTGTCCACCACCACCCCAGGAGCAGGTAAAAAGCTCAGTTCTTGCAAACAAACCCCCTCCACAGTCCAACCGGCAGTCTTTGTCCTCCTCGGTGGGGTGCAGGTAGTCAGCAGCAGCAACAGCAGGCGGGGAGCAGCCAGGTGGGGCAGGTCTCCGGGTGGTGGGTGCTGGTGGGGTCCTCCTTCTCCGGAGCAGTGGAGGAGGGGAGAGGAAGGGCAGCCGGCAGGCCCCCCCTCTCCCCTCAGGCAGCAGCAGCAGCAGCAAGTGGTGGTGAGAAGCAGCAGCAGCAGCGGTGGCTGGAGCAGTGTCCAGGGAAGCAGACCTCAGCAGGCAGGAGGGCGGCTGGGTAGGTGGGGAGGGCTCTGGCTGGTGCAGGAGCAGGAGCGGGAGCGGGGGGAGAAGGGGGAGAGCAGCTTCTGCACCCTGCTGCCTCTCCTCCTCCTCCTCTTTCCCAGGAGTTGCAGTGGGGCAGGGGAATGGCACCCACAGAACCCGAGTGCAGAGAGGCCTATTTGAAATCATGGGATGGTGGGCGGGCGAAGCCCGCCCACCTTCTAAAAGCCCCTCCCCAACCTTATGGGAGGGACACTGGACCCATGTTCAATTGATTTCTTGGGACAAATAATGACTAAAGGATCAAGAAGTGCGGGCTAGAGGTTCAAAATAAGGGAGCCGGATGGGGACACCGAGCAGAGAACCCCGGACAGCGCCCACTGCTCCTCAAAGCTGTCGATGGAGCCAGTGGACGCCGCCCAGAGGAACTCTGCCCGGATTCGTGACACGAGGGAGGAGCGGAAATAGGCCCCACAGTCGCAGAGAACCCCCTCGTCTAGCATCCTCCTCCTGCTGTTGTAGATGGCAACTTTCGCCAAGGCCAGGAGGAGGTTGACGAGGAGGTCTCGCGACTTTGTGGGGCCACGGATTGGGTGTGCATAAATAAAAAGGTGAGGGGAAAAGTGCAGCCAGAACCTCAATAAGAGGTTCTGGAGGAGCCGGAATAGGGGCTGCAACCTGGTGCATTCAAGGTAGGCGTGCGCCAGGTTCTCCCTCACGCCGCAAAAGGGGCAGGTGTCTGGGATAGGGGTGAACCGCGCCAAGTACACGCCCGTGCTCACGGCTCCGTGGAGGAGCCGCCAACTGATGTCCCCGACGGGCCGCGGAATTAAGGTCGAATAAACGCTGGCCCATCGGGGTTCCCCACCCTCTATAGGTCTGAGGTAGTCCCGCCACTTTGTATCGGGGCGGGACACGAGGGTGGGGAAATGCAAAGCGTGGAGCACGAGCGTGTACAGCTGTTCCCTGGGCGCGGTCCGGAAACAGACCGGCTGCAGATTTTGCAGCCGGCTGGGGGTCCAAGGGTGGGGAGGCCGGGGGGGCCCGCGGGACAGGGGCCCAATAAAGAGGGACGGAGGCTTTGCAGGAGGGGAGGGGCGGAGCGTTCCCTCTCGCAGGGCTCTCTGTAGGAGATCGCGAGCGGGCTGCGACAAAGCCGCCTTCACCTCCCGGAGTAGGCGCAGGGGGGTTCGGGGGGTGGAGAGCCCCATGCGTTGAGCGAGCGCTCGGGGATCCACCCAGTCCCCCCTGTCATAGTCCAGGAGGTCTCCGACCGTGGTGGTTTCTGCCAGGATCAGCCTCCGGCGCACCGAGGGAGACTCCGCCACCTGCACGCACAAGGCTGGATTGTGGAGCAGGGGCTCCGCGAGGAGGTCTGCTCCCTCGGAGGCCACAACGGACCTGGTCGCCGAGAACAGCTTCCAGGTCTGGAGGAGGTCCTGGTAGAATTCCGGCAGTTCTGAGAGGTCTCGCGGAAGACCCCTCGGGTGGATAAAAAAGAGCTGCCGGTCGTATCGGAGCCCTCGGAGGCGGCGGAGGAAGGCGTGCCCCAAAATGCTCCATGCCGGACTACCTGCACTAAAGAGGAGTCTCTGCAGGGCCTGGAGGCGGAAGGTCCGGACCTGGCTGCGCACGCAGACCAGGCCCTGGCCCCCCTCCTCCAGGGGGAGGGACAAGACCCCTGCAGAGACCCAGTGCAGTCCCGGCCAAAGGAACCCCAAAGCTGCCCTCTGGAGCTTGGCCGGGACCTCCGGGTGCGGGCGCAGGGTGTTGAGCCGGTGCCAGAGCATGGACAGGACCAGCTGATTGAGCACCAGCGCCCTCCCACGAAGGGAGAGGCACCGGAGCAGTCCCGTCCATCTCCGCAGCCGCTCACCCACCCTGGCCTCCAAACCTTGCCAGTTTTCCGGCGGCGAAGGATGCGTGGCGGATAAATAGACGCCCAGATAGAGCAGCGGACCCGCGCTCCACCTGATGGCCTGAAGCGCGGGTGGGAGGGAGCCGGCCCGCCACCCGTCCCCGACCACCAGGCCAGAGCTCTTGACCCAGTTGACCCGGGCGGAGGAGGCCGCCGAGTAGACGGCTTGGCAAGCCTCCACCCGCGCCAGGTCGCCCGGGTCCCGGACCACGAGGAGCACGTCATCGGCGTACGCCGACAGGACCAGCCGCAGCTCCGGCTCCCGAAGCACCAACCCCGTCAACCTCCTACGGAGGAGACAGAGGAAGGGCTCGATCGCCAGAGCGTACAGCTGGCCCGACAGCGGACACCCCTGACGCACCCCCCGCCCGAAGCTGACCGGCTCGGTCAGGGTCCAGTTGAGCCTGACCAGACACTCCGCGAGGGCGTACAGCACCCGGAGAAAACCCACAAACCGGGGCCCGAAGCCGAAGGCCTGCAGGGTGCCCAGGAGATACCCGTGGTCCATCCTGTCGAACGCCTTCTCCTGGTCCAGGGACAGGAGGGCGAACGACAAGCCATCCCTACGCCCGAGCTCCAAGAGATCCCGGACCAAATACAAGTTATCGAATATACTACGGCCCGGGACGGTGTAGGTCTGGTCGGGATGGATCACGTCCGCCAGCACGGACCGCAGTCGCAGCGAGATGGCTTTTGCTACGATCTTGTAGTCCGTGCTGAGGAGCGAGACGGGACGCCAATTCCGTAGGTCGCGGAGGTCCCCCTTCTTCGGCAGCAAGGCGAGCACCGCTCGCCTGCACGACAGAGGGAGGACCCCGCTCTCCAAGGACTCGGCCCAGACGGTGACGAGGTCCGGGCCGAGGACGTCCCAGAACACGCGGTAGAACTCCACGGTCAGCCCGTCCATGCCCGGGGTTTTATTGTTGGGCATGAGACGGAGGGCTTCCGAGAACTCGGCCAGAGTGAGAGGCAGCTCCAGCCGGTCTCGGTCGCCCGCGCTGACCGTCGGGAGCTCGGTCCAGAGCGCCCTGCAGGCGTCGGCTTCGGTCGGATCCGGGGAGAACAAACTGGCGTAGAAGGCCCTGGCCCTTCCGCGCATCTCCGCCGGGTCCGTGAGGGGGGTGCCGTCCTCCGCCAAGAGGCAGGTGACGTGCTTTTTGGCCCCCCTCCTTTTCTCCAGGGCATAGAAGAAACGGGAGCCGCGATCCATCTCCCGAAGGAGGTGGATGCGAGATCGAACAAAGGCGCCCCGGGCTCTGTGATCTTCCAGGGCCCGGAGCTCCTCCCGCTTCTCCCGGTACGCCTCGCGGAGGAGTGGATCCTCGGGGGCGGACGCCAGGCGCCCCTCCAGCTTCAACACCTCCCGTTCCAACTGCTCTATCGCCGCATCCCTCCGCCGGCTGGCGCCCCGGGAGTAGTCACGGCAGAAGAGCCGGGCGCGCACCTTCCCCACGTCCCACCAGCGCCGCGCCGAGGGAAAGGCGGGCCGCTGCCCCCGCCAGGCCTGCCAGAACTCCCGGAAGGACGCCACGAAGCCCGCATCCTCCAGCAGGCTATTGTTGAAGTGCCAGTAGGCCGGCCCCAGCCTCTCCGCCGTCAGAGAGGCTTTCACGGCCACCAAATGGTGGTCCGTGAACGGGGCCGGCCGGACGCTGGAGGAGTGGGCTCGTGCCAGATGGAATCGCGAAAGGTAGATGCGATCCAACCGGGAGTGGCTCGACCGCTCGTTCCCCACCCGGACGTAAGTGAAGGTGGTACTGTCGTCCGGGTGGTGGTCCCGCCAGACGTCCACCAGGGAGTGATGTTCCACGATCTCCCTGAGGACGTCCGCCGCGGCCTGGCAGTTCGCGAGTCCTACACGGTCCCGGTCATCGAGGATGGTGTTAAAGTCCCCGCCCAGGACCAGGCACTCGCGAGGATCCAAAGTGCCGAGGAAGGTGGCCGCCTGCCGATAAAAGGTGACCTGGTCCGGGCCCGCGTTCGGGGCGTAGACGTTGACGAGGTTCAACGTCTGCCCCTCCACGCGGGCCCGGACGTGCAGCAGGCGGCCCGGGACAACCTCGGCGGTCCCCAGCACCTCGGGCCGTAGGGCAGGGGAGAACAGGGTGACCACCCCGGCCGAGCGAGCGCTGAGGTGGCTAAAATACACCCCGTCCCCCCACTCCAGCCGCCAGCCAGCCTCGACGGCTGGAGTCGTGTGGGTCTCCTGCAGGAAAACCACCGAGTGCCCCCCCTCCCGGAGGAAGGAGAGCACCCGGCTCCTGCGGAGACCCGCCCTACAGCCCCGGGCGTTCAGTGTCGCGATGGTGGCGTAAGTCATACTGAGGGCTGGGGTGGATCCTTGCGGGCAGGTGAGTCGGCGGCCCCCCGCGGGCCCGGCAGCAGACCGCTCCCCGACCCGAAGGTCAGGAGAGAGTCTCGAAACTTGCGGGCCCGGCGGAAGGCCGCGTCGTCCTGCCTATCGGCCCCTCTCCCCTGCTGCAACAAGGCTCTAGTGGCCTGAAGGATGGAGTGAAAGTCCCCCCAGCGCTGGAGGGCGAGCTGCACCTTTCCTCTTGCCCCGCGGTTGTCCGCGAGGAATTGGCGCAGCTCGCTCCTCAGCGCCGAGGGGGAAACGGGGTTTTCCTCCGTCCGGGCCCCCAGGTGGAGCTCACGGGCCACGGAGGCGGGCAGACAGGGGTCCGATCCCCGTCGCTGCGCCGACATGGCTGGCGCCGAGCTGCCCGCCCCCGACCCCGGCAAGGGAGGAGGCGGCGGAGGGAACACGGCAGCCCCTAACAGATCGGGGACTGGGGATACAAAAACAACCCCCCGAGGGCCGCCCATAGCTAGCGGGAATGAGACGGCCCTCGCGGGGGTGGCACTAGCGGACATTTGGGGAGGTGGTAGGGGTGAATCGGGTGACACGGCCGGGGCCGGGATGGGAAAAGGGTGGGGGGACAGCAACGGAAGGGTGTTTTCCACGGTAGGGGTGGGGGGGAGGGTGGGCTCTAGGCTGGAAGATGGGTCAGGGTTGGGGAAAGGGGCAGACATGGGGGTAGGAGAGGGATCGGGAACAGGGGAGGGTTCGGTACCGGAGATGGGTTCGTAAAGGGCAGAAGCGGGGGTGGGGGGAGGATCGGGACGTGGGGGGGTATCGGAATCCCAGGCAGGGTCTGGGAAGGGGTCCCCCGTGGCCATTCCACCAGGCTGCGGCGCTTCCCGGATGGGGACCTGGGGGTCGGGATCAGGAACGGGGGGGTCCGCGCCGACGCCGGGCTCAGATGGAAAAGCTAGTATTAGTGCCTCGGCGTCGGCCAGTATGGTATCTTGTGGTGGGCCCCCAACGGGAA